>NC_081843.1:54670325-55270325 GCF_963259705.1 Myotis daubentonii
GGCAGAGACATGACACTGTTAAGATAATACACATATAATCACAACAGTGTTCTTTATTTTGAACACACTCTTGCATGGATTTTCTAGCACTCTGCCTTTTTAAAAATAAATGTTTTTTTGTCTTGTTTTGTTTTAAATAAATCTTTATTGTTCAGTTTATTACAGTTGTTCCTCTTTTTACCCCCCATAGCTCCCCTCCACCCGGTTCCCACCCCCCATGCCCTTACCCCATCCCCCGTCCTCGTCCATACGTGTACGAATTTTGTCAGTCTCTTCCCGCACCCTCCACACTACCTACCCCCCCGAGAATTGTCAGTCCACTCCCTTTCTATGCCCCTGATTCTATTCTATTCACCAGTTTATTCTGTTCATCAGATTTTTTATTAACTTGATTTTTAGATTCACTTGTTGATAGATAAGTATTTGTTGTCACTTTGCTGTTCATAATTTTTATCTTTACCTTTTTCTTCTTCTTCTTCCCCTTCAGCATTTCACATAACACTGGTTTGGTGGTGATGAACTCCTCTGTACCTCCACACTCCGCACCTCCGCACCTCTGCATCTCCTGCCAGTCTCAAATGCGCTTTTCTCTTTCCTTCTTGTTGTAGAACTCCCATTCAGCTAGCCCTCCTATGGTTCTGGATGATATCCGTTTTGATTTTCAGTTGTAGTTTTGATGTGGTTGTGCGAGGCAGCAAGTACAGGTGTGTACCTATGCCGCCATCTTGGTTTTTTTATTGATTTTTACAGAGAGAAAAAAAGAGATAGAAACGTTGACGAGTGAGACACTGATCAAATATCTCCTGCACACTCCGTACTAGAGATTGAGCCCTGACCAGGAATCAAACCTGGGATCTCTTGGTCCATGGGATGATGCTCAATCCACTGAGCCACACCAGCCGGGCTCAACACCTCCATCTTCTATCATTCAGGTTCACAGAGGCATTGTGGAGTGGAGAGGAGTAATGGAACAAAAGTTCAAAATCTTGTGTCTAATTCAAGTTTAGCTATTACATTCATTCAAACTTTTTGAAGGCAATTATTATGCACTAGGGGCCCGGTGCACGAAATTCGTGCACTGGGTGTGTGTGTGGGGGGGGAGTGTCCCTCAGCCCAGCCTGCCCCTTCTCACATACTGGGAGCCCTCAGGCGTTGACCCCCATCACCCTCCAATCGCAGGATTGGCCCCTTGTCCAGGCTTGATGCCTCAGCCAGAGGCGTAGCCCCCCATCACCCTCCGATCGCCTGATTGGCCCCTTGCCCAGGCCTGACGCCTCCGCCAGAGGTGTCAAGCTTGGACAGGGGACCCCCATCTCCCCCCAATCACTGGCTCTGGCCCCCGCCCAGGCCTGAGGCCTCTGGCCCAGGAATCATGCCTGGGCAGGGGACCCCCATCTCCCTCTGATCGTTGCTCCACCCCCCGCCCAAGCCTGACACCTCTGACCCAGGCTTCAGGCCTGGGCAAGGGGACCATCATATCCCCCCAATCCCCGGCTCTGCCCCCCACCCAGGCCTGATGCCTCGGCCAGAGGAGTTGACCCTCATCACCCTCCGATCACCAATCACCGGATCGGCCCCTTGACCAGGCCTGAGGCCTCCGGCAGAGGTGTCAGGCCTGGGCAGGGGACCCCCAGCTCCCCGCGGTTGCAGGCTCCGCCCCTGCCCAGGCTTAACGCATCTAGCTGAGGCGTCCGGCCCGGGCAGCGGGGACCCGCAGCTGCAGCAGCCCCGCGATCGTGGGCTCCGCTTTAGGCCCAGGCAAGGGACCCCTAGCTCCTGGGACTGCCAGCTTCGACCGTGCCCAGCTCCCATCGCTGGCTCCACCCCTACTTCCTGCTATCACTGGCCAGGGCGGCAAAGGCGCCTGATTCTCCGATCATGGCTGGGGGGCAGGGCAAAGGCGGCCCCAGGGCTGCCTTTGCCCTGCCCCCCAGCTCTTAGCTCCCCCCTGGGTTTCTGATCACTGTCAGTGGCAGGGGGCTTCTTCCTGCTTTCCCTTTCGCCTCCCTGCATTGTGCCTACATATGCAAATTAACCTCCATCTTGTTGGCAGTTAACTGCCAATCATAGTTGGCAGTTAACTGCCAATCATAGTTGGCAGTTAATTTGCATATAGCCCTGATTAGCCAATGAAAAGGGTATCGTCGTACGCCAATTACCATTTTTCTCTTTTATTAGATAGGATGGATCTTGCTTTATTTACATTTGTTCATAAATAACTTGGCATGGAATAAGAACTAAATAAATATTGAATGAATGAATGAACACATGAGTTCACACAAATTGTTAAAGCTGTCTGAGCCACAATTAGCTCAGCTGAAAAAATGGAAATAATAATAATGTCTGAATAGTGAGGACAATAAGAAATGATATGTGTTTTCTTTGTATATCTATATGAAAATGTGCTATAATGTGGATAAGCTATAAAGTACATGGAAATGTAAAAAAATTATTATTTTTGTTAATACTGGAATCCTTGTTGAAAATACTGAGTGAAGAAAATGAGCACCTTATGATACTCCCTACAATAAACATTAAAAAGTTATAAATCCAAAATAAAGTTTATAAATACAAAAAGTGAGAATACTACTATGCTTCTAGCTTTTGATAAATCTCCCTGACCCACATACTACACATTTGTTCCCTAAGAGGCAAAATGAATACCACTTAATGCTGTCAATAAAATCTTCAAGGAAAAAAATTAATGTTTTATTTAAAAATTAGTATGTCAAATAGAGACATTCCTCTCACACTGCACTGCCATTAAATATTGATGTAAAACAGAAATTCATTAAAGAAATTAGCTATGCTATGGAAACAACTCAAAGGCCTATCCATAGATGAGTGCATAAAAATAGCTGTGGTACATTTACAAAATGAAATGTTACTCAGCCATGAAAAAGAATGAAATCTTACCATTTGTGACAGCCTGGGTGGGCATCGGGAGTATTATGCTCAGTGAAATAAATCAGTCAGAGAAAGACAAATATCATGTTATTTCACTTGTATGTGGAATCTAAAGAATAAGAATAAGACTTATTGGGTTGATCACTTAGTAAGTTATATAATCACAGGGTCATACACCTAAAACTAATATAATACTGTATGTCAACTGTAATTTAAAAATAAAAAAAAATATTTAAAGTAAAAAAGAAAGTAGCAAGTTTAACATTTGGACTATTTGTAATTTTAGAACACTCATGGTGATTGGTAAAAAATGAGGTAGTGGGAGCAATTCATCTGTGGTGTAGGCCATTCATGAGGTGCACTGTCTGTAGAGAATTAAAAAATAATAATAAAACTTGACTAAAGTTGGTCTGCATTTTATTAACACCATGCCTCAAGTCAGTAATAAAATTTTCCATCCAGAAAAAAATCTGTGTTGTTCTAAATTCTAAACAATTGCTACATTTACTGTTGAGTTTTAATAATGTATATGTAAGCTTCAAATTAGCACATTTTTATTACTTATCCTTTAGTAAACACTACATTCTATATGGAATTTAACTCTCACTTATACAGCTGGGCATGATAAATGCATTTGTTTTTAGAATGAGTTCATAGAGATATGGAATCATTTGAGCTCTCTCCAAGCTCCATTTAAATAGCAGAGTAGAAATAGCTCAATTTAAACAGCAGAGTGGAAATAGACAACGACAGTTCAATGATTATAAAATGAAGAAACAAAATCTAAATTGATCATCTGTATTTTTATCTGTGTTTAAAATATCAGAAACTGTTAGAATTGATCCTAAATAAATAGGACACTATTGATTTTTAAAAAATTCATTATAAAATGGGATTTTCATTACCCTGCCTATGCCAAACTTTTCTTTACATTTTAGATTTTTTTAAAAAACTATGTGTATCAGTTGTATCATTTGAAATAAATTTGTTAAATTACAGTGAATGAAAAGTGGTTGTCAACCAACTATGAGCAGAGATAGAGTTACAAATCTGTCTGTATGTCTATTGAACATAAATATTTTAGGAAAATTAATTTTGGTAAAGTCATTGACTTTACCAAGTAATTTCTAGATTAAGACTCACAAAAAGAAAATTTTAAGTCATTATAAATCCTTATAAATGTAAACCAATGTATATCTAACGTAATTTCATATTTAAAAAATATTTTTTATTGATTTCAGAGAGGAAGGGAGAAGGAGAGAGATAGAAACATCAATGATTAGTGAATCATCAATTGGATGCCTCCTGCATGCCCACTTCTAGGGATCTAGCCCACAACCGGGCATGTGCCCTGACCTGAAATTGAACTGTAACCTCCTGGTTCTTAGGTTGAAGGTCAACCACTGAGAACACCAGCAGGGCTCCCATTTTTAAAATAATACAAAATACCATTTAAAAATACTAATCTACTACATTATTTCCTTTTTGTATTGTGATAGTAATTCCAAATTTGTATTTTAAATATTTCACTGACTTGATCATATATATATGAAATTCAGTAAAGTTAAACCTTTAGTGTCTATGTACTCTTTTTGTCTATTATTATTATGTCATTTATTTCATTATAATCTACACTAGAGGTCTGGTGCATGAATTCATGCATGGGTGGGGTCCCAAGGTGGGGGGAGGGGGAAGGCCAGGATGTGATCAGCCCTCTGGGTGGGACACCCTTGCCAGCCCAGGTTCCGGATCCATCCTGCTGATGTTTGTACCAGTTGTCAGGAGCCACTTGGCAGCCGCTTTTATATCCTTTCATCCTTGAGGAGTGTCTAGGGAGGGGAAGTGGCCATGGTGCCTGAGGCCGACTTCCAGGAGGCCGGCAGTGCTGTCAGGATTGTGCTGGTGGCACTGGTTCGTCGGTGCCTGGCCCTTTCTCTGGAGATTGGACCTGCAGGACTACTGAGGGAGTGAGTGCCTGCTGCCAGGCTGGTGGGCTGCCGGGATGGGTCGGTCAGCTGAGCGGCACTCCCGCTGTGGAAGTGCACTGACCACCATGGGGAAGCTCCTACATTTAGCGTCTGCCCCCTGGTAGTCAGTGCATGTCATAGCAACTGGTAGTTCTGGTCCTTCGGTCACTTAGGCTTTTATATATCTATATACATAAAAGCCCAGTGACCAGAACGGTGGAATGACCAGAGCAACTGGTGGCCATGACACTCACTGCAGCAGACAATAAGCCTGATCTGAGCCTGGATGGGGGCAGGGCTGGCCGGCTCCCAGTCAGCCCCCAACACCCAGCCGATCAACTGCCTGTGACCCCTCCCCACTGCTGGCCTGGCCTGATGGGTCCCCATCTGGGCAGGCTGGCTGGACACCACCTGTGCATGAATTCATGCACTGTGCCTCTAGTAGATATATAAAAGGCTAATATTCTAAGTTTCTGACCATCTGACTGGTTGCTATAACATGCACTGACCATCAGAGAGCAGAAGCTCAACGTAGGAGCTGCTGAGCTGCAGTAACTTGGCAGCAGTGGTTCTCGTGTGACACACCCCAAAACCAGAGAGGAGGAAGCCCAATTCCTCATGAGGCCACGTGATTCCACCTTTGGCCGTGGGTTATGTTGTTGCTGGGGCACTGTTGGTCCCGAATCTGGTTTATTGCACACTTGCATTTGTGTTCCACACTCTGTATGACAGCAACTTTACAGAGTACCCTCTCACACTCCCAGACCCCTTGGGGGATGTCGGAGAGCTGATTCAGCCGATCTCTGCAGAACAAGCTGAGGGACCTCACCTGCTGGAGGGACCCCACTCACTCTGCAGATGCCAGGGAGGGACCGAGGGACGTTGGCTCCAGGGAGTCTCCAGCCCATCTGGCCCAGTCCTTCCCCACCGGCCACCTTCTAATTAACTTCCTTTCAATGTGCAAGAATCCGTGCACTGTGTCACTAGTTACTGATAATGATCTACTCAGGGTGGCACCTATGCTAGGCCTGCTACTGATAATGATTTCTAACCCATGAATTGTCAAATGAAGAATCCTAAAGCTGGATATGTCTATTTTCATACCATATGGAAGGAATAAATTATTTTTTAACAATAAATAGATTCAATTCTCAATTGAGGTACATATAATCGAAAGGGAAAATTTTAAAGTTCTCTTCTATGTTTGTACATACAAATGTGTAAATTAGGGATGGCACTGGAATAATTAGAAAGGGAAATATTCCCCTGATTTTGTTTTAAAATTTCTGTTCATTAAAAAGTGCTGTTTCAAACATGGAAAATGTAAGCCACGGAGTGAAGGAAGATTATCTGTAATACATGTAAACTACAAAAGATTCATATCCAGAATGTATGAGGTGTTCTCATAAATCAGTAAAAAAAGACAGGGAACACAAATGAGAAAAATCTTGAATGGGATATTCAAATGGCTAATAGGCACATAAACAAGTGTTCTATGTCATTGATATAAGGGGATTGTAATTTAAAACCACAATGTGATATCATTATAAACTCACTTGAATAACTTAAATTAAAAGAAAATAAAAGAGATTGACAATACCTGTTGTTGGCAAACAAGCAGAATAGCTAGAATCTCACATTCATTGGTTGTAAGAGTGTAAACTGGTACATTTGGAAAATAGGTTGTCATTATCAATTTAAATTGATCATATGTATATTCTGTGACTCAATAATTTCTTATAAGAGAGACCTAGCAATTCATTCATGATAACCAAAAACCTTAATCAACCCAATTATTTATCAACATTAGAATACACAATTGTCAGTAGTACACTAATAGAATTGAATATTAAATAGCAATAACGATTAATAAACTGCTACATACAATAAGATGTATTCTCACAAACATTATTTATATAGAATATATAAAGCCTATATAAAAATTCTTAGAAAACATATTAAATTTAAAACGGTAAAACTAATATACAGAAATACAAATCAGGATAGTGCTAAATTTAACGAGAATATTGGTGACTGAAAGAGATCTGTAGGGAATATTTGGGTTTTCTGGTAATATTCAATTTGTTAAAGTTTTTATATGCATGCTATATTTCAATAAAAATAATTAAAATATACTCTAATATACTGCACTAATTGGAATTTCAATAACATATCAAATTTATACAAGAACTCCACTGTATAGTAGAGACCGTATCTTCTATACATAATCACACTAAACATAAGTTAACCTTACAGAAGCCTTTGTTGTAATGCACCAGCATAGCTTTTTATAATTTAACCAAAACCCTTTTAAATATAAATCTCATTAATAAGCAATTTAGTAAAATTAGATTTTGAGATTGAGGAAAAATCTATTATATATGTTTCTTATATGGCGATTTAATATCTCATTCACTATTTAATCATTATCTCACATAGAATTACTAGATTGCCTAGTGGAATTACCAGATAAAGAGATGTAGAGAATGCATGTGTTACATTATTCTTAACATTTCCTTTATGAGTTTTCACAGATGTCTTGAAATGTACATTAAAGACAACTGCTATTCCACATAATTAATGCTTTTAAATTAAGAACTGTACATATTAAAGGTAATATCATACCAGAACTATTTTTACTTTTTCTAATTAGATATTATGATATTGTTCATTATATAGCAATTTCATTTTTTTTCCAAGAAAACACAAATAAACAGGCAAATTATCTGGATAAAAATTCTAAAAATCTTCCCCAATGACAGAGCATAGAGGAATGGTAGTAATGTGGTATAATGACAAGAAGTATAAACATCTGCCTTTCTTTTTGATTAACTAAGGTTTGGCAGTGTTTGGTATCCATAGAAGTGGATTTTATCATTACTACAAACTACATGTGAATTTCATCAAATATATAATTACTGTAAGTTATTGGTGATTAAAGCTCTCACACCAATGTTGTTTGAATACATTTATCTACATTTAATCAAAATTTTAAAACCTAGAAAAAAAAAACTTTACTAACCAAAATAATGAAATTCTGAAAGGCTTGACAGACAACTGAAACAAGTTTAATCAATTGTGTCCTTTTATCAAAGAAGAGATTTTTCAAGATGATTTCGATATGGTAATATTAGTTCTTCAGTCATTTTTAAACCACAATTTTATATAAAATAAACTCAGTGAATTTTTCTTATAATGTCAGTACTAAATATTAAATTATTTACCTGGATATAATGAAATTTCTAATGCACTGACATCCCCAAAAATCTTGAAAATAAATATATGACTTAAAATAATTAATGAAATATGGGAGTCAAAGTTAAATACTACAGTTTACTGTTTGTTTAAAAAAATTGAAAGGCATTAGCTGTGTATGTTCTTTAGTATGAAAATAATGTGATTTGTCTGTTAGTTAATCAATAAGAATACAGGAGGAAATATAGAGGGTTTGCTATTCATGTGAGAGAATATTGTGTACGATCCTTAGGGCTGAGGGAGCCCAGGTGACCTGATATTGGGATCCATGCTCTTAACTACCCAGGCCCCCACACCTGTTCACTCAGACGCCATTTCAACTTCATGGCATCACAGAAGGAATGTACCCAGAACCTATCCAGTCCATCTGTAAAGCTGACTTGTACTCAAATTTCCTGCTCTTTTACTAGTAAACTTTAGAAAATAATGCTAATAGTAGGTGCTCAGCAGCCAATGATTCCTGCAGAAATGCCCTGAGAGAATTTTTAAAATGTTAACATCAAGATCTTTAAAAACATGTGCTCTATTTCAAAAGTATGCATGTTTGTAACTAATTCTTAGGATATTCCCTTTAGGAAGAGCCATTCAGAGCAATAATTTTCTAAATATTCAATGTCAGCAATATCGCCTACCGTTTTAATACTTTGTATTTTTGTTCCTATGTTCTTTTATTAATACCTTTCTTGAACATACTTAAGCTATTTTCTGTTCTTAGTTTACAGATGCATACTAAAAATGTAGTATATATTGCAGAAAAGTCCATGAAGTTGAAAGTTAATTCCACTCAGAATTTATTTTTTTGCTCTGCTATTTGTGTGGCATTCAGTTGAATCATTTGTGAATTATTAGGCATTATGGGGTTCCATCCTGCCCAAAGTTGCTTCTGATGTTGGTGAATGCTTCTTAGATCATGAGATTTATAAGACACTTTCATTCAAAAGTTCTGCAATTCTGTTGTTAGCTGGTATAGCCACTTTTCATTGAATGCCAACTCTGAAGGCAACAACCTGGGTTTCTGACTGAGTGGATGTATAATTCAGTCTAATGAATCACATTCCCCTTTTTACTTTGCCTTCCATTGTATCGTTTAGCTATGTGACAACATACCCTGCAGGGTTTTAATTATTTTTTCTTTTTGGAACTGGAGCAACATCATGTAAAAGTCATCAACTCACCTTCAGAAAGCACTGCAGAACACTACACCAAGTATTGTGGTTGATGTTACAAATGTAATAAGAAAAGCCCTTGAAAATGAGTTTATTTGGAAATTATATTTTGGTCTTAATACTTGAAAATAATCAATGAAATTATTCTTGATTTTAGAAAAAAATTGATTTTCATGGGAAAAATATTTTGTCAAACAAAAAGAGTGAGAGAGAGAGAAAAGATAATAGCTTAAAATGTTTGCTTTGACAACAAAGTATCAAATAATTGCTCCTCTCCTCTCATTTTACCATACCTGGGGTCATGGAAAGATATTTTCAGCTACTACTTAGAGAAGTATGATTGGGTAAAAGTTCATTTCCTTTCATATTATGTAATCTTGTTATTAAAGATAATTTACTTCTATTATTATCAACCAGGCCCTTCGAAGGAAACATTTACATATACCAGTGATTCAATTGTAGGTGTCTATTAAGGAAGAATATCCTGCAATATAAAAAGCAATTTTTAAAAATCTTGAATATGCTTTAGTTTTCAATATTGTTATCTTCATGAATTAGATTTCCATCTCTTAAAAATATTACATGTGTTGTATATTATATAATTTATATATCCTGAGGAGATATTTGTGATTATTTAATAGATATTTTAATACCAGTATAAAAATAACATATGAAAACTTGCTTTTAAAAAAATAATTAAAAAATTTTAAAAATAGAATTTTAGCCGAAACCGGTTTGGCTCAGTGGATAGAGCGTCAGCCTGCGGACTGAGAGGTCCCAGGTTCGATTCCGGTCAAGGGCATGTACCTGGGTTGCAGGCACATCCCCTGCTGGGGTCCAACCCCAGCAGGTCCAGGGGTTCCCAAAGGTGTGGACGGAGTCGGCGAAGAAGGAATAACACGGAGACAGCGATCAGTTGATCAGCAGCCTTGCCAGGATCTTTAGCCAAGTTCTGTCCAGGATCTCCAGCGAAGTTCTGGTTTGGATCTCCAGCCAAGTTCTGTGTCCATGTTCTCTTGCTAGGTTCTCCAGCCAGGTTCTCCAGGTTCTCCAGCCAGGTTCTGTAGCCATGTTCCCTTATTAGGTTCTCCAGCCAGGTTCGGTCACCAGGTTCTGTCCAGGTTCTCCTGCCATGTTCTGTCTAGGTTCTGTAGCCAGGTTCTGTCTCTAGGTTCTTCAGCCAGGTTCTCTCACTAGGTTCTGTCTCTAGGTTCTGTTGCCAGTTTTTGTCCAGGATCTTTTGCCATGTTCTGTCTCTAGGTTCTGTCTCTAGGTTCTGTGTAGGTTCTGTGTCTAGGTTCTGTGTCTAAGTTCTGTGTCCTGTTGTCTTGTTACATCTGTATTTATACCAGTTGATCCCAATCCTATCAATCTATTCCAAAGGTTAGGGTGTTTCTTTTCTCCATTCCAGGGAGTAAGGATTATGTAGCTTAAGCATGATTGTTCGTAGTTAAAGTGATTAATTACCCGCCTGGCACTTAGTTGAGGGGTTTTATTTCCTCCCTAACTTCAGGGGAAAATCCCTACCTGGGGAAACAACCTTTCTCAGAGAGGAGACCGTGGTTAAAACAAATAGTGCCAAGAAGGTGGGCAAACATATTAAGAACAGTATGCCATATATGCCAGGTCCCTTGAAACAGCAAGCATGGACCGGCTCCCGGCAATCCCCAGTGGGGGATGTGCAGGAGGCAGCTGATCTATGTTTCTCTCTCATCAATGTTTCTAACTCTCTCTGTCTCTCTCCCTTCCTCTCTGTGAAAAATCAATAAAATATATTTAAAAAAATAGAATTTTAAGCTTTTCAAGTATACCTCATCAAATTATAAAATTTTAAAATGTGCTTGGTGCACAACAAATTTGACATTAACTATATTATCCAAATTAAGCAAGTATTAACTTATTATTCCTGGTGAAAATGGGTGCATCATTAGCAAAAGATTCCCATTTAAAAAGTCAGTGAATATTTTTCTTCTTTTTGCTTATTTCTTGATTTTTTTTCTTCTTTCCTTCCTAAAGACAGGCTCATAATTAGGTGCCTTTTGCCTGGAATTTGTTTACTGTAGGGAAATAAAAGTAAATCTTTTTATCCTGAAACTTACTGGAAGGAAAGTAAAAGACCAGAATATTGCAGTTGAAATGGATAGATCTGATACTGTGAGATACTTTTTAAAAAGTGTGAAAAGGAGCCCTAACCGGTTTGGCTCAGTGGATAGAGCGTAGGCCTGCGGACTGAAGGGTCCCAGGTTCGATTCCGGCCAAGGGCATGTACCTTGGTTGTGGGCACATCCCCAGGAGAGGGTGTGCAGGAGGCAGCTGATAGATGTTTCTCTCTCATCGATGTTTCTAACTCTCTATCCCTCTACCTTCTTCTCTGTAAAAAATCAATAAAATATTTAAAAAAATCTTTAAAAATAAAGTGTGAAAAGGAAAGATGAGTCTGCTTGGTGTAGAATTAAATGGATTCAATCACTGAATTCATTTAACATGTTGATTGTGTTTATTTATATTTTTGTTATTTATTTGTTTAATTTTGGATCCAAATGCAATAAACATGTTTCTTATGTCTCTTTTAATTATAGTGGGGCCTTAACTTACGAGTGTCCTGACTAACGAGTTTTTCGAGATACGAGCCGTCTCTCGGCTGATTTTTTGCTTTGAGTTGCGAGCTAAAATTCGGGTTACGAGCCAGCTTCAGTTACCCCACCGCTAGTTGGCGCAGCGAACGTCACAGTGAACGCCACAACATCAGCCCAGCATCACGTGTCTCACTCGTTCACTGTTGATTTGACATACGAGTAATTTGAGTTACGAGCTCCATCACGGAAAGAATTAAACTTGTAAGTCAAGGCCCCACTGTATTCATTTTAAATAATATTTTAATTAATTATATATTTCCATAATACCTCTTTCCCCACCTTGCAGCCTATACATTGTTGTTATTCCTGAGTGCAGACTGTTGCTGGGTACTGATGAAGTTTCTTCCTGATGAGACTCACTGTAAAATATTTTGTGGCAGAAAAATTGGGGAGGACACAAGCCCTCTCCCTGGAGCTGATGTTTGGATTAAGCTTATAAAATGATGAGATACCTCAATATTTCATAGTGGAGATTAGAGCAGAGTCTTGACCAACAGACCTGCTGAGCAGTGAATCCTAATTAGCAGTGCTAAGGACCTCTTTATATTTTCTTCTATTGATACTCTAGAGTAGTTTATCATGTCCTGTAATAAGCTATTAGAAATTAAGAACAAACCTCTGTCAACTCAGTGCAAAGTAGTACTGAGCATTCAATCTTTCATTGTCCCTAAATTGATTACCTAGAGTCTGTGTTAGAAAGTCAGGGTATAAAAATTAATGAAAATAGACATGACATTATTTTTAGTCAAATAAAAAAGAGATAATACTCAAATAATTATCATAATATATCACTACTAATTGAGAAAGTGCTCTGAGGGAAAGGATATTATTCAAAATATCATAAAGCAAAAGAATCAATTCTTAATAATTAGAAAGAAATAATGAGGACAGGTACAATTTTGAGGTGATCAGGGCCTGTCGGGAAATGTTTATGGAACAAACAAATATTTCTCAGCCAATCCTAGATTTTGGTTGAAGGAGAAAACCCTATTCCTAATAAGTCTTTTCAAATCTTTGAGAGTGGTCCTGACACTCATTTTATTAACACTGAATAAAAGGATTATCCCTGAAAGTAAGAGAGATATGAGCTACTTGGTTTCTATCTCAAAACTGACTGAAAAACAAAGCCTTCTCCACCTACTTATTTGTCATGATGGCCAACACAGAAAATATTGGGTAAGCAGATAACTATATCTAGTCACAACATTTTTGACTTCTTGATAGGTCCAAATACAACTTTAAACTGCTATTTCAATACAAACTAAATGGTTGAGTGATTCCATTGACTATACCAGTATCAAGGTAACTTCATTTGTCTAGAAATACAGAGAGATTTCTTATAAGCCACATGTAAAATAACCACAAATAACTGTGTGTAAAACTATGAAAACAAGCTGAACAGATTTAGAAATGCAATTCTTTTCCACACCATGAAATATTTCTCTACTTCAGCAATTCTTTGTGTGTGAGACACCAAAGACACTTATATAAAGAAACTGATTATATATTTAAGATAGCATATAGAAAATAATTTATAGAGAAAAAGATAAGAAACAAAGGAACAATTTTTTATTTAGAAAATACTGTGGCCTGGTATCTGCCTTGCCCACATGAACCATTATTCACATAAGATAAGTGGTGGCAGATGTGGCTTCATTATGAAAAGAACTTAATGTCCAGCAGCTGAGCAACTATACTTCTTAAAGTAAATTAATCCTGATCTCTCCTAATTGGACTTCCCTCTGCTCCTTTTCCTCCCTAAATTTACACCTGGAATTTTCAGTAAATGATAGCAGTCTTGACAGGATCTAATGGTCTGAGTAATTTTTCTGCTGATCATATTCATAAACACCTCTTATAAGTACCAGTGTCCAGGGTGGAATGATTAATCTGAAAACATGGCCATTTATTTCATCAAAAGTTGATTAGGAATAATATATTACTAGAGGCCCAGGACACAAAAATATTTGCACTCGGGGGGGGGAGGGGGGCATCCCTCAGCCCAGCCTGTGCCCTCTCGCAGTCTGGGACCCCTCAGGGGATGACCACCTGCTGGCTTAGGCCCGCTCCCCGGGGGATTGGGCCTAAGATGGCAATCAGACATCCCTCTGGCATCCCGGCAGCTCTCAGGGGATGTCCACTTGCCAGCAGGGAGGAGGCCTAAACTGCAATCGGACATCCTTAGCACTGCTGAGGAGGCAGGAGAGGCTCCCACCACCACCACTGTACTGGCAGCCATCAGCCTGGCTTGGGGCTGAGCAGAGCTCCTCCCATGTGAGAGTGCCCTGACCACCAGAGGGCAGCTCCTGCATTGAGCGACTGCCCCCTGGAGGTCAGTGTGTGTCATAGTGACCAGTCATTCCCAATTCTTCTGCTGTTAGGATCAGTTTACATATTACCCTGTTACTATATAGGATAGAGGCCTGGTGCACGGGCGGGGTCGGCTGGTGTGCCCTGAAGGGTGTCCTGGATCAGGGTGGGGGTCCCGCTTAGGTGCCTGGCCAGCCTGGATGAGGGGATGATGGCTGTCTGCAGCTGGTCACACCCCCTTCAGAGTGGGGGTTCCCACTGGGGTGCCTGGCCAGTCTGGGTGAGGGGCTGAGGGCTGTTTTCAGGCTGGCGGGTGACTGACGCTCCCAACCTCTCCTTTTCTTCTTTTTTTTTTTATTCTGGGATTTATTTACCTTCTATGGCTGTCACTGGAGCTGAGAGCCAGCTATAGCTCTGAGGCTCGGCTCC
Organism: Myotis daubentonii; assembly: GCF_963259705.1. Classification (NCBI taxonomy): domain Eukaryota; kingdom Metazoa; phylum Chordata; class Mammalia; order Chiroptera; family Vespertilionidae; genus Myotis; species Myotis daubentonii. The sequence goes on from NC_081843.1 coordinate 54,684,996, forward strand.
AGCTCTCAGACCTTGGCTGCTGAAAGCAGGTATCTGGGCTTTGTTTAGCTTCTATAATTGAAACACTGTTGCAACTCCAGCTCTGAGATCCCAGCTGGCTGAAAGCAGGTGTCTGGGGATTGTTTAGCTTCTATAATTGCAACATAGTTGCTTAGAGTGCAGCTCAGAGATGGGCGGCGGCAGGCGGGGAACCTTGGCTTCCTCCATCACTGGAGCAAGCAAGCCTCCTGTTTGCTTCAGCTGCCTGGCTGCCGGCCGCCATCTTGGTTGGCAGTTAATTTGCATATCGACCTGATTAGCCAATTGGAAGTGTGTTGGAGGTATGGTTAATTACCATGTTTGTCTATTATTAGATAGGATCTTATGTATTATTTTTATGTAATATGTATATATTATAATAATCCTTTGTATATTATATCTTTTCTTTCCTGTCATACTTTCCTGTAGGAGCAATGGGACAGGTATTGACAATATTAGCACAGTTAATTTATAAGAAAATAAAAATACTACTTTTATGTATTTTACATACTTAACCAGGAAATTTGGAAATTCCATGAGTATTCTCCATGTGACTTTGGAGATATCACTGGGTAATAAGTATAATGCAGTGGAGGAGGAAGATAGTGATACAGTGGGGCCTTGACTTACGAGTGTCCCGACTAACGAGTTTTTCAAGATACGAGCCGTCTCTCGGCCGATTTTTTGCTTTGAGTTGCAAGTTAAAATTTGGGTTACGAGCCAGCTTCAGATACCCCACTACTAGTTGGTGCAGCGAACATCACAGTGAACGCCACAACATCAGCCCAGCATCACGTGTCTCACTCGTTCACTGTTGATTTGACATACGAGTAATTTGAGTTACGAGCTCTGTCACGGAGCGAATTAAACTTGTAAGTCAAGGCCCCACTGTATTCAATCTGGGTGCCACTCCAGGCTAGCGAGCTGTAGTGGGAAGGACTGTGATCCAGTGAAGCCTCCTTGCTCTGAGATGACCCATCCTCCACATTCCAGGGAAATGGTTCCTCATCTCTGTGTCGTCTACTTTGGTTTTGTGTGCAGGCCTTCATCACGTGGCTTCTGATCTTCCTATCCATCATCTTCTCACAAGATGGTTAAAACTCTCCATGGCATTTTATATTGGTGTTGTCCAAGAGAAATATTATTCAGGCCACATCAGTAATTTAAAATTTTATAATAACCACATTAACAAAAGTAAAAACAGTGAAATTAATATGAATAATGTATTTTACTTAATATTTAAACTTCTATTTTAGCACATAATGTAAAAATCATTAATGAGTGTCTTACCTTCTTTTCTTACACTAAGCTCCCAAATATGGTACATATTTTACACATACAGTACATCTCAGCTTGAACCAGCCACACTTTAGGTGCATAATAGCCACATGTGCCTAGTGGCTACCATATTGCTGAGCACAGTTCTAGATACTAGCAGTGGATTTCATTATTATTCTCCTTCATGTGACCACAGGCCTAAATCAAGCAGTTAGCCGCCCTATCAAGAATATTCTCCATTTGCATATACTGAGAAAGCTAGAAATTAGATGACCATGTCCCCCACTTTAGAAGTCAAATAACATCCTTTCTTTTAAAGTTCATTCTGTCTTGGGACAAATTTACATTAGTACCTATCCAATTCATAAGCAGAGCATATGAAACTTTATTCTGTCTCATTTAATCCTACACCTAGATATTAGGCTTGTACACCCTTCCCTCTTAGAACTCTTAAATATCTAATTGTTGACAAAGCCCTTAAATGACTTAAAATGTGCTGGGCTGAAGTAAGCACATCAGTAGGGAGCAAAAGAGAATTTCAAACTCAAGTGAGGTTGTGAATCATACAATCCATATACTATGTCCACAGGCAATTAGCATATTCATCATGAAACTGAAAGCATGGTTATTTTTATTCAAATAGAACTAGATTCCAATCCTGCCTCTGTCATCTGTGTCTGTTCCTAACATCTTCACAATAAGGAGCCCATTCGCTCTAAAATAGAAAAAGTAATATTAACAGTACTTGATATTAAGAATTAAAATTACAACCATACATTCAATATTTCCTTTGGATTAGGTTCTCTGCTAAGGTTTTCACACCCATTAATTAATGTATTAAATGAGAAGCAAATAAATCTTATTAAATGAACTAATATATATATATATAATATTGCTATCTTATATTGCTGATCAATGTAGTCACCTTAATAAAACAATAATCTTAATGTTAATTATCAGTGCTTTCCTTATTATTTTCTAGGCTGTGTTCAGTTTTCTTAACTGATGATAACATCTCAATTTTCCTCACAGACAGAAAACCTCTAAGGACAAAATAATGTGTGTTACTTATTATATGAATCCCCAGGATATAGTTTGTTTATTGCTTGTAAATCTTTGGTGCCTAATAGAGAATGAATGAATGAATAAGTGTTTTCCAAAAAAGGGCATTTCTGAATTCAATAGTCATGCTGTAGCAAAGAAGGCTAAATCAATTATGTTTCTATTCCATTTAGAAAGCTGTATTTTTCAGGCAGCCTCCAAAATTTGTCCAAGCATACTAAAGGAGACACATGTTGTACAGTCAGTAAACCAACACAAATGTTTACTTAAATGGAGGAATCAGATTCACTGAAAACAGGACTAATTTGATTCTTTTTAAAAAATTTTTTTTCTTTATTTTTTAAGGTATTATATACGTGTCCTAATTAGACTCTTGATACTCCTCTTCTCCTGCCCCTCTCTGCTAAGGCCTACGCCACAGGTGTGCCTTAATTGTTAACTGCTGGAACAGACTGACATACTCAGTGGCCAAACCTGTGTGTACTGAACAGTCATATAAAAGGGGCTCTGCTCTTTGCCAGCTTTCATATTTGGAGGTTCATTGAGTCTGTTTCCTTTTTTCCCCAAAATCATACAAAGAATGTATTTTTGGGTGCTATATACATGTACAATCAAAACAAACCATGCCAACCTGGCCGGCGTGGCTCCGTGGTTGAGCATCAACCCATGAACCAGGAGGTCAGGGTTCGATTCTTAGGGCACAAGTCCAAGTTGCAGCTCAATCCCCAGTGGGGAAGGGGGTGTGGGGGGAACTGATCAGTGGTTCTCTCTCATCATTGATATTTCTATCTCTCCCTCTCCTTTCCACTCTGAAATCAATAAAATATATTTTTAAAAAGCCATACTAAATTATTTCTGAGCTAATGTTGAGTTAATGCCCCTTTTGTGTAAAAACTTCTAATATAAATTCTAATTTAAAATACTTTATAAGAGTGATCAAAATTTATTGATAAAGGTATCAACATTACTGAGAAAATTGAATATTCACATGTAAAAGAATAAACAAGGCCCCTATTTTACATCACTCATAAAAATTAACTCTGAAGAGATTAAAGGCTTAAGTTTAAGACTAGAATCTATAAAACTTCCAGAAAAATAAAACAGAGTTCTTTCATATGGGTCTTTCAATGATGTTTTTTGGATATGACACTTAAAAGCACATGCAACAAAAGCCAAAATAGACAAGTGGGACTACAGCAAAGTAAAAAAGCTTCTGCATTACAAAAGAAACACTCAAAATAATTAGAAGACAACTTATGGAATGGGAATAATATTTGCAAACTATATATCTGAGGAGTTAATATTCAAAATACATAAAGAACTCATAAAACCCAACAGCAAAATTAACAAACAATCCTATTAAAAATTGGCAAAGAACCTGAATAAACAGTTTTCCTAAGAAGATATACAAATGGTCAATAAGTACATGAAAGGTGCTCAATATTACTAATCATCAGGGAAATGCAAATCAAAACCACAATGAGATATCACCTCACTCCTGTTAGGATGACTATTATAAAAAACACAAAGCTAGCAAGTGCTGATGAGGATGTGGAGAAAAGGTAACCCTTCTGCATTGGTGGGAATGTAATCAGTGCAGTCATAAACAAAATAGTAAGGAATTTTCCTCCAAATTTTAAAAATGTAACTACCATAGGACCCAGCACTTTCATTTCTGGGAATATATTCAGAGGAAATGCATACACTGTGTGAAGAGATAGCTACACTCTGAGGGTGAGGAGCAATTAGGGCCGGCACCAGCAGCAGGTGTGAGTGGGGCCGGTGCTGTCAGCGGGTGCGAGCGACGGCTGCTACCCCGATTGCCCCTCAGGAGCAGGGGGAAGTGGAGAAGCCCTCCGGGACAATTGGGGCTGGCAGCCGCCACTTGCACCCATTGATGGTGCCGAGCGATTGGGACCAGTGCCAAGTGCCAGCAATGGGTGTGAGTGGTGGCTCCCACTCTGGCTGCGGGTGCGAGGGGGAGCTGGTGCCAGCAGTGGGTGTGAGTGTGGCTCCGGTGCTGGCAGTGGTGCAATCGGGGCCACTGTTGGCAGTGGTGCGAGCGGGGCCACTGCCGGCAGTGGATGAGAGAAGTGGCTGCCAGCCATGATTGCCCCTCAAGAGCAGGGGGAGGTGGAAAATCCCTGAGGGGCAATCAGGGCTGGCAGTGGCAGCTTGCACCTGCTGACAAGTGGCTGGGCCTGGCACCTGGTGCCGGCAGCAGGTGTGAGTGCCCTGTGGGACCATGGTGTGTGGGAGAAAATAATTTTCAGTAAGCACCAGAGGCTCACCCTGGTGACAATGACTGGCGCCCTGCCTTGGTCTGGCATCCCCGCTCACCTGCCCTACTATCCCACCACAGCTGATGTCTGCCATGTTCAGGGCTCTGCCACCTGCTGCCAATACTTGCCATGTTCTGCACGTGACCCCTGGTGATCAGCACACGTCAGTGACCAGTTGTTTGGTTGTTTGATTGTTCCTCTGTTTGGTCTATTTGGACATTAGGGATATGTATATATGAAAGAAATATGTCATTTTTGGCAACATGGATGAACCTTGTGGGCATTCTGCTAAGTAAAATAAATCAGACAAAGAAAGAAAATACTGTGCAATCTCACTAATATGTAGGAACTATAAGCAAAACAAAATACCAACCTCATAGGATAATAGATCAGATTTGTATTAACAGAGGTGGTATATTAGGAGGTGGGGAATTGGAGGAGGGTGGTCAAAAATACAAACTTCTAGTTATAAGATAAATAAGTACTGGGGGTGTAATGTACAACATGATGACTAGTTAACACTGCTTTATAGTATATTTGAACATTGTTAAGAGAGTAAATCCTAACAGGTGTTAACACAAAGAAAGGATGTTAAATTTATTGTGATAATTATTTCACAACTAGAGGCCTGGTGCATGAAAACTCATGCACCGGAGGGGGTGTCCCACAGCCAGGCCTGCCCCCTCTCACAGTCTGGGAGCCTTCAGGGGTGGGAGGCAACCCAGAAATCAGGGGAATTTGAATGTGAACTTATATCAGAGTAATATATCATTATTTTTACACCTGGCTGTTTACTTTAAGTACTTCCACTATAAAAAAACAAAAACCACTAAAGGGTAAATTTTTCATTGTAATGGCTCAAGAATTATGGCCTAAACTTTCAGAATATTTCTAAAGCCAGTATTAGAGCTTCTGATGACAGGTTTATGTCAAATAAAAGAGATTATAATTCTTTACACATGATCATCTGGGAGAGATTTTAGATGAACTTTCTATTTAAAACTTCAAGATTTTTTCTTAAAGAGAAGTATAAAGATATGCCTCCACCTCTCCCCCACCTTTCTTTTCTTCCTTTCCTTCTCCTTCCTTCCTTCCTTCCTTCCTTCCTTCCTTCCTTCCTTCCTTCCTTCCTTCCTTCCTTCCTTCCTTCCTTCCCTCCCTCCCTCCCTCCCTCCCTCCCTCCCTCCCTCCCTCCCTCCCTCCCTCCCTCCCTCCCTCCCTCCCTCCTTCCTTCCTTCCTTCCTTCCTTCCTTCCTTCCTTCCTTCCTTCCTTCCCTCCATCCTTTTCTTCTCCGTCTCCGTCTCCTTCTCCTTCAGTAGAGAAATAATGCTTTGTAGACTGATGTCATGTGAGTACAAGAAATGAGATCCATACTTCATTGCCCTAAAAAGATCAAAGACTATTGCCTGAGGGGGAAATGAGCTTGTCTCAGAAGGTCTTGTAACTACTTTGTCCAAGTGAACGGTAGGCACAGTCCTGGTAAAGAGCTTCCTGGGAGCCTATTCTCTGTCTGCTCACAATGCTGTTGGCAAGGTATCTAACTTGTAGGGACGGTAGCACGTGATCCCCAGATGCACGCTCTACCTTCGCTGCATGCAGATTCAAGCAAACATGAACTGGGTTTAATGGATATCAGTCAGAAAGAGACCTGGCTTTTCAGGAAACTTAGCTTGCGGATGCATTGAAATTCAAAGGCACTATAAAAAAATGAAGGAAATCATCAAATTTATGAGCATTCTCAAGCCATCCTAGTTTCAGACCCTTTATACAGTTCAAAGGTGAGTTGGAGGACTCCAACCAAGAAGGTTTATAGATTTCTGATTCTGCCTTTAAGTTATATAACTATTTACTAAATGAAAAATTACAGAGAATTTTTAAAAATTCAAACAAAAAGTATGAGATGTTTCTCTCTCATTGATGTTTCTATCTCTCTATTCCCCCCTTTCAATCTCTCTAAAAAAATCAATAAAAGCATATTCAAAAAATTTTAAAAAGCAAAACTGCATTATTTAGCTTTCTGTGTTTTCAATGAGTCACCTATAAAGTGAAAGAATCTGGCTGAATAAATAAAGGTTAACAGCAAGATCATTATTTTTCTCATTTCAAAAGATCTATAAAAGGGCATAGTGGGCCCTAGATGTGATCATTTGAAAGCACAAATATCTGAAGAAAAAACTTGAAATGTGCATCTGGTTTACATTTTAAACAATAAGTAAAAACTATCTTCTCTCTAAGTCTAGCTTTTCCTAGATGCAAGGCAGATCAATTTATAATTTGTATTAAAAGGAATCTCATATTTGGTGACGCCTAACCTATACATCAAAATAAGTAGCGATTATGTTATTTGTAATTACTCACATTGACATTACTCCATATTCGTTATGAACCCAGTTGGCATATGCATATGTTGACATTACATAGTTATCAAAAAAAAATCTATTAAGTACATTCTATTGAACCAAGAGGTGAGAGATTTATGTATAACTTTTGGTGATAAATTTTTATTTTTGTTTATAAAATGATCAATGTAAAAAAGTAAAGGGCTAGAACTAGATGTCTGAGGAGTTGGAGCATTTTTGGGGTGTGTGCATAATGAGATACATGGTCATTCATGTATCTATATTTTCTACTCTTCCCAATATAAAAACCCTGATTAATTGACTTGCATATTTTCTTGATACTTAAAGAGATGTATTATAAAGCAAAATAAAGTCTGTTTATTTGGTTTTCCAGGTTTTGCTCTGAGGAATTAGTTTATTTTGTAAGAAAGTATTAGATATTTCTGTGAAGCTGTATTAAGAATAAGAATAAATCAAAATTACAAAATAGGCTTATACCAAGGTTCAACAACAAATAAAGGTCCTTGACTCTTTTACCTTTTAAACTAAACAAAATATTATAACTGACTGATCTCGTTATCTTGAATTCCGATTTATCCCCATTAGATTCTAAGTAATTATCTGTTCAGATGAAGTAAAGAAATATATCATCTCCGTTTTATATGAGGTGTTGACATTTATTGATTTAATGTTCTCTTAAAATCTTTTGGGGAAATGGTTTTTAAACTGTAATAATAAATGGACAGAAATTAATGGATCCACCTAAACTTGAGCAACTTTTTGACATGTAATTCATTGTCAAAATTTTGGGTATGAATTTTATTTTTATTCTTTGTTGGAGTAAGAAAAGTTATGCAGGCATATCTAGGTATTTATTTATTTATTTATCTATTATTTATTTATTTATTTATTTATTGTAATTTGTACTGCTCCTTCTCTGTGAGCTAGTGTTTCAGGATACTGCTCTATTAAGAAACATAATTAATTTTTTTCAGATTCTGACCATGCATTTGATGGCATTGCTAGTCTGAATGTTCTTCAAAAGAAAATCTTTGGAAAAATATTTTGCTCTAAATAATTTAGGAAGAAGATACAGATAAAATATTATGAATGTACTAAGTGATTAGCATTCAGACACTTCTGCATTAATATTTAATAAAAAACTATATTGTAATGTAACATGCAATATAAACTTTACTAAATATGTAAAAACATGTAGCACAAAAATCATTCAGATTACCTTTCTTATCATCTCTAAGACAGCTGTAAGTGAACAAATGGTGCCTTTCTAGAAATACATAAATAGCCCTTCTTTCTTATTTACCTCATAATTCCCCTCATGTTCTTTACCTTGCTGCTCTATCAGCTTTCCATAATAATTTACTTATTACCTATCCTCTCTGGTTTTTGCTTGCTTTTATCTTTAGAACAACAGGAGTGTGGTTTCTCTTTGTCAATATGCAAATACATTACACTTAGGAATAGTTACTATTTGTTCAGGTATAATTGCATGTATACATGCAAGCTAAATATAATATCTGAATACAACAGTTTCTTTATATCAGTTCCATGCTTAAGCATCTTTAAACAAATCAGAATTTTTCTAAAACCAATAACAATTTGTTGTCAACTAAGATTATATTAAAGGGGCAACTAATGGAGCACATCAAGTTCACTCAAAACAAGTGAGCTAAATTTTGCCTCAGTAGAAAATACAGAAATAGTAGGAAGTTCCAAATATCAAATTTTATCTTCAGCTGAATTCTTGCCTTATTTGAAATTAGAGTAAAGGATAACCTATTTTAGGGACTGTATCTAACTGTATTGCTTTTTTTAAAAAACAAATTTTACTATTTTATTTTAACACAACATTTTGCAATTTAAAGCTCATAAATAATTCAAACACCAATTATTTCAGTGCTGTCTTTATTCCAGTATTGGAGACATTATATATATTTAAACAAATATTATTTATCCACTGTCTTGAGGAGGGCCAACGCATAGTTTGTTGAAGTTATACTCCATCAAAAGACAAATGTAACCGGGTATTAACCTTATTTATAACTAGAAGCCCAGGTGCGAAATCACGTGCCCTTGCCCACCTGGGCGGCCTTGCCATGCTCGCAGACCTGCTCACCTGTGCTGGTCTTTGGTCGTTATTTTGGTGTTAAGGCCACTGGGTTTTTATAATATAAACTAGAGGCCCGGTGTACGAAATTCATGCACTGGGGGGAGTGTCCCTCAGCCCAGTCTGCACTCTCTCCAATCTGGGAGCCCTCGGGGCACATCCTTCTCACAATCTGGGACTGCTGGCTCCCAACCACTCGCCTCCCTGCCTGCCTGATTGCCCCTATCCGCTTCTGCCTGCCAGCCTGATCATCCCCTAACCACTCTCTTGCCAACATGATTGACGCCTAACTGCTCCCCTGCCAGCCCAATCGTCCCCAACTGCCCTCCCCTGCCAGCCCGATCATCCCCAACTGCCTTCCCCTGACGACCCAGTTGCCCCTAACTGCCCTCCCCTGCCAGCCAAGTCGCCCCAACTGCCCTCCCCTGCAGGCATGGTCACCCCCAACTGCCCTCCTCTGCCGGCCATCTTGTGGCTGTGGACACCGCCATCTTTGAGGGCGTGGCAGTCAGTTAGCATGCTCCCTCCTATTGGCTGTGGGTGTCTCCATCTTTGAGGGCATGACAGTCAATTAGCATATGCCCTCCGCATTGGCTGTGGGCGCCACCATCTTGTGAGGGTGTTTGGATCAGTTAGCATATTCCCTCTTTATTAGATAGGATAACCCACAATATGCTGGTAAATTTAGAATTATTGTCAGAGTCCCATTCCTTCTTATCATCTTGGTAAGGTTCATATTAGCCTTAATTCCATTCGTTGGGAGGTTTATGCTGATGGGAGTTAGTTAAGCATATTTGGAAAACATGTGCCTATTTCTGGGGCTCATGGGTACTCTTTCTCCCATTGGTTACTTTTACATTCATGTCCTGTTTTTACTTCTATTTAATGTATGTTTTTATTTTATTTTATTGTTTAAAGTATTGCTTTTTGATATAAAACTATTTTTTCTTGTTACAAGTTTCTATGTCACATTGTTAAATCTGAAGTCTGAGATCAAGGAATATAGTACCACCTAAATGAACCATATGTGGCATTGTTGCATACTTCTGTCCCTAGGATGGTTGGAGTGCTCTTAGGACTTACCATAGCTTAGCTCTAAAAAATGACAAACACAAAACCCAAAAAACTAATACATGGAAGGCAAAAGTGAGTCTATGGAATGGTTTAAACAACTTTTAGGCTATCAATACTGAAGGATAAACCTTTGGCTTGAAATTTTATTTCATATTGATTAGGCAAATGAACTTGAAAATGTAATTTCACTTCAAAATTATTGCTTTTTGTACAATGTTCTCAGTTTGACTTCTGAAAACCTTTTCTTCTCTGCCAATTATGTTACTGCAAATGTTTTTCTTTGGCATTACTTATTCGTAGGTTATTGTATTTTATTGTACAATCATAGTATACCTGATATTCAACTCTTTAAAAGAAATCCTATTTTATATTAAAGGCATACACAAGTTTTTATATGGGGATAAATAAAAACCTTATTGAAAGTATGAACATAATTCCAAAGAATGTACAAACCTGACTTGGCAGGTTTGGACTTACTGAGTTAAACAGACTATTCAGTTGGAGAGTAAGTTCAGGAAATATAATCATTGTTAGAATTATACTGATCCCTCTTGGGACTTGGCCTTTAAAGTTGTTTTGGTACAAACCTTCTACAAAATCTCTATGTAAAAATCTGTTCTTAACTTTCTGGTGTGTAGGTCCTGACACCTAGTCATTTCTTATTGAATGTCCAACAAGTGTTATTCTTTTGCATTTTTTAAGAATTTAAAGTCTCATATATCCAATGGCACACTCATTTAAAACCCCAACAGCTCTCACCATGATTGCCGGGAGCCGGTCCATCCTTGCTGGTTCAAGGGACCTGGGATATATGGCATACTGTTCTTAAGATGTTTACTCCCCTTCTTGGCGCTGTGTTTTAACCAAGGTCACCTCTCCGAGAAAGGTTGAATCCCCAGGTAGGGATTTTCCCCTGAAGTTAGGGAGGGAATAAAACCCCTCAACTAAGTGCCAGGCGGGTAATTAATCACTTTAACTACGAACAATCATGCTTAAGCTACATAATCTTTACTCCCTGGAATGAAGATAAGAAACGCCCTAACCTTTGGAATAGAGATTGATGGGATTGAATCAACTGGTATAAATACAGATGTAACAAGACAGCAAGAGACAGAACTTACAAGACAGAATTCAGAAGACAGAACCTACGCGGAACTTGGAGATGGAGGAGCTTCGATGGAGAGAACATGGCAAGGGATCCTGGACTGAACCTGACTGCGGAGATTGGCAGGAGAGCCTGACTAGAACCTGGTGACTGAACCTGGCTGGAGAACCTGTACAGAACCTGGCTGGAGATTCTAAGCAGACAGAATTCAGAAGACAGAAAGACACAGAACTTAGAACACAGGGCTTGGAAGACAGGACCAAGAGAGACAGAGCCTAGGCACAGAACCTACACAGAACGTCCTCTAGAGACAGAAGAACTTCGCTGGATATCCAGAGCAGAACCTCTCTGGAGATCCAGACCAGAACTTGGCTGGAGATCCGGGCTAGAGATCCTGGCTAGGCTGCTGATCAACTGAACGCTGTCTCCGTGTCATTCCTTCTTCGCCGACTCCGTCCACACCTTTGGGGACCCCTGGACCCGCTGGGACAGGACCCCGGCACATGATTATTCACATTCCTGATTAATCCCTGAAGCACAGGGGGAACGCACATAATTGCATGAGAAAATAAAAAATCTATGGCAAGACAGAAGCCTAATGATTATAGAGAGGAAAGCACTTTTTTTTAGTCTCATTTTTGTTTTGTTTTTTAATTAAATCTTTATTGTTCAGATTATTACAGTTGTTCCTCTTTTTCCCCCCATAGCTCCCCTCCACCCAGTTCCCACCCCACCCTTTGCCCTTACCCCCCGCCCCACTGTCCTCATCCATAGGTGTACAATTTTTGTCGTCTCTTCCTGCACCCCCTACACCCCTTTCCCCATGAGAATAGTCAGTCCACTCCCTTTCTATGCCCCTGATTTGATTATATTCACCAGTTTATTCTGTTCATCAGATTATTTATTCACTTGATTTTTAGATTAACTTGTAGATAGATGTGTATTTGTTGTTCATAATTTGTATCTTTCCCTTTTTCTTCTTCTTCCTCTTCTTAAAGGATACCTTTCAGCATTTCATATAATACTGGTTTGGTGGTGATGAACTCCTTTAGCTTTTTCTTATCTGTGAAGCTCTTTATCTGACCTTCAATTCTGAATGATAGCTTTGCTGGGTAAAGTAATCTTGGTTGTAGGTTCTTGCTATTCATCACTTTGAATATTTCTTGCCACTCCCTTCTGGCCTGCATAGTTTCTATTGAGAAATCAGCTGACAGTCGTATGCGTACTCCCTTGTAGGTAACTGACTTTTTTTCTCTTGCCGCTTTTAAGATTCTCTGTCTTTTGCTCTTGGCATTTTAATTATGATGTGTCTTGGTGTGGTCCTCTTGGGATTCCTTTTGTTTGGTGTTCTCTGTGCTTCCTGGACTTGTAAGTCTATTTCTTTCACCAGGTAGGAAAAGTTTTCTGTCATTATTTCTTCAAATAGGTTTTCAATATCTTGCTCTCTCTCTTCTTCTGGCACCCCCATTATTTGGATGTTGGTACGCTTGAAGCTGTCCCAGAGGCTCCTTACACTATCTTCATATTTTTGGATTCTTTTTTCTTTTTGTTTTTCCGGTTGGGTGTTTTTCGCTTCTTCGTATTTCAAATCTTTGACTTGATTCTTATGATCCTCTAGTCTGCTGTTGAGACTCTGTATAATATTCTTTATTTCAGTCAGTGTATGCTTAATTTATAGTTGGTCCTTTTTCATGTCCTCCATGGTCTCACTATACTTATTGAGGGATTCATTAAATTTATCGGCGGTTTCCATAAAATTCTTGAAAAACCTTATAAACGTGGCCTTGAACTCTATATCCAGTCGTTTGCTTTCCTCCATTTCTGCCATTTGTGACCTGTTTCTTTGTCTCTGCATTTTTATGCTTCTCTGTGTTGATAGAGTGGCTTTCTGTGCTAGGTGTCCTGTAGGGCCCAGTGGCTCAGCCTCCCCAATTACCTGAGGTGGACACTCTTGGTGCACCCCTTTGTGGGCTGTGTGCACAGTCTTGTTGTAGTTAAGCCTTGATTATTGTAGGTATCACTGGGAGGAATTGACCTCCAGGCCAATTGGCTGTGAGAATCAGCTGTGTCTAAGGTATGAGAACTTCTGTGCTAGAGACACCCTTCTGCAGCAAGACTTGCTTCAGTGGGGCTTTGGTGCTCACTGAGTCTTCCCCCTGAGTGTGTGCCTTATGAATCTGAGGAGTTGTAACCTGGATGGTCCCACTCTGACCACTGGGTACACTGGCTCTTGGATCTCTAAGGAGGTGTTAATTTAGCCTTTGCCTGAGGCTACCCAGCAGGAGCTATGGAGAGATCTGCAGATTCCTCTTCTTTGTTTGGTGTTTGGAGGTGCCCAGATGAGGCCCAGCTGTGAAGCAATGCAAGCTGCTGTGGGGCCTTGGGCCTTCTTTTGGAAATTCTGACCCAGCTGCAGTTTGTTAAGGTAATTTTTAGACTGCAAAGGGCCAGGCCTTTCATATTCAAAAGCCTCTGCGCACAGCTTGGGTGCAGCAGGGTCTCAGGGAATCAACAGGGTGGAGCAAACAGCTATGGCTGATCCTCAGTCCTACCCTAAGAGGCCCCGCGTCTCAGTGTCCTGGTAATGCTGCAAGCACCTCTGAGAGAAAGCCACCCTCAAATTCCGACTGATGCCAGACAGTCCAGTTTCTCCCCCTATGAGCCTGGGTCCCCAGAGACTCTCCCGGAACTGGAGTTCAGAGCAGTCGGGGGCTTGTGACTCCCTCCCGATTGAAAAAGACCACCATGTCCTCAGTTGCCAGCCCTTTCCACGTGCGCCTCCGTACCTCTGCACTTTACTTCTGCACCTCCTCTGAGTCTCAGTGTGCTTTTCTCTTTCCTTCTAGTTGTAGAATTTCCACTCAGCCAGCCTTCCTGTGGTTCTGGATGATGTCCGTTTTTTCTTTTAGTTGTATTTTTGAAGTAGTTGTGCAAGACAGCAATTTCTGGTGTTTACCTATGCCGCCATCTTGGTTTTTCTCTAGTCTCATTTTTTTCTAGTTCATGTACTGATAATCACTAAAAATCAAGTAATATGTTTTCATTATTTGATTTGATAGAAAAGCTTAATTACTTACTGTTTATAAACCCCTAAACACTTAAGCTAACACATGTCATAAGTTATCAACAACAAGAATGCTAGTGATTCTAGATAAGATATATTTGGAAGAGTACTTTTTGGTGAAATTAGTATTTCAAATTTTATATTATTACTTTATCTTATTATTTTTACTTTAGGCCATATATTTTAACATGATTAATTATTGTCAGCATATGCAGTAAAGTATGTTTGATGCTTTCTGAGAAAATTTGTGGTGACTGCAAGATTTCTGTGCATTGTTAGAGAAGCAAGTGTTCAATTTTGAAGGCAAACATAAAACCTATGATAACATCTATATCAGACTTTAGAGTCTGCTCAAATGAGTATATAATAAGATGACAAAAATTCATTAAATCACTAGAGATCTGGTCCCCCCTTCTGAGTTAGGTGCGATTGGTGTCACAAAGCTGCAGAAGACCAGATCCTCTTTCAAACTCCTCTGATATAAAAGGGCTGTGCCCTATATTTTTCATGTCATTTCAAGGGTTCACAGAGTTACCTATCATTCAGATTAAACATCACTAGCTTATAAGGAGAGTGTTAACAAAAGTCTGAGTCACCATGAAAAAATTTTAGCAAGGCCTATAGCATTATAAGGATAAGTGTGTTTTTGAAAAAGAAAGAGAGATGGTTGTTCATGTTGAGAATCTCATCAAAAGCCTCAAGTCTTGACTGCTTTAGCATTCTGAATAATCCTGCAAATTTGATTATTTCTAAATGTGATCAAGTAAAAAATATTACAGAAAATTTCTGTTCAGGCTTTAAATGAATGTAGTTTAGATAAAAGCTGAGCAATCATGAAAAATGAACATCTTATAACCTTGGAGTTGTAAATAAATAGTTCAAAGCCATGATTACTCCGTAAAAGTTTGAGACAGAATTAGGAATTCTTGATTAAATCAACAGAGGGGACAAAGAACAGAAAAATGAAAAAAATGAAAATATGACTTTGATGGATTTTGTCAAAGACAATATTCTTTGCTGTGTAGATTTGTTGAAATGTTTTAGAAGGTCACAATATTATCTGTTGTATGTCTGAAAACCTGAGACTTACATTACTTGCTTCTCTTTCCCATTTGTGATTCATGGTTCTGGCTGGATTCTTGGAACATAGTAGACATTCTGTTAATGAATCAGTGAAATACATCTTATATCATGTACTTAGTGGCTATTTTGTGTCTTTGTTTTTCCATAAAAGCGATATTGTAAATAAGCTGACTTTCTCAGTTATTTTTTCCACCGAATCCTCTTTCCATATCTAGTTTAAGACATATTTAACTAATAGAATGGCCTCAACAACCTGTAATGATATATAATACTCTCTCTCAATTACTCTTTCAAAGACATGAATTTTTATTTCTCTTCACATTTCCTCCATAAAATATTTTATAAGTACTGATTAATTGTATTTGTATTAAAGAATAAGATACATAATTTATAAGAAATATCAAGTTCTTGCCTTTAATGAAGCTTATATTTTAGTGAAAGAATATGTAAAACATACAATTATATCATATAATATCAGATAAATGAAACCAAAAGAATAGGGAGTAACAGAGGCTATTTTAGACAATCAAGGAAGGCCTCTAAGTAGAATTGGTATTGAGAACAAGATATTTCAGTAAAATGAAAGCAACTACAAAGATTCTAATGCAAGGTAGAGCTCTATGAAGTGAAGTATTAGACATCAGTGTGGATAGAAATCGGGATTATGAGTAAGGTGGAGATTGATAAAAAATGGAATTGGAAAAGTAGGCAAAACCAGATATTGCATGGCGAAGGACGCATTTATATTTTATTCAGATGGTGATGGAAGCCACTAGAAGTTTTGAACAAGAGTGATCTGATATTTTTTAGGTATTAAAATAAACATATTGACTACACTGTGGTAAATTGACTGAAGAGACAAGAAAATAGAATAAAGCAAGAAAATAAGGGATCTTCAGCAGTCTACAATGATTAAGGCGGGGTCATAAGAAAAGTGGTAAGAACTATTTGGATTCAGCATTTATTTTAGGGAAGGAACAACAGACTTGCTGTATATTGGATGAAGGTATAAAGGAAAGACAGGAGTCAAATATGACTCTTCATATTTTGGCTAAACTATCCCATAATAATGGCCCTGCTTACCCAAGTAGGGGAGAATAGAAAGTATCAGGTTTGGGATTGGGAATTCAGGTTTCTGTTTTAAGCATTTTAATAATGACATGCAAAGTCAAGTGGATATTAAATATCCAATTAGAAATACTAAGTGATTGATAGAATCTATGAGTTTAAACCATGAAAAGAGGATAGAATTTATGTGTAAAGTGAAAGTCTTCAGCATATAAAAAAAAAATTGTATTACAACCATGAACCATTGGGTCTTCTTACCCAACTTAATGTCCAAGGATACTGGGAGTTTATTTGGTACAGAGTTGCCAATTCTGTTCCCATTCATTTATTGGAGCAAAACCTGGGATTGTGACCAGTCCTCAGATTTACCCTATTTTCTGGTGTTTTGCTTCTGCTCGCTCCACTTGTGTGACTGTTGATTGCAGTGACTCCTCAGGTTTTGATGTTATCATACCTGCTGCCTGAATGATTCTACTGAAGGTTTAAGGAAAAGGAGTTTTAGAAAAAGGAAGTCTCTTTTTCCCATTTTTACTTTCAGCTGTGATTTGCATCTAGAACTTCTCAAACTTTCTCTATGCATACAAATCAGCTGGATATAATTTTAAAAAGCAGAATTTGATTCATGGGCTCATCTAAGAATCTGAGTTGCTAGTCCATGGGCCATACTTTGAATAGCATAACACTACACTACCATACACATTGACTTCTTGTGCTATAATTAGCTACATAATTAATGCTGACATACTCAGCTGTTACTCCTCATGCATGCCTACTGTTTCAGAATGGCTGCTCAGAAAGGACATTATTTTAAAAAGTGTTTCATGTAGTGTGGAGACATCTTAATGGACTACATGTTCACAAAATTCACTTTATTGGTCTATTGAAGAAACTTTCTTAAATGTTTCTTGCATTTTAGCTATCCTGTATCCATTTCCCCTGATTTAATTCAGATAATCTCCTTTTTTTTTCTTCTTTCTAGAATTGTTCTACCTCCACTATATCAGGTTATGGTGGATCTTTCCATCAATATATTTGATATTTTTTTAAATGAAAGGGCAGAATTGTGACATTTAAACCAATTGAACTTCTTCTCCTAGTACTTTTCAGCAAGAATGAAGTACAAAGAAAAAATAATTTATATGATTTTATTCCAAGGACAGTCTCTTAATGAAAATCTGGAGTGGTCCCAACCAGACATGTATTTTCCAAGCCTTATTATATACCTGTTACTTATTTTAGTCCCTTCCTAGTCTTTAAATAAATTTCTTTTTATCTAGTTATTCAGATTTGGTTTATAAATTCATAGACACTGAAATTTGGCATTGTGAAAATTTCTTTTATCTAAAGAATTTTAGTATCACCCTTTTTGATTAAGAGGAGAAGATGTGTTATTGAGGCAAGTCCACAAAATAATCTTCCAGCAATGGACATTTTTTTTTTTTTTACAAAGTCACCTTGCAAAAACGTGGTAACTAAGAAAATATCAGTAGTGGGTTCATGATAAAATATTGCTGGAGGTATGTTAACTAATTATTCATATACCATAATAGGGCCAACTCCTGTTCATTAAATTATCATTCATGAGGAGAGCTAAAAATAATATCATATATTAAAAAAACTGTGTGTAGAACTTAAACAAATTCTTTTAATGTTTCAGTATATATAACTAGTGACCCAGTGCATGGATTAGTGCAGACTGAAAAGAAATTAATTAGAAGATAGTTGGCAGGGCAGGACTGGGCGTAATGGGCCGGACACATGCTGGAGCCAACCTCCCGTAGTCCCTTCCCAGCCGACCACACCTGCAGTGGCACTGTGGCTCAAAAAGGGCATCTGTGGAGTGAGTGGGGTCCTTCCAGCAGGTGGGGTCCCTGGCCGGTGGGGATTGGGCCGAAACCAGCTCTCTGACATCCCCCGAGGGGTCCCGGAGTGCAAGAGGGCACTCTGCAAAGTTGCTGTCATACAGGGTGTGGAATACAAACACAAGTGTGCAGTAAACCAGATTTGGGCCCACAGTGCCCCAGCAACAACATAACCCATGGCCAAAGGTGGAATTGCACGGCCCCGCGAGGAATTGGGCTCCCTCCTCTCTGGTTTTAGAGTGCGTCACCTGAGAACCACCGCTGCCAAGTCACTGCAGGTTAGCAGCTCCTGCATTGAGCATCTGCTCCCTGGTGATCAGTGCACATCATAGCGACTGGTCGGAAGGGCAGAGGGACACTTAGCATATTAGCCTTTTATATATATAGATAATAATAAATTAACTGGTGATATATAATGCCTTTCATGATTAAAGCTCTTTCATTCACTCAAATTAATTTTGAATGGCAGTGCTTCATGTTGAGTACTTATTTATTTATTTTTGGTATGAGTAAATTTCCAAAGAAAGCTCTGATAACTTCTACAGTCTGTACAGAGCCAGTTAGAGGCTTTATATATTTGATCAGCAGATGTTTTGGAATTCATTTTCCCATAATTCTTCAGTGCTGTTGACATAAACTCTATCTGGATATTCTGTAGATTTATTTCTACTAGAAATAGATTTCAGAAGCATGAAATGATGGGAAACTATTGTAATGTACATCTGGGTCTTATAAAAGTATGTCCTTAATACTTTCAAGAACATACATATCTGTATTATTTCTGTTATTTTCTATAATGTAAAATGAATGTTCACAGCATAAAAAATTCAGGTAACATCTGACTGGCAATAAACTCTTGGTATATAATAACAGTATTTTTAAATTATAATGCATATGCTTTGAGGAAATGATCCATTTAATTTGTCAAACCTATTGGTATTATTTTTACTATTCCTTTATTATTGTTATGATATCTGTAGGATATGTATTGATATCTCTCATTTCATTCCTGATATTGGCAATTTGTATCTTCTTTTTTTTTTCTTTTGTCGGTCTTGCCAATTTTATCAAAATTTTCAAAAAGCCAGGTTTTGTTTCAATGATTTCTTCGATTGTGTTTCTGTTTTCAATTTCATTAATTTCTGTTCTTCTTATTATATCCTTCCTGTGCTTTCTCTGGTTACTCTGCTCTTGTTTTTCCACATCTTGAGGTGGAAGTTAAGATTATAGATTTTTCTCTTTTTAAGTCCATGCACTTAGGGCAACAAATTTCTCTCCTAGCACTAAGTTAGTTGTGTTTTACAAATTATGACATACTGTATTTTTTGACATACTGTATTTTATTTCATTTATTTCAATATATTTATAAATTTTCTTTGAGACTTTCTCTGACTCAAAGAGCATCTAAATGGTGATTTAATAGTCTGTATTTTAGTTTTCAGGTGTTTGGTTATTTTCTAGTTAAATTTCTGTTATTGATTTTGATTTTGATTCTGTTTCGGTTGTAGAACGCACTATGTATGATTTCAATTCTTTTACATTTTCTGATATTTGTTTTAAGGCCTAGAATATGGTCTATTTTGGTTCCTCGAGTGCTTAAAACTGTTATGTATTCTGTTCCTGTTGAATGGTGTGTTCTAAAAATGTTGATTAGTTTCTGTTGGCTGATGGTTTTTCAAAGTTCTTCAATGGTCTTGCTGATTTTCTGTATAGTAGTTTTATCAGTTACTTAGAGAGGGTGTTACGTCTCCAATTATAACTGTGAATTTGTTTATTCTCCTTTCAGTTCAATTAGTTTTTATTTCACACATTTTGCAACTCTTTTGTTTGGTTCATATACAATTAGTACTGCTAAGTTTTCTTGGTGTATTGACCCTTTTGTCATTATATCATGTTCCTCTTGAATTCTGGTCATTTTCTATGCTCAGAAGTCAACATACAATAGTGTGGTAAATGCCAGGGTGAGGGGTGGTGATTGGGGGAAGGTGGAAGCGGATACGGGGCGGGGGATAAATGGTGATGTATGGAGATGTGACTTTGAGAAGTGAACACATATACAGTGTACAGATGATGTATTGTAGAATTTTGCACCTGAAACCTGTATAATTTTGCTAACTAGTGTTGTTAGCATCATAGCTAGCAAGCTAATATTAATAATAGGAAAGGAGCAAAGGAGAGACCAGACATTATAAACATGGTCATCTGGGAAGCTTCACCAAGAAGTGGCAACTTCATGCTCCCCAGGGTACCACCAGTCCATTCCCTGCAAATCACTGGGGGAAGGGCCAGAACAAAGGGGAGGATGGGCACATGGGCAGTGAAGTTGGAATGACATAGGGAAGGTGCTTCCTTGTCAGTCTAACCTGGGAACAAAGATCTTGGCAAGGGCGGTGACGCCACTTCAAGTGCGCAAAATCTTGGAAGGGTGAAGTCCCCCAGACCAAGGAATTCTCTCCTCTCTTATTCCTTTGCTTTGTTCCTGCTTCCTTTTACTCACTCATGTTTCCTCCATGGCCATGTGAAACCCACATACAATGAACTGCAGCTGGGAACACAAGATAAACTAGTCAGTTACTGGACTGAACTGTGCTGATATGGAACTAAAACTCTGGACAGTGGCTTGATTTTAGCCCTGCTGAAGACAAAATGGAATTTTTTCCATGGGAGGCGGAGGGAGGTTGGACCTTGGAAACCACAGAATTAAACCACAGAAATAAAGCTTTCCATGATACCTCATCCTTCCATGGGGACCTTAGGAGATTCTTATTACCGTGGCATCTCAAGAAGCCCACTTCCACCAGCAACAGGTGGAGACACAAAGAGCACCCCAACAATAACAGTTTCACCCCAATAAATTTAACTAAGAAGTAAATTAAATCTGATATTAATATAGCCATGCCTGTTTTTAAGAATATTTTCATAATATAAATTTTTATATTCTTGTACTTTCAATTTGCCTATAGGCCCTATACTGTGATATTTGAAATAAGCTTCAAAAGACTGAAAATACTTGGGTCATTTTTAAAAAACATATCTTTATTGATTTCAGAGAGGAAGGGAGAGGGAGAGAGAGATAGAAACATCAATGATGAGAGAGAATTGTTGATTGATTGCCTCCTGCATGTCCTCTACTGGGGACTGAGCCCACAACCCAGGCATGTGCCCCGACTGGGAATCAAACCATGATCTCCTGGTTCATAGGTTGATGCTCAATCACTGAGCCAAGCTGGTCGGGCAGGTCATGGTTTTTATTTGACTGTCCAAATATATCTCGTTTAATTGGTATATGTAGGCCATTTACATTTATTGTAATTATTGACACCATAGGGCAGGGGTCCTCAAACTACGGCCCGTGGGCCACATGCAAATACAAATATTGTATTTGTTCCCGTTTTGTTTTTTTACTTCAAAATAAGATATGTGCAGTGTGCATAGGAATTTGTTCATAGTTTTTTTTTAAACTATAGTCCAGCCCTCCAACGGTCTGAGGGACAGTGAACTGGCCCCCTGTTTAAAAAGTTTGAGGACCCCTGCCATAGGGCTACGTCTACATATAATTGTTTTGGTTTTCAAATATTTCATTTATGTTTGTTCTTTCTGTTATTTCTATTTTCGTTTTCTTGCCTGCTGTGGGTTACTTTAACATTTTTTAGATTCCATTTCTGTTTATCTATGTGTTTTTGAGAATATTCTTTGAATAACTATTAGACATTTACTCCAAGAATTTAATTATATATACATAATTTATTACATTCTACTGATGTTAACATTTTATTAGTTCAAGTAAAGTACCTTACCTCCTTTATCTGTTCTAGTTTCCAGTATCCTGATTCTTTCCTCTGTGACCTCCCTTTTGCTATCTCATTTTGTTTTTTATTTTGATTATTTTATTTTGCTATTTTTTATTGTTTATTTTAGATTCTAAACTTTTCATTTGGTTTTACTTTGTATGTTGTATTTCTTCAGTGATATTTTAAAAAATGTTTCTAAAGGCTCTGCAATTGCTGGTTTAAGTTTTTAATGATGGCTGCTTTTGAAGTTTTTATCAGATAATTCTTTCATCTCAGTGTTGGCATCTATTTGTCTTTTTCATTCAGTTTAAGTTTTTCCTATTTTTTTGGAATAAGTGATTTTAAGTTGAAATCTGGATAGTGTCATGTTAAAATTTTAATTTGCATTTTCCTGGTGACTAATAAGATTGAGCATCTTGCAATATATTTACTGAACTTTAGATATCCACTTTTTGGAAGTGTTTATTCATGTTTCCTGCTAAGGATTTTTAACATGTTTAAATTTTCAGTACCTATTGAAATGATCTCACTCTTGTTTTTCTCCTTTATTTTGCAATGGTATGATTTATGTGGATTGATTTTCAATATTAAATCAGTACTGCATTGCTTCAATAAAACTCTTGTGTTTAATCTATTTTTCTTGAATTCACTGCTGGACTTGATTAGCTAACATTTTCAATAGAATTATTGCCACTTTCTTTCATTGTAAAGTCCTTTTAAATTATCTCAATGTTGTCTGTTTTCAAGGACATTCTGGGAAGATTTATTTGCTATTTCTATTTCATAAGAAATGTTTAAGTTTAGGGATATTATTTTGTATCTGTTTGGAAGGACTAAAATATAAAGATAATTAGATTTAATGTTTTCTATGTAGTGAGATTTTTATTTATAGTTTTGTTAAGTGCTATAAAGATATTTTGATTTTGAACTTTTGTGCTTGTCATTACCCCTAATGTTTTTAATAAAACTTTTCAAGCATAAAGAAAAGTCAAAAGCCTCATCCAGTGAGTGCCTATATAGTCAAAACCTGGCTTGTACAGCAAATATTTGCTATTTACTTTTCATATATTATTCCATGCATCCTTCTATGCATCCATAAAACTATCTTAATTTTTGTTGCATTTCAGTGTAAGTTGTTCACTTCCATATGTTTCAGCCCTAAAAATTTCAACATTAACTTCATTAACCATTTTGTTATTTGTTTATGCTTTTTAAGTAAAAGTTTGAAATGCATGGGTCTTAAGCTAGCCCATGCAATAACTTTTGATAAACACCTATCTAGTTCAAGATAAATAAAACTAGATTATTTTTACACTTTGGTGTTATTATAAATAATAAAACTTTTGTCCTGAATTCTATTTTATCTGATAATATTAAATAATTACAGCTATCTTATGCTTAAAGTTTGTCCAACTATAGAAACCCTTCAAATTCTGCCTACTTTGGTTGCTCCTCTGTGTATTCATGTAATTAATTTTTATATTATTTTACAAAATTTATAGGTGTTAGTTGCAGGAAAATTGGTCTAAAAGGAACTTATCAACAATTACTGAAATTAACAAGTCATATGTAGAAGAGTCAGTAAATAGTATATTTCATCTAGAGATTCAAATTCATTGGGATAAAGTTGTTTATAATAATCTCTTACTATGTTTCTAAGTGTGTACAATATATGGCAATAATCCTTTTTAATTTTGATGTTATCATTTCATATTTTTATGAACTTATCTGCCTTGTCAGCAGTTAATTGATTTGGTTAATCTTTTTAGGGTCAGTTTTTGCTTATTTGGTGTCTCTGTAGTATATTTATCAATTTCTTTAGTTTCTGTTCTTTCTCATATTCATTATTTTCTTTTTATTATTAGCTATTATTATTAATAATTAGCTATTATTCTTTTATAGTATATGTATTTACAGATATAAATTTTCTTCTAATTACTACAAATATTCTATGTGCATCAAAAACAGGCAGTTGTTGGCTTTGGTGTCAAATTTGACACACAACAGAGTATCAAATTAGTTCAGTTTTGGCCATTATGAGCTCCTTTAGTTCCCTCATCGAGTGTGTGTGTGTGTGTGTGTGTGTGTGTGTGTGTGTGTGTGTGTGTGTGTGTGTTTATTCACTTTCTTGTTCTCTGGCAATATAAGATGTTCCAGCCTCATCTTGTATATTTTCTGTGCCAATCCTAAAACCAGCCATTTCTCCAGGGAGTCATGATTCTTCTGATTGCTGAATGGCATAAACATCAACTTCTGAAAACTAGGACTGGATTTTTGACTAACGATTTTTAATAGAAAAACCCTTAGGGAAAGTTGTTGGGTAAATTACAAAAATGTATTCAAAATTCTGCAGAATAACCACTGAAGGCATTAATTGTCCTTGGTCAAAACCTGCCAGAGTTTCAATTATTTACTTATATTCCCATCAAAACACTTGTACATGTAAGAAGATGGACAAGAAATCAGTTTCACTGAAATATTGAGAAACCATACACAAATGATAATGGACAATAGACAAATAGACAAGAACCTTGGCATTATACCTGACCTCATTTTTTAGTTTCCTGGCTAATCAAACAGATTTCAATCAAGAGGTTATGTCAAGGTCAGAAAACTAACAAACAAAAAAAACATGAAAGCTTACATAGCACTTGAAGCAAAGTATAGGTGTACTCATCATACATAGGATTTGCTCAACTTTGGAGTCCCTGGGATTCTGAGGAGGCAGATGTAAAGGGGTCCTATTGTGATCTATCCAGGAAATTACCTTGGCTGAGTGTGATCTGAGTGACAGCACAAAAATGGTGGAAGAAAAAGAACCTGAGTACCATTAAGGACAGCATTTACTCAAAAATTTGACAACAGGCTCAGCTTTGAAAGGGTTTTTTATCTTTAGGAAGAAAAACAGAGTTTAAGTAGAGTTTTTACAGAAGGAGTAATATGAAATGAAGTAAGTTTTAAGTTTGTTAGCTATTTCTTGGAAAAAAAGAGAGAATGTTCTTGTAGTTTAGAAGTTGATGGCTAGGCAATTTTGATTTAGCAAAAGTGGTGGAATAAAAGTGTTATGTGCTAATGTCACATGAGGGCCACCTTGAGGGGTAGGAGAAACAGATTTGGAGGTTGAGAACATGGGAAAGTCAGAGTGGGGATTTTTCAATCATTTAGTTTCTCACACATAAGCATATGAAGCATCAGTGTTTCCTAACTCAGAGTACATACAAATATTGTATTCTCCCATACTTATTATTTTTACTAATTTTAATGTTTTAAGTAAATTATAGCCTTTTCATAGCAAAAGAAACCATCAACAAAATGAGAAGACAACCCCCTGAATGGGAGAACATATTCACCAATGATACATCTGATAAGGGGTTAATATCCAAAAATGCTAAAAAATTTATAAAACTTAGTGCCAAAAACAAACAAACAATCCAATGAAAAAATGGGTAAAAGACCTGAATAGACACTTCTCTAAAGAGGACATATAGATGGCCAATAGACATATGAAAAGATGGTTAATATCACTAATCAGAGAAACTGAAATTAAAGCCACAATGCCATATCAACTCACAACGGTCAGAATGTCTATCATCAAAAAATCAACAAAGAGGATGAACCAAGATGACGGCATAGATAAACACCTGAACTTGCTGCCCTGCACAGCCACATCAAAACTATAACTAAAAGACAAAACAGATATCATCCAGAATCACAGGAAGGCCTGCAGAGTGGAAGTTATACAACTAGGAGGAAAGAGAAAAGCGCACTGAGACTGGGAGGAGGTACGGAAGTGCAGAGGTGCAGAAGTGCAGAAGTGCAGAGGTACGGAGGTGTGTGGAGAAATGGGCTGGCAACTGGGTGCACTATTGTCTTTTTCAATTGGGAGGGAGATACAAGCTCCCAACTGCTCTGAACTCCAGTTCCAGGCGAGATTCTGGGGAATGAGACTCATACGGGGAGAAGCTGGACTGTCTGGCATTGGGCCAGGACACGAGGGCAGCTTTCTATAAAAGGTGCTTGCAGTGATCATTGTTCCTGCACGGTGCCGTGGGACACAGAGACCCGGGGGCCTTTTTGGGGCGGGACTGACGGGCAGCCATTGCTGTTTGCTCCACCCTGGTGTTTCCCTGAGACCCCGCCCCACCCAATTTACAACCACACCCAATCTGTGTGCAAAGGCTTTTGCATTTGAATAGCCTGGCCTTTTGCAATCTAAAACCTAACAAACTACCACTGGGTAAGAGAGTCCCACAGCTTCCAAAACAAGGCCCAAGGCTCGACAGCAGCCTGCATTGCTTCACAGCTAGGCCTCATCTGGGCACCTCCAAATCCCAAACAAAGAGGAGGAATCTGCAGATCTCTCTGTAGCTCCTGATGGGTGGCCTCAGGCAATGGCTGGCTTTACACCTCCTTAGAGATCCAAGAGCCAGTGTACCCAGTGGTCAGAGTGAAACCATACCAGATTACAACTCTTCACATCCATAAGAGACACACTCAGGGGGAAACTCAGTGAGTGCCAAAACCACACTGAAGCAAGTCCTGCCCCATAAGGGTGTCTCCAGCACAGAAGTTCTCCCATTGTAGATACAACTGGTCCCCACTGCCAATTGGACTGGTGGTCAATTTCTCCCAGTAATACCAACAGCAATCAAGAATTACTACATCAAGACTGTGCACATAGCCCACAAACAGGTGTACCAAGAGTGTCCACCTCAGGTAAAGGGAAGCTGAGCCACTGGGCCCTATAGGACACCTAGCACAGAAAGCCATTCTATCAACACAGGGAAGCATAAAAAAATGCAGAGACAAAGAAACATGAAAATGAAAGAAATGGAGGAAAGCAAACTACTGGATATAGAGTTCAAAGCCATGATTATAAGGTTACTCGAGAATCTTCTAGAAACCTTGGAGAAATTTAGTGAGACCCTCAAGGATATGAAAAAGGACCAATTAGAAATTAAGCATACACTGACTGAAATAAAGAATAATATACAGAGATCCAACAGCAGACTAGAGGATCCCAAGAATCAAGTCAAAAATTGGAAATACGGAGAAGCAAAAAACACCCAACTGGAAAAGCAAAAAGAAAAAAGAATCCAAAAATATGAAGATAGTGTAAGGAGCCTCTGGGACAAATTCAGTCGTACCAAGATCCGAATTATGGGGGTGCCAAAAGAAGAGAGAGAGCAAGATATTGAAAACCTATTTGAAGAAATAATGACAGAAAACTTCCCCTACCTGGTGAAAGAAATAGACTTACAAGTCCAGGAAGTGCAGAGAACCCCAAACAAAAGGAATCCAAAGAAGACCACACCAAAGACACATCATAATTAAAATGCCAAGAGCAAAAGACAAAGAGAGAATCTTAAAAGCAGCAAGAGAAGAACAGTTAGTTACCTATAAGGGAGTACCCATACGACTGTCAGCTGATTTCTCAATAGAAATTATGCAGGCCAGAAGGGAGTGGCAAGAAATATTCAAAGTGATGAATAGCAAGAATCTACAACCAAGATTACTCTACCCAGCAAGGCCGGGAGCCGGTCCATCCTTGCTGTTTCAAGGGACCTGGCATATATGGCATACGGTTCTTAATATGTTTGCTCACCTTCTTGGCGCTGTGTTTTAACCAAGGTCACCTCTCCGAGAAAGGTTGAATCCCCAGGTAGGGATTTTCCCCTGAAGTTAGGGAAGGGAATAAAACCCCTCAACTAAGTGCCAGGCGGGTAATTAATCCCTTTAACTACGAACAATCATGCTTAAACTACATAATCTTTTCTCCCTGGAATGGAGATAAGAAACGCCCTAACCTTTGTAATAGAGATTGACAGGATTAAAATGAACTGGTATAAATACAGATGTAACAAGACAGTAAGACACAGGGCTTGGAAGAATGGACCAAGAGAGACAGAGCCTAGGCACAGAGCCTACACAGAACGTTCTCTAGGGACAGAAGAACTTCGCTGGAGAGAGCATGCTGGAGGATCCTGGACAGGGACTGGCCTCGGAGCCTGGAGGCGGAGCCTAGCAAGAGAGCATGGCAGGGGATCCTGAACTGAACCTGACTGCGGAGATTGGCAGGAGAGCCTGACTAGAACCTGGTGACTGGACCTGGCTGGAGAACCAGCAGAACCTCTCTGGAGATCCTAGACAGAACTTGGCTGGAGAACTGGCTACAGAACCTGGCTGGAGACCCTGACAAGCGAACCCGGCTATGATGATCAACTGAATGCTATCTCTGTATCATTCCTTCTTCGCCGACTCCGTCTACGCCTTTGGGAACCCCTGGACCTGCTGGGGTTGGACCCCGGCATATGGCGCCCGAACAGGGACCGCTAGGTAAGCGCCCCGCACTCGGGACGGATAGGACTCCACCGTAGGAAGAGGGTGGATAGTCTTCGCCGACTCCGTCCACACCTTTGGGAACCCCTGGAAAAGGATTCCCCTAGGTAAGGCCCCCCCCCCCCCCATTGAGAAACCCCACACTCGGGACGGATAGGACTCCACCAGGGTGCTACAGACCCCCCTATAGAGGATAAGTAGGGTAAGAAGGTGGATAGTACAGAACTTAGATTGAGAAGATGTGCCATACTGAGTCCAAAGAAAGAAGACTCTGTATTGATTCTTAGATTGAGAAGATGTGCCATACTGAGTCCAAAGAAAGAAGACTCTGTATTGATCTTTAGATTAAGAAGATGTGCCATACTGAGTCTAAAGAAATAAGACTCTGTATTGATCTTTTAAACACATGTGCTTGCTAGCAGAGGAATTAAGGTTACTCCCAGTCAGACAGAACGTTTTATACAAGAAGTATGTCCATGCTTTTCTGAGGAAGGAAAGGTAAATGTAATGGCATGGGAGAAGGTAGGCCCAAGGAGCCTTATCCTTAACCCCACTGCAGCCTTTCTACCCTGGGAAAGTGCAGGATTGGCAAGCTCTCCCTGGGATGATAGATCAGGACTCAGGTAATAGCGGAAAGCGCCAATCCTACTCTTAAAATGGATATAAGAGAGCATTTGAGGTTTTTCTTTTTAATGCTTGCTTTTAAAAAATAAAAAAGGGGGAATTTGCCGGGAGCCGGTCCATCCTTGCTGTTTCAAGGGACCTGGCATATATGGCATACTGTTCTTAATATGTTTGCTCACCTTCTTGGCGCTGTGTTTTAACCAAGGTCACCTCTCCGAGAAAGGTTGAATCCCCAGGTAGGGATTTTCCCCTGAAGTTAGGGAAGGGAATAAAACCCCTCAACTAAGTGCCAGGCGGGTAATTAATCCCTTTAACTACGAACAATCATGCTTAAACTACATAATCTTTTCTCCCTGGAATGGAGATAAGAAACGCCCTAACCTTTGTAATAGAGATTGATAGGATTGAATCAACTGGTATAAATACAGTTGTAACAAACAGAAACACACAGAATTTAGAACACAGAACTTAGAACAGAATCAAGAAGACAGAACCTACACGGAGCCTAGAGACAGAAGAACTTCGCTGGAGAGAGCATGCCGGAGGATCCTGGAGAGGGACTGGCCTCAGAGCCTAGAGACAGAGCCTAGCGGGAGAACATGGCAAGGGATCCTGGACTGAACCTGACTACAGAGATTGGCAGGAGAACCTGACTGGAACCTGGACACTGAACCTGACTGGAGAGCCTGGACAGAACCTGGCTGGAGAACCTAGCGAGGGAACATGGCTACAGAACCTCGCTGGAAATCCGAAGCAGAACCTCTCTGGAGATCGAGACCAGAACTTGGCTGGAGATCCGGGCTAGAGATCCTGGCTAGGCTGCTGATCAACTGAACGCTGTCTCCGTGTCCTTCCTTCTTCGCCGACTCCGTCCACGCCTTTGGGGACCCCTGGACCTGCTGGGGTTGGACTCCGGCACAGCAAAACTATCATTCAGAATTGCAGGTCAGATAAAGAGCTTCACAGATAAGAAAAAGCTAAAGAAGTTCATCACCACCAAACCAGTATTATATGAAATGCTGAAGGGTATTCTTTAAGAAGAGGAAGAAGAAGAAAAAGGTAAAGATAAAAATTATAACAACAAAGTGACAACAAATACATATCTATCAACAAGTGAATCTAAAAACCAAGTGAATAAAAAATCTGATGAACAGAATAAACTGGTGAATATAATCAAATCAGGGGCATAGAAAGGGAGTGAACTGACAATTCTTGGGGGGAAGGGGGTGTAGGGGGTGCGGGAAGAGACTGGACAAAAATCGTACACCTATGGACGAGGACAGTAGGGGTGTAAGGGCATGGCATGGGGTGGGAACTGGGTGGAGGGGAGCTATGGGGGGAAAAAGAGGAATAACTGTAATAATCTGAACAATAAAGATTAACAACAACAACAATAATAATAATAATCCTATCTAATAAAATAGAAAAATGGTAATTGGCGTACGACGATACCCTTTTCATTGGCTAATCAGGGCTATATGCAAATTAACTGCCAACTATGATTGGCAGTTAACTGCCAACAAGATGGCGGTTAATTTGCATATGGAGGCACAATGCAGGGAGGCGAAAGGGAAAGCAGGAAGAAGCCCCCTGCCACTGACAGTGATCGGAAACCCAGGGGGGAGCTAAGAGCTGGGGGGCAGGGCTAAGGCGGCCCTGGGGCCGCCTTTGCCCTGCCCCCCAGCCATGATCAGAGAATCAGGCGCCTTTGCCACCCTGGCCAGTGATAGCAGGAAGTAGGGGTGGAGCCAGCGATGGGAGCTGGGCACGGTCGAAGCTGGCAGTCCCAGGAGCTAGGGGTCCTTTGCCTGGGCCTAAAGCGGAGCCCACGATCGCGGGGCCGCTGCAGCTGCAGGTCCCTGCTGCCCAGGCCAGACGCCTCAGCCAGAGGCGTTAGGCGTGGGCAGGGGCGGAGCCTGCAACCGCGGGCAGCTGGGGGTCCCCTGCCCAGGCCTGACACCTCTGCCAGAGGCCTCAGGCATGGTCAAGGGGCCGATCCGGTGATTGGTGATCAGAGGGTGATGAGGGTCAATTCCTCTGGCTGAGGCATATGGCCTGGGCGGGGGGCTGAGCCGGGGTTTGGGGGGATATGATGGTCCCCTTGCCCGGGCCTGAAGCCTGGGTCAGAGGCGTCAGGCTTGGGCGGGGGGTGGAGCCAGCGATCAGAGGAAGATGGGGGTCCCCTGCCCAGGCATGATTCCTGGGCCAGAGGCCTCAGGCCTGAGCGGGGGCCAGAGCCAGTGATCGGGGGGAGATGGGGGTCCCCTGTCCAAGCCTGACACCTCTGGTGGAGGCGTCAGGCCTGGGCAAGGGGCCGATCAGGCGATCGGAGGGTGATGGGGGTCTACGCCTCTGGCCGAGGCATCAGGCCTGGACAAGGGGCCAATCCTGCGATTGGAGGGTGATGGGGGTCAACGCCTGAGGGCTCCCAGTATGTGAGAGGGGGCAGGCTGGGCTGAGGGACACTCCCACACACACAGACCCAGTGCACGAATTTCGTGCACCGGGCCCCTAGTAATAATAATAATAAAATTTCCACAAATAAGTGTTGTCAAGTATGTGGAGAAAAGGAAACCTTTGTGCACTGTTAGTGGGAATGAAGATTGCTGCAGCCACTGTGGAAAGCCGTATGGAGACCCCTCCAAACATTAAAAATTGCCTAATGACCCAGTGATCCCACTCCTGGGAATATATATATCCAAAGAAACCCAAAACACTAATTTATTTATTTTTAAAATATATTTTATTGATTTTTACAGAGAGGAAGGGAGAGAGATAGAGAGTCAGAAACATCAATGAGAGAGAAACATCGATCAGCTGCCTCCTGCACATCTCCTACTGGGGATGTGCCCGCAACCCAGGTACATGCCCTTGACCGGAATCAAACCTGGGACCTTTCAGTCCGCAGGCTGACGCTCTATCCACTGAGCCAAACCGGTTTCGGCCCAAAACACGAATTTAAAAGAATATATGTACCCTTATGTTTATTGCAGTGTTATTTAAAATAGCCAAGATTTGGAAACAGCCTAAGTGTCCATCAGTAGATGAGTGGATAAAAAAGCCTTGGTTCATTTATACAATGGAATACTGCTGTGCCATTAAAAGGAAGAAAATTGTTCCCTTTGTAACAGCATGGATGGACCTGGAGAACATTATGATTAAGCTAAGTGGAATAAGCCAGTCTGAGAAAGACAAGTACCATATGACTTCACTCATATGTGGAATTTAATGAACAAACTGAACTACCAAGCAAAATAGAGACAGACTCATAGATAGCAGGCAGACAGTTCCAGTTGGTGAGGTGTATTAGGGGGTGGGAGAAGGATTGAGGAAAAAAAATAAAAAGAGAGAAAACTCATTGTCATGGACAACAGTTTGGTGATTGTGGGGGTAGGAGGTGGATAAATGGTGATGGGGGGAAAAGTTGATGGGGCAAGACAAAAATCACAGATATTATAAAATACTCTGAGATGAAAACATAGATCCACAGCTATAAGGCAAGCTCTCAGAACTGTATTTTTTCTCATAAAAAATGTATATGAGGATTATGCACTTTTATACTGTAGATTTTTCAGAATGCCTCCTTGTCCATATTAGGTTCTGTACAAATAATTTGAGAGAAACTAAACATTTTAAATAGAAATATTTATGATTTATTATTAAAGGACTTCATGCTCATTATAAAAAATTCACACAGAATATAAAACTTGGAAAAAATTTCTATCCTTCTTCATTCTATATCCCTATTCTCACCCTCACATATTTTCTTGGGGTGACTATCATTAGCATGTTTTGTGTGTATAAATCCATATTAATGTGATGTTAATACCACTAGCTAATGTTTAGTGAATAGGACCAATAAAAGGAATAAGTATTTTCATATTTTCTTTTTACATTTACTTTTTACAAAAAACATTGAAGATAGTACTTTTCCTATTTTCATTATAACATCAAAAGAAATAATAGCCCTAGCTGGTGTGGCTCAGTGGATAGAGTGTCAGCCCCTGGACAGAAGGATCCTGGGTCTGGTTATGGTCAAGGGTATGTCTTGGTGTCAGGCTTGATGCTGGCCTTGGTCAGGGCTCCTTTGGGAGGCAACCAATTGATGTGTCTTTCTCACATTGATGTTTCTCTCTATGTGTCTCTCCCCCTCTCTAAAAATCAATGGAAAAATGTCCTCAGGTAAGGATTAACAAAAATTTTTTTAAAAAGAAATAATATAAATAACAAAAAATAGGGAACTTGCTCAATATACTACATCAAATGACAGAGCTTGATTAAAATCCTGGTATTCTGACTTCAGAGCCCATATTCTTAACAAAATGTTAGTATTCATTCCAATATTTAAACTTTTCTACAACTTTCTCTCATTGCTAATACATTTTGTACCTCTTTCCATGTTGGAATATATAAATCCTCCTGCTACTTTTGAACAGTGGCATACAACTCAGTTTATGGACATAGTGTGATTTATTAAAACGCAATTTTATTGATACACATAAATGCTATTAGGTTTTCAGTGAAAATGTTTATAAATATATTCCTAATACTTTTTTCTGTAATAATTTTAGGATACATTTAGAGAATTAGAACTTCTCAGAGAGTTTCAGCATCCATAAGATAATATCAATTTAGACACATAGTGATTTTGAAGTCTGATAGGCTCCTTTTCAAACTGTTACCAACACAAGTAATTATCAAACTTTGATCATTAGCAATCTGATAACTAAAAAGACTTGTTATTTAATTCTAAGTGCCTTGTACTTTCATTTGTTTGTTGGTCATTCATATTCTTTGTTTATTAGCTATTTCTTCATGCTCATTGCTTATTTATTTTTCTAATTATATCTTAATATTTTTCTCATTGTTATGAGTTTTTTGTATATTAATAGCATTAGCATTTATCCGTCAGAAGTAACTTTATTGTTGCCAATTACATTTTGACTTTCACACTGTGTTTACTTATTTCCATAGAGTTGTCTTAACTTCATATAATCAAATTTATCAAGCCTTTTCATTTTTGCTTTTTAAATTTTTTTATATGCTTAGACCCTACCCAATCTTTGAGCGTAGGCAATATCAATAAATTTTTGTTTAATTCTTATTCTGTTCGTTTTTTATTTTCCCTTTGCCCTATTTTATTCATTTTTAATTTATTCTCTTGTGGTATCTTTTTCTAGCAAGTTGGCCCCAACAATTTATTGATTAGTTTCTCTTTTCTTCACTTATTTTAAATAATCCTGCATACAATATTAAATTTTCATGCTGAAACTGAAAGTTAAAACTGGAAACAAACATGGCACAAATGTTATGGTTTCTGTAGAATTGCATGCATCTACATTTTAAAAATCCAAGAAATATTTTACTTTCAGAAAAATAGAGTTCCTTCATGTGAAACTTTTGCTAGAGGGCCAAGAATTTAAAACTTTGCATATAGTGAAAATGATACCATTATAAGAATATTAGAAACACATGCGGAAAGAACATATGCATAATTCTCAATTTTAAATTTAAAAATTACAAGGTCTCACTCTTCCAGGTATACAGGGAAATATCCGTTTCCTTTCCTATATCCGTTGGGACCTTTGGATATAAAACAGTCTTGGGAGTTTTTTATGTATTGCTCAGTCTTATCAGGGCTCATTCTTTCATATTTCTCAAGCCAACCACTTCGGAGTACAGTGGATCCCTAGCCCATGTTCCTATTGGACAGCAAAGCTGAAATATCAAACTCCTTCTACAAAACACTGATGCTGAGCACAGCTAAATATTACTGGATAATAACATCTTTAGGTATAATAATAGCTAATTGCCTACTTGGTTGCTAATTCTGGGTCATTTACTGATCTTATTTTTAGTCTCATCAAGAGTCTTTCCCTTGAAGCTTAGAAAAGTAGTACAATACACTCTTCACTCAATTGTAATATGATAGTAAAATCTGAGAATAATTTGTCAGCCTCGCTGACTCTCCACAGAGAAAGCTGAGGATTAGACAGAAAAGTATGTCTCATTCCAACTGCATGACTCTTATCTCAATGAGCAGTATACTAGACATGGAATTGTTGTTCTAAATGAATGGGACAGTCCATCTTCAAAAGTTTATATGATTTTTTATACCTCTGCAGCAGCTAAGCCATAATTCATGAGTTCATATTATATATTAAACCATCAGTCTCTGTGTTTACAGGCGTACATGGTGGGCTTAATTGTTTATTTTTAGATGTAGTGCCCCTTTAAGTATGTCTGTGTATAAACATGAATCAGAAAAAAAAAGGATGACAGAATTCTAGAGGGCAATATTTAATTTTGCTTTTAAAATGAGCTCTCACCTATTTTTCATGTGTTGAAAATGAAGCTTGTAATTTCCCAAAGGTGTTCAGTGGGAAATAGATAACATTGAGAAATTCATCAGTGGGCTTTTATCTTGTAATGAAAAGAAAGATTGTTTCTGCTCGTCATGGCATCATTTAGGGAAGTATGGAAAGATGTCTTAATAGTAAACTGAACATAAACAAATACACCATCCAAAACTCAAAACGTTCAATTCTCTTTCAGCTTCCAGTGTGATGGAAACATATACACAATAAGTGAATCAAAGGGGCAGAGGCTGAATTTTTTCCCTCACCTTCCAGTATTGTGGGCTCATTTTTATTATTAAGTAGTGAAAAGGGCAGCAAAAGGCACGAATGAAAGCAAACAGTGGTGCCTATTGAAAAAAAACTTTGATCAGGCATGTTCTCCTCTGTGAGTGTCTTTATTTATTTATTTAATGGGACACTTCTGTATGGACACTAAGACTTTTATTATTTACCATTATTTTCCACTGTGCCATCTAACTTCAATAGGAAGTAGCATCCAAAAAAATTTAGAAAAAATGGTTAAAAGTAGCAAGTATTAAATTTTGTTACTTTGAAAATTTAATAAAAGATCAATTTCTGTTTTATTTGGCTACAACTGAAGACACTTGTCAATATCTTTTTTCTTTGTCCTTAACTTCTTTATGAGGCCCAGCGCATGAATTTGTGCACATGTAGGGTCCCTCGGCCTGGCCAGCATCGGGGCCAATCGGGGGGGCCAGCCAGCCAGCGGGAGGGGCCACAGGAGGTTGGCTGTGGGAGTGCACTGGCCACCAGGGGGCAGCTTCTGCATTGAGTGCCTGCCCCCTGGTGGTCAGTGCCCATCATAGCAACTGGTCTTTCGGTCATTCAGTCGCTTTGGCTTTTATATATATAAATAATTTACCTCATTTCCTTATCATTTCAATATCTCTCTGTAGAGAATCTGGAATTCTTTTTATCTTTACAAATTTGAAGTTGCTCTCCTATAATAATCCTACATAATAAAAGGCTACTATGCAGATTGTCTGGGACGCTGTCACATTAACAGTAATGACCGAACAGCTGCATGGGGTGACAAGGCCAGCAGGGGCATTAGTGAGGGACGACCAAACAACTGAACAGCAGGCTGTGTGGGGCAACTAGGCCAACAGGGGGGGGCAGTTGGGAGTGACCAGGCAGGCAGAGGCAGTTAGGGGCAATTAGGCAGGCAGGCAGGTTAGCAGTTAGGAGCCAGTGGTCCCAGATTGTGAGAGGGATGTTCGACTGCTGGCAGTCGGACATTCCCTGAGGGGTCCCGGATTGGAGAGGGTGCAGGCTGGGCTGAAGGGACCCCCCTGCACAAAGTTCATGCACCGGGCCTCTAGTATAGAATAATTAGGCAAACTGTGCAGCAAACTTGTGCTGTGCAGATGGCTGGGACTTCAGAGAACTAAAAAAATTGGATTAAACACACTAAAACTAAAGGTTGCTTTATAAAATAACTCTTGGAAGACTGGAACATGGCTAAGGGTCAGAAAGAAAACTCTAGGCTTGATTATCAATTTTACAAGTTATTTTAAGAGTGAAGGACTATCATAACTTTCTAAGCACAGGACTTACTTTTACCTCAGTATAGAGAAATTTATTAAAATCAGAATGAATAATAGACATTCATCTTGATCCAAGTATATCTTTGGATTCTCCCCTTTATGGCATACTAATAACTTCAGAATTTATGGAATAGACCACATAGCTTTCCGGAGAGCAGGCAGTAACTTGGTAATAAGAATCTCAATCTTAGTGCCTTAACTGTATTTTTTCTCCTGGAATCAAAAAAGGAATTATATCCCTCTATCTTACTGCCTCTGAATCATTGATAATCAATTAAAGAAATAGAAAGATGTTGAATTAAAAGTGAGTCCCTGTGTGTTCCCCTTCCCAGGAGCACGCCCATGCCTCTTCCCCCTCACTTTCCCCCCACAGGCATGCACCTCCTAAACTCTAGGGGACTCCAGGAGACTTGCAACCAGGGAAGCAATGGGCAACAGCAGCTCATCCAGGACTAACCCCCTAAACCCGTGGTCTGCAAACTGCAGCTCGCAAGCCACATGCGGCTCTTTGGCCCCTTGAGTGTGGCTCTTCCTAAGCCTTAAGAGTACCCTAATTAAGTTAATAACAATGTACCTACCTATATAGTTTAAGTTTAAAAAATTTGGCTCTCAAAAGAAATTTCAATCGTACTGTTGACATTTGGCTCTGTTGACTAATGAGTTTGCGGACCACTGCCCTAAGCCTATCTCCAGGGCTCCCTTTTCTCTGACTTCATAGTGAGACAAAATAGTCCTGCCTAGGCTCTGCTGTTGCTTCTTCTATCCTAAGCCCTTCCTTGTTTCACTGTCCTCAGATTTAATAAACACACTTTTTTTAAAAAAGTGAGCCCCTAAAAGGAATATAGATTGTGCTTCCTTATATCTACATGTCTTTCTTTTGTCCTTTCTTTTTCTTTCCTTTCCTTTTCTTTTTCTGCTTTCTCCTTTCTTTTCTTTTCTTTCTCTTTCTTTCTTTCCTTCTTTCTTTCTTTCTTTCTTTCTTTCTTTCTTTCTTTCTTTCTTTCTTTCTTTCTTTCTTTCTTTCTTTCTTTCTTTCTTTCTTTCTTCTTTCCTTCTTTCTTCTTTCTTCTCTCTCTCTCTCTCTCTCTCTCTCTCTCTCTCTCTCTCTCTCTCTCTCTCTCTCTCCTCTCTCCTCTCTCCTCCCTCCCTCCCTCCCTCCCTCCCTTTTCTTTCTTTCTCCTTTACTGTTGACACTATTTCAGATGTCCCCACATCTTTGTGAATCATTTCATAATTGACTAAATTTTGGGAAGAGAAAGAGGGCTTGAACTACTCTTACAGCTGATATTGCTGCTTGTACTGTTACAAACTACAGCTCATCAGGCAAAGGCCCAAGGTCCAGGGCTATTGTCTCTATCTAGCACTCAGCAAGATGGAAAGATCATATGCATGGCCAAGTGAGAGATTATCACGGGCTATTAATATTCTTACTAATTGTCTACACTGGAATCCTTGACTCATTCCAAAATTAGAATGAACCTGTGTGCAGATTTGCTGACTCTAGCTCCCTAATATTAGTCAGCAATGTTTTATAGAGAATTAGTGATGTCTGAGGAAATCAGTGGTTGAACCACCAATAACACAACAAAAATCTAACAAAGTTCAAATGTAAATGAACTAAACCCATCCACATAAGAAATAAGATAACTTTTTGCTTTTATTAGGTAATTTATAATTTGGATGAAATTTTTCATGAATTTTGGTAACTTTCAAAATAATAACTAGCCTTGGCCAGTGTGGCTCCTTTGGTTGGAGCATCATCTCATACACTGAAAGGTGGCAGGTTTAACTCCGGGTCAGGGCACACACCCAGGTTGTAAGTTTGATCTCTGTTTGGGGCAAGTGAAGGAGGCAACCAATCGATATTTTGCTCGCTCTCTCTCTCTCTCTCTCTCTCTCTCTCTCTCTTCCTCTAAAATCAATACAAAACATATCCATGGGTGAAAATTAAAAAACAATAACAGGTTTCAGAAATAAAGTTATACTAGAGCAAGAGTATTATAGTGACAATAGATTTTATAAACATTGGATATTTTCAAAATTTTTATTATTTAAAATAAAACATACTCATGTTAAAAATTAAGAGTACAAAAGGAAAAATTGGTAAAATGTGAGTCTCATGAGAGTTCCATTCCCTCTTCCACTGAGATGGTTACTACACTTTCTTTTTAGGAGTGTTGGTATTATTATGATGTCATAAGGCAGATACAGTAAATAGAAAAGGGCAACACTTATTCTTTTTCTAGAAATGGAAAATAGCTTAATCCTATTTTAATATTAGAGTTATAAAGAAAGAACTATAATTTATTATGAATGTGCCATATTATTGACCAATGACCAATGTACTGAGACATTAAAGGCAGAAGAAAGGAATGTTTTACTATGTCAACCGTGCTTCTCAAGAAAATAGAACTTTTCATGTTTAGTTATGTTCCTGGAACTCAAATTAAAATCCAATTAAATTTTTAAACACATTTATTCAACAGCTGTTAGATATCAGGCACTGTGCTTAATCCTAGGTACAAAGCTACAGATAAGACAGCTGTACAGGTACTTCCAGGTAACTGACACAGGATTCCAGTTCTGCCCCAATATTTAGGCACTCTGAGATCTGGTAAACTGATTGCATTGTGACTAATGGCATTTCTTTGTGACTAATAGGTATGCAATCTAAATGAATCTATGTATAAGCCTGTGTCACTTTTTATTTCTCTCAGTTTTAATAAAGTATTTTAGGTTTTTTTTTCTTTTAGAAATATTAATAATGTTTTAAAATACTTCTTTACCTTACAGTTTTTCAATAGTATTGACCATTTTAATTCTTAGGGGTGTTGGGTGATGTGCTTAAAAGTATTAAAGTACCCTTTTCTCTATTTGAGCAATAAAGATAGTCCTTGACTTCACCAGGTAATTATGTTATGTTACCTGCTTTTCACTAAGGCAGTGTAGGACTGATCTTTGTGTTTGGAATAATAAATCAGCATTTAAAAGAGAGCTATTAACTTGCAAGGAATAGAAAATTTATGAATAATAGAATGCTGTAACTATTATAATTTCACATCTGTCAGCTGTACAGATAAAATTCACCACATACCTTGACATTTTATATATTCACTAGAGGCCTGATGCACGAAGATTCATGCAAGAATGGGCCTTCCTTCCCCTGGCTGCCAGCACCACCTTCACTCCGGCCGGAGCCACTTTTCCACCTTCACTCCAGCTCAGAGCTGCCTTTCTGCCTTTGTTCAGGCCTGGAGGCGCCTTTCTGCCTTCCCACACTGCCCAGAGGCCCAGAGTGGCTGAAGTGGCGCAGAATGCTTGCATCATCGCCATGGCAACGACACAAGCGTCCTGCCGCACCCCCGGCGCTCAGCACCTGCATATGCAAATTAACCCACCATATTTGTTGGATTAATTTGCATACTCACTCCTGACTGGCTGGTGGGTGTCTCGAAGGTGTGGTTAATTTTCATCTTTCTCTTTTATTAGTGTAGATTGTTATTTATAGGAAGGCAGGATTAAACAAAACAAAAAAGAGAGAAAGAACTCATAGACAAGGACAACAGTGTGACTGGGGGCTGGGAGTGGAGGGAGATGGATGAAGGTATAGGGGGGATGAATGCTGATGAACAGAGGCTTGACTTGGGGTGGAACACACAATAGAGTGTATAGATGATGTGTTATAGAATTGTGTACCCGAAACCTGTATAATTTTGTTAACCAGTGTCACCCCAGTAAACTCAATAAAAAAGAAAGATATATAAAGGTACAGAAAAACAATATAAAATAAGCTACTTTAATATTGCTAGCATACATTTTGAACAATGGTTCAGTAATGAGGTTGAGTTATAGTGAAGATTTTCCTCTCACCTGCATAGATGTACTTTGTAGCAAACTTTTATGCAATTATTAACTACAACTTTGGGATATAATTAATTAAAGCTATCAAAAACATGTGTGTGTATATATATATACACACATGCATACACACACACACACACACACACACACACATATATATATATATATATATATATATATACACACATTCATATTCATGTGTGTGTATATATTTGTAAACTCCAATATTTATCCATATAAGATTGTTTTCTGCCTCTGTTAACCACTCATCACAGTCTCCTTATTAACTCTGGGTCAGGAAATATATAAGAATAATGGTGGCAATAACCAATATTATTTACTTGTTTAGAATCATTCAATTCTTTTTCAGAAATGCTTTTCAAGTACCTAAACCAACTAAACAAGATTTCTAATCTGTGTATTTCAAAAGACTTTATGAGTTTTCTAATTTACTATCCAATAACATACAAAGTTTCTATAGCAACTATGTAAGAAAACATAGCATTTGTGTCATAGCAGTTGAAAAAAGAAAATGCTTCATAGGAGCTCAAATACATTTAAAAATTTATAATAACCTGTCTTCCAGTGAGTAGCATACCATGTTATACACACAAATAGAACTTTATATTGACTTTCCTGTAGAATGATAATGTCTATATTTATACATATGCCTATTCATATATCTATGTATAAGTCCACTTTCAAAGTTAGCTAGATACAGAATTTGCACATTATGGAATATTATATAAATTACTAAACAAATGACTGCTCTTCTTCATCAAAAGTCTCTCCCACTGTTACTTATTTTTTTAGGAGGCAAGATTATTTTAATAATTCATTTACTTTTTTAAGATTT
This sequence comes from Myotis daubentonii, assembly GCF_963259705.1. Taxonomy (NCBI): domain Eukaryota; kingdom Metazoa; phylum Chordata; class Mammalia; order Chiroptera; family Vespertilionidae; genus Myotis; species Myotis daubentonii. The sequence goes on from NC_081843.1 coordinate 54,726,758, forward strand.
CAGTTTTTAGAGGAGTTTTAGGTTTACAACAAAGTAAAAGGAAAACACAGACTTCCCATATACCCCTAGACCAGACCAGACACATGTATAGCCTTCCTTAGATTAACATCACTCCAAAATGCCACCGTTTTTTCCTTTTTTTTTCACCAAGGATGAGCCTACATTGATACATAATAACCCAAAGACTATAATTTATATTACAATCCGTTCTTACTGTTGTATACTATATGGGTTCAGATTAATGAATACACCCACCATCATATTACCAGAGTATTTTCGCTGCCCTCAAAATGTAATGGTATACATCCACCAACATATCACCAGAGTATTTTCACTTCCCTCAAAATCCTCTGTACACTGCCTATTCATTTACCCCCTTGCCCAAGCCCTGGAAATGACTGATCTTTTCACTGTTTCCATAATTTTCCCCTTTCCAGGATGTCATATAGTTGGAATCATATAATTTGAAGGCTTTTCATGTTGGCTTCTTTCACTTTGTAACATGCATTTAAATTTTCTCTATGTCCTTTCATGACTTGATAGTTCATTACTTTTTAACACTGAATAACATTCCATTATCTAAACATACCACAGTTTATCCATCACTTAGTGTTGTGGTCGGCAAACCGTGGCTCACGAGCCACATGCAGCTCTTTGGCCCCTTGAGTGTGGCTCTTCCACAAAATACCACATGCGGGTGCACATGTACAGTGTGATTGAAACTTTGTGGCCCATGCACAGAAGTCGGTATTTTGTGCAAGAGCCGGTATTTTGTGGAAGGGCCACACTCAAGGGGACAAAGAGCCGCATGTGGCTCACGAGCCATGGTTTGTCGAGCCGCAGTTTGCCGACCACTGACCTAGTGGAATAAATCTTGATTGCTTCTAAGTTTGGCGATCCTATATAATAAAAGCCTAATATGCTAAGTGTCCGGTCATCCAATAGTCCATTCAAGCAATCAAAGTGAAATATGCTAATGATATGCTAAGGCTGCTCAACCGCTCACTAAGACATGCACTGACCACCAGGGGGCAGACAGTTGACCGGTTGACCAGTTGTTATGACACGCACTGACCACCAGGGGGTAGACACCCCGACTGCTAGGTTAGCTTGCTGCTGGGGTCTAGCCAATTGGTACTGAGTGAGACAGGCCGGACATGCTCTGGAGCCCTCCCACGGTCCTTCCCCGGCTGGCCTGCACCCTCTCACAATCTGGGACCCCTCGGGGGATGTCGGAGAGTCCCACAGGTCAGGCCAAGGGACTCCCCTGGTGCACGAATTCATCCACTGGGCCTCTAGGTATGGGTAAAGGTGCTGTAAACATCTCTGATCAGGTTTTTGTGTTGACATGTTTTTAACTCCTTTGGGTAAATACTAAGAATCACAATTGGTGGGTCTTATGATAAGGTATGTTTACTTTTTAAAGAAATCGCCAAACTGTTTTCCAGAATGGCTGTTTCATTTTGCATTCTTACCTGCAATGAAGAAGATTTGGTGCTCTGGATTTTGGCTGCTCAAATAGGTGTGTAATAGGAGATTTCAAAAAATTGCTTCTTCATTGCAATTATTGTCATTTTTGTCTCCTTGCCCGTTTTTTTTTTTTTCATCTGTCAGTGCCTTTACTTAGTTGGTCTTACATGTTATCAACTTCTGGTTGAAGAATGGAGATATCATTTTGGTGATTTCAAAGTTACATTGTGCTCCCATGTTTTCACAGATATTTAGCCTGCTGACCATTTCTACAATCCCTTCTGTAGCTTCCTTCTCCAGTATCAGAGCAGTATGCATAAAGGCAGAGAAGGTGTTTATTTACTCAAATACTTTTCTCATGTTACACATGCTACTTTTGCTCTCAACTCTGTCTTTCCTATTTTATCTTCAATGTCTTCCACTCTTTCTGATCGCCTCAATTATTATGAACTTATCAGTGAATACCTCTTCTAAAAATGAATTTCAACTGTTCTAAATATTCTAGTTGAAGGTTAATGTCCTTGTGTATTGAATACAGCTTTCAAAACTTACAGATACATTGCTCATAAATCCATGTCTATGTCATTATTGAAAAAAATAAGGTTTCTCAAAGCTTCAATTTATACTAAAATTGAATATAATGTAAGTAAAAGGTTAACTTAAAACTTTGATTTTTAAAAATTTTAAATATTTTGGTATTGTCATAAACCAAAAACAAGACAACTATAATATAATTGTGTCCTGAAGAACAAACACATCTACTGTCTTTTCCTACTTTCACAGATTAGATTCAAAACTCTAAAAAAAATGAATGTTTCCAAATACTCACTAATTAAGTAAAGGAGGAAAAGAAATCTACGTATTGGTCAGCATTTCGGAAGTGTGAGACACAGAGATCCATATGACTATGTATTATGTCAGATTTTAATGACAAAATATCCTTCAAATATGTTAATTGGCATCTTGTATTATTTCTTAGAAAGTTAAAACTTATAAGCAAATATAGGTCTCAAAGTATGCTGTTGACAATAAAGTAACTTTTTAAACAATGGCATTTGGCCACCCAGCACTGTAGGATAAAGTATCTGAAACCATAGGGCTGTTAGAATTGTTAATGCTGCCAGCTATAATTTCAATATATGCAATGTCTAAATGACTACTTGTCACTATTAAACTTCTCAGCCATATTCATGCAGAGATCATATATTTTTCTATGGTATTACTTAAAAGTAAACAATGTTAGTATATAATAGAAAGTATTAATAGGAGTTGCTTTGTGAACCAACAAAAAGTATTATTTAAAATTTCAATGAGTTTTCCTGATGGCTGTTTAAGCAGTCTCTATTTTTCAAGTAGTTTCTTCTCTGCTAGTGAAGGATTACTATCTAAGTCTAGCTGAGTAGCGCTATTAAATTTCTGCACCTGGACGTCTTCTCTCTTTTCAATCAAATTGCTTATCTTCAGGGACATGGAAATATTGTGTGCCAATAGCAAAAACCATTTCTAAAAATTTGATCCAGTGTTACTGTGAGGAAAAAAAAAATTCTGATTTTTTCACACAAAACATTTTTATTCTTTTTATAAACTAATAAAATGAACTGAGATTGAACCACCTAAATCAACTTTGCATTAATATAAGTTATCATTTTTTGATCATGTGTAACTCACAGTGGGAGGAAGGTCAAATCTCTTGTTAGGCAATAGTCTTGAACCCCAGTAAACACCTCATAAATTCTCATCCAGCCTACATTTGGATTGTACTCAGAACTTTGAAAATATTTACACCTGGGCTGGTGAATTTCCTCTTATGTTATTTCCATTCAGTCAATAGGCAATTTCAAACTCTTTTTCAAACTCTGAGAAATATTTGCTTTTCTTGGACAATAGTCAAAAGTCTTTCTTTTTCTTGGATCTATTTTTTTCCTATTCTTTCTTCCATTACTACAACATCCTCCTTAAGTAACTGAGGTGTTATAGCTATAGGACTTTTGACAAAGTTTTCCTATTGTGAAGACCATCTTAGATAAAAATGATTAAGTTCTATCTGCACTCTGTTATCTTTGTTCTATCTGCATGTCTGATCTTTGATTTTTTTTTCATTGAGATTTTTTTGTTGCAATTCACCTCCCAAATAACATATCTATATATCTATACTTATATCTACATAGTTTTCAGTGAATTTATTCATCATTTTAGTTATAGAAGTTTTCACACATTAAAATAATGGAATTGTATGACAGTACAATCTTGTCAGTCTTTACTTCTATGTGCTGTTCCAACGTCTCCCTTTCACTTAATTATTTTTCCTTCACTGCTAAACATTTTTTGAAAATCTTTCCAACCCTTAATTCTTTTTTAAATATTAAGTATAGTTGGTATACAATTTTATATTAATACACACACACACACACACACACACAGTGCCTCAACATTTATATACCTTATAATGTGATCATCTCACTAAGGAATCATCTGTCACTATGCAAACATCACAATATTATCCTATATAATAAAAGCCCAATATGCAAATCAACCAAACAGCAGAACGACCAGTCAGCGGGGGACGGGGTTGGCGAGCGGGTGGCACCAGGCCAGCCAAGGCGGGTGCCAGTGGGCAGAGGGAAGGGATGGTGATGGGGAGTTGGCAGCGACCGGCGGTGGCGGAAGGGTGATTGGTGCAGAGGGAGGCCACTGGGGGCGGGGTGATGGGGGAAGGGGCTGGAAATGCCCCCCTGTTGGTCAGTGCACTCCCAGAGGGGGAGTGCTGCTCAGCCACAAGCAGGGCTGAAGGCTGGCAAGTACAGTGGCGGTGGCAGGAGCCTCTCCTGCTTCCATGGCAGTGCTTAAGGATGTCCGACTCACAGCTTAGGCATTCTCCTCATGGGGAACAGGCCTAAGCCATCAGTCAAGACATCCCCCAAGGGCTCCTGGACTGCGAGAGGGCACAGACCGGGCTAAGGGACCCCCCCTCTGAGTGCATGAATTTTCGTGCACTGGGCCTCTAGTTGACTATATTCCTTTTCATTATTTTCACTCATCTCTAACCCCCTTCCCTCTAGCAACCATCAGTTTGTTATCTATGAATCTGTTTTTGTTTTATTATGTTTATTAATTTGTTGGCTTTTTTTGAGAGTCCACATATAACTGAAAGAATATAGTATTTGTATTTCTTTGCCTGACATTTTACTTAGCATAATACTCTCTATGCTAATTCATGTTATTGCAAATGGCAATATTTCATTCATTTTTATTGCTGAATAATATTCCATTGTATATATACACCACATCTTCTTTACCCACTCATCAGTCGATGAACACCTAGTTTGCTTTCATATCTTTGCTACTATAAATAATGCTGCAATGAATATAGAAGTGCATATATCTTTTTGAACTAGTGTTTTTGTTTTCTTCAGATAAATATCCAGAAATGGGGTTGCTGGGTCATGTGATAGATCTAAGTTTTTGTTTGTTTGAGGAATATCCTCATCACTTAATTCTAATAAAATCTTTATTTACACTATTCCATAAATCAAAATTCAGATGACCCTGTTAATTTAAACATTAGTAAGATATATGTGGTAGAATAGCAAATAAATTCTTAATCTGAAAGTGATAATACTTAAGTTCAGTGACAGGGCAAATTTCTAACACAAAAACCTAAAAAAAAAAAAAAAGAAAGAAAGAAAGTTTAACTTTTAATCACTTTCATAAAGGTGAAGATATTTAGATCACAAGGGTTTATAAAAAAAAAATCTGAATTTGATCTACTTGCCCTTATACGGATCCATATGAATATAAGTATTTTGGGGCAACAGATACTATGAGCAACTCATGCTGAAGAAATGCAAATACAAGATCATAAACACCTTCATTCTAAATTATATTTTTGTTGTTATACTTTGGGATATAAGTAAATTCTTAATAATTATTCAGCCAGTTGTCTACTGACTGGAATTGTATAATTCCACAAGAATTTTTAAGTTAAACTATTTCTCTGGTTAGAAAAATTTGTAGTTAAAAATTTAAGTTTGTCTGTAAAAATAAACTTGCAGACCAAAGAGCTTCATTACAAACGTGGTGATGGCACAGTGAGGATGGATAACCCCATCCATCACCATGAAACACAGGTAAGAGCAGAGACCATGCAATCATTTTGCAAGGTTTCATTTACATTTGTTTAATGTGGTGTTTGCTTCTTTTCTTCCAACATATTATCAACAAATGGGTTTCAAGTAGAATAAAGGGGAAAAGATGTATAATTTTCAAAACTAAATTTTTTATGCATAGTGGAAAACATACTAACTTTAGGATTCTACTGGTCATTTCATATTTTTATTAAATTATTTAGAAAAGATTTTCTTCTGATGAATCTCAGTAGGAAGGGGAACAGGGGGTGAGAGCATAACCAAATAATTTATATGCATACACACATAACCTGTGGACACAGACAATAGTGTGGTGAAGGCCTGGAGGTGGAGGGTTGGGGCATAGGGGGCCAATGGGGGAAAAGAAGACATCTATTATACTTTCAACAATAAAGATAAATGTAAAAAAAAAGATTTTCTCTTGAAAAATAGTTAATAAATATCAATCGTTAATGTAAACTATTTTAAAGATAATTTATATGTAGCTTGTCTTTCCTTTATAATTATATTTTCCAATGGTCTCATATTATTTCATGAGATTGATGTTTCCCTTTCAGTTGATTACTTTGGCTCTTAGCCACTCTCACCTTTATCAGTTCTCTTTGCCCTAGAAATCAATTAAAAATTGACATAACTCCCAAACAATTAAATATAAACCTTTTTTTTTTCTCATCAAAGCAGCTATCCAGCCAAACTGGCATACTTTTTTTCCTATCCAAATATGCTCTCCATCTAAGTTACAAATTTTCTACTGTCTGAGCACAGTATTTGAAATAGCAATTTCCACTCTGCCCTAAATAGTTATCTAATATAATAATAGAGGAATATGCAAATTAGCTGGGATGCCATAATGTCATGACCAATCTACAATCGGCAGAGAGCTATGGGAGGTCAGGGCAGTGGGTGGAGAGCGACAGGAGGGAGGAGCAGTGAACTAGGAGCGGCGGAGAGCTACCAGTGGTGGTGGGCAGGGTGGCCAGCTGAGGTAAGCAGCAGTGAGCTACTTGCAAACGGATTCTTACGCAGGGCTCCTAGTATATTTATATCAGACTAGGGGCCCAGTATACGGATTTATACACCTTGAAAGGAACTGTGGGCCACGAGACTGTGGTGGGCACAGGGGTGGGTCTCAGCCCATCCTCCACGCCCCTGCCCGGCCCTCCTACCATGGCCCCTGGTCCCCTGTCTGCTGGTAGCCCTGCTCCTGCCACTGCCTCTCCCACGCGCTGATGGCGCTGGCCCTGCCTGCATCCACTGACAGTGTGGAGCAATTGGGGCCAGCACCAGCAGCAGGTGAGGCCGGGGCTGGCGCCATCAGTGGTTGTGAGTGGTAGCTGCTGCCCTGATTGCCCCTTAGGAGCAGGGGGAAATGGAGAAGCCCTGAGGGATGATTGGGGCCAGAAGCTTCAGCTCGCACCTGCTGATGGCGCTGAGTGATCGGGGCGGGCACTGGGCACTGGCAGTGGGTGCGAGTGGCAGCTCCAGCACCAGCAGTGTGTGCAAGCGGGGCCAGCGCCAGCAGCAGGTGCGAGCAGCTGCCAGGGCCACTGCGCACGGGAGCAAAGAATTTTCAGTAACCACCAGTGGCTCGCCCCAATGACACCGACCAGTGCCCCACGTTGGTCTGCCACCCCCACTCACTTGCTCCATCATCCCGCTGTGGCCGACGCCCACTATGTTCTGTGCTCTGCTGCCAAAACCCAACACGTTCCACGTGCGCCCCCTGGTGGTCAGTGCACGTCATAGCGGCCGGTTGTTCAGTTGTGTTGCCATTCGGTCTATTTACATATTAGGGGTATATATATATATATATATATATATATCCCTACTTAAGGATGTTGCTTCCATGTGAGTCATATATTGATCTGAAACCTAGCTTTCTTCCATTGAGTCCCAGTCTAAATTCCAACTGCTCTTTGACAATATCCTGACAACATCTTGAGCCTGGCAATCATTTGTTTTTGTTCTGTTAGCTCTGTTTTTATTGAAAAGGCTAATTTGGAATTTAGCAGAAAGATGACATGGTTTAGCTAAATCATCAATCTCCCAAATGGATTATAAACCCATTAAACAGATGGACAATATTTTGCGTCAATCTATATACACTGTTTTTTAGTATAATACCCTGAACACATAATGATTTTATAAGAGAGTATTCGATCCTACCTATGGCTTAGTATCTAAGAGAGTGCTTCTATTTTTTTTTTTCAAATAGAAATTCATTTTAAATGAATGTGTATTAGACATTCCAGGTACTACAAGTTATATCTTTCTTCTTAACATGTTATGGCACTGTTTCAGAAGGCTCATGTGAAAACTCTTGATTTATAGGAAATCATATTAAGGTAATTAGATTTGGTTCCAATCATTGGAGTTAAATATTTGCAGGTAATTTGTAGGATAGGGGTCCAGGGGAAAATGTAGAAAATTGCCACAGGTATCATTTTTGGTAACAAGAAATTGCCTCTGCCTAAGTCATGATTCATATGTACCATGCAAATATACTCAAAATCCAGAAAGCACATAATACTTCATGAAAAGCATACTTTCATTATGTAGTGAGTTGAATATATCTATATCTCTATCTATCTATATCTATCTTTATCTATCTATCTATCTATCTATCTATCTATCTATCATCTATCTATCAGCCTACGCAACCATGCGACCGTTTGATCGGTCGACCGGTCACTATGACAAGCACTGACCACCAGGGGCAGAAGCTCAATGCAGGAGCTGTCCCCTGGTGGTCAGTGCACTCCCACAGCGTGAGTGTCACTCAGCTGACTGATGGATGCCAGACGCAGGGCTCACGGATGGCTGCCACAGCCCAGAGACCACAGCAGAGCAGCAGTGAGCCTACTGAGCAGCGGCAGCGGCAGGTGCAGTGGGGCCAAAATGAGCAGGAGCAGCAGGCAGGAGCAGCAGGCGGCATTGGACTACCAGTTTCTGTCTGATCCCCACAGGCCATGCTGAGGGACCCCACTGGTGCACGAATCCATGCACCAGGCCTCTATCATAAGACATAAAATCAGGAATGAAAACATTAAACCACATAGATCACAGAACTTCAAAGCCCTTAATTAGATTTTAAATTGTAACTTCATTGTCTTCAAACATAGTTTAGATATTTTCTAAACCATAAAGAATATAATGCATAATTCTTCTGTAATTCTTCACTCTCCCTTTTAAAAATATTTTTTTATTGATTTGAGAGAGAGAGAGAGAGAGAGAGAGAGAGAGAGAGAGAGAGAAGGAAAGATAGAAACATCAATGAGATTGATTGGCTGCCTTCTGCACACCCCCTACTAGGGATTGAGTCCACAAGCTCGGCATGTGTCCTGACTGTGAATAGAACAGGTGACTCTTGGTACATGGAATGATGCTCACCCAACTGAACTATATAGCCTGGGCCTCACTCTCCCATTTATATGTTCAGTATCCTCTGCCCAAAAGGACACTGAATTCAGTTCATAGGGGGTCCTCTTACCAACTGCAGTAATTTATGACTAAATAAAATTTGACCTCACCATTTTCACTAGTGTCCAGCTTTGTGTTTTTGTGTTTGACATGGTCCATATAAGAAATGAAGATTAGAGAGGCACACTGTTCACTAGCCAGAAAAGGTGAAGAGACCCCTACCCTCAACTGAGTACCTGAGAGGGGAAAATATAAACGATAAGAAATTAGTACCCCAAACCTCTAACTTAATTTAACTGTAAGAAATTACTGCCCTAAATTAAATAAGTCATCTGTTACATTTATTTTACTACCTAGAATTTATTGAATGAGAGGAAATTAACCATGCACAGGAAGAGTGAAAAATTAAAAACTTCAAAAAAGGGGGAAAATGAATAAGAATAAAAATAATTAAGAACTCATTGAAAATATATTTTAAAAATTGGAAAGTATCAAATACGTATATTTCAAAATTAATGAGAAAAAATAAAATGAAAGATAAAGGAATATAAAACTATTATAAAAGAAGAGATAATATAAAAATAAAATAAACAATATTTCTAAAATAAAAACACAGTGACTATATCATGCCAATATTCATTTTCTTATCAGAATTATTTCCCATTTTTCATTCAAGAAATTATATATTATTTTTTCAAATATTCACTATTATTCCCCCTAGTTCACTGCTTCATAGGATACTAATTCAATCCAACTGCCACGGAGAAGTCTGATCAGTACAAGAATAATCCCACTATGTAACCATCATGAGACTCAAGGAGATATGATGGAAAAAAAATTCCATGCTCCTAAAAAGAAAAAAAAAATTATCTTTTTAAACTGAACTGTTGTATGTGGATATTCTGCCTGTTTATTATCTCTAATATGTTATATTTATGTAATATAATACTACAATATAAATTATATATTTATGTAATATAATACTATGTTATACACTAATATACATTATATATTATATATTTGGGTACAAGGGAATTATAAATGCACAGGAAATGGCAAAGCAAGGAATCTGAAAGGAATTTGATACTGAAGACATAAACTGAACTTCATAATGAACGTATCCTGGGGGCTATATGCTCTCTAGACTTGTTATTATGCAAGGTGTTTTATTCTAGCTTCTGTTACCCACAAGCTATATCATCTTAACTGACACATATTGAAATGTAAAACCCAGTAGATAGTTTAATAAAATTATATTAGATAATCCTAAAGTATAAAGATGATGACAAATAATATAAAGGGATTATCACTACCAGTTAAAATACATACATAATATTTTACTATATATGCTAGTATTACCATTGTGTACTATCCCCTTCCTATCTATACATATAAAAGCCTAAGCGACCTTTACGACCGAAAGACCAGAACAACTGGAATGACAGGCCGAGTAGTCACTATGATGCACACTGGCCACCAGGGGGCAGACGCTCAATGCAGGGGATGCCCCCTGGTGGTCAGGTTTGCTCCCACAGCCAACCTCCTCTGGTCCCTTCCCCTTGCCGGCAAACCTCCCACAGTCCCTGTTTCTCCCCCCATCCCTCCCCCTGTCTGCAGGCCCCACTGGCAGGCCCCGTCCAGCAGCCAGCAGGCCCTGACTGGCCCTGCCCTGATCAGGACTGGGCAAGACGGCCCCGAAAGGCCCTGATCACCGGTCAGGCCTAGGGACCTCACCCATGCCAGAATTTAGTGCACTGGACCTCTAGTATTTATATAATCTCTCTAATATATAACATATATGAATATATACCTATATGGACACACATATCCATACATATAAAATCATCCAAATATAAAAATGCCAAACACATTCACAGCAAAAATAAGGGAACTGAATGATTGAGAAGGACAGAAAATGAAATAGCAAATTTTCACTGGTGGTTTTATTATCAATTTGTACCTTCTTTGGAAACCTGTTCTCAAAATTCAAAGCAAAAAGTAAACTTTGCTTTTCTGATTCGGAAATCAACTACAGTCCTCCGCTCTACCAGCTGAGCTATCGAAGGGACGGGCTACTTTGCTTTTCTGAATTAATTTATGCTTCTCTAATCAATGTCCCAGACCACAACAATAGTCATGCCATTTATTTTGTCATTTAAAATAAATTAAATATTGGGGAAGGGGCTGGGTGGAGGTAGAGAGGGTAAAAGGGGGATAAGTGGTGAAGGAAGGAGACTTGAGTTAGAGTGGTAAATGACATATTACACTACACAGATGATGCATTATAGCATTGTTCACCTGAAACCTACATAATTTTATTAATCAATGTCACTCCAAAAAACCCAGTAAGATATAAAGTAAATGTTTGAGAATGGAATATATTCCAACTGAATCAAAATCTACCTCATTTATTTAAACTGATTTATTGGCTTATTTAGTATCCTATTGTATAAATTTATCTATTCCCCTTATTGGTCAATTAAATCTCTATTCTCTAACAGATTGGTATGCAAAAATGGACTGTTAAGTAAGGAGATCTATGTATTTCGGTATTAATTTATACAAAATAAATACACTTTTATTTTTTGTTTTTAACTGTAGATATATATCTGATATTAAAACATGGATAGTGATGTTATACATTAAATTCATAAATATGACTTTTCAAGGGGTAACAAAGACAATGGAATTTATAAGAAAAGCAAAAAGGTAGCTGCAATTCTTACTTTACATATAAGTGTATGCTTAAAGCAAAGAATGAAAATTCCAACCTTCAAATATCCTGGCTGATGCATATGTGGGTATTCATGACATCATTTTCTTCCACATACTAAATACCGCCAAACAAAAATATATACACAATAACACATTACACAGGATCGGGCAAAAGTAGGCTCTCAGTTGTATGTGACAGAGTTTATTCTTGTATTATGACTTATTAATTATCACATTATTTTCCATATGAACAACTGTAAATCTACTTTTGCTCCACCCTGACTTGTACAAGTAAATTCTGAGGCCGCATTGGCTCCTTTGTGTACTTTATTGCAGGGGTGCATGGTTACAGCACACAATTATCTAGAGGAAGAGAGAAGTGAGGTAGAAAACCTCAGACAAGTAGTTTAATATTCCTGAATCTCTAACTCCTTATAAATAAAGGCAAGATAATAACAGCGCTTGGCTTATATAGTTGTTTTTGAAAATGAAATGAGGCAACATATATAAAGTTCCAGAAATATAGAAGAGAATAAGCAAATGTTAGCTTGTCTCCCATCAATAAATATCCAGTTTCTTTTATAACTCATTCCAGTTGAAAGAAGCAGTTTTGCTTGCCTTCATTTTTCATCAAGTACTCTAAAATATTCTATGATATTCTGACATTCTGGGTAAGCACCATACACTTTAAAATTTTCAAAAAGCCACATTAACCAGAATTCCAGAGTAATATTATTTAAAATATTTGTTATATTACATACGACTAGCTAACAGGGTTTAGGTATATTAATTTGTTTCTTTTTGTTGGTGTTTGAATATTACATATCTTTATTTACTCATATTGATTCTAGAAAATTTACCTTTACTTAAACAATATTTAAATTGTTCATATTTCTGTTGGTATTATAAGTTGTATCTTCCTTTTAAAACTAATAATTAAAAATAAACAGGGGTTTTGATAATGGGCAGATCTGTTATGGTAACTTTTTCCTGTGAAATGTTGAAGATAGGACAATACAAAATGACAATACTATTCAATAAGACAAACTGGCTTTGAAAATAGCTTTTCCTTTGAGAATTTGTCCCTTTCCAGTCTGATATTCTTTGACTGATATTTAATAATATGTTACCATGGCAGGAGATAACAGGTAGAAAGTATGTAAAAAGTGGGATCCAATATTGCATATTAAGTTACTTTCCTTCTTATACACCAATTTTTATTATGGTTTGATATATAGCTGTCACTTCATATTTCTTTCAAAAGAAGTAATATTTTGACAAGACAGGAAATTGCACACCAAAATATATTTTACCCACATACACACACCTACACACATAAATACCCACTTTCTGTCTCTCTTCTAAATTTGAAAATTGATCACTTAGAGCAGTGGTTCTCAACCTTCTGGCCCTTTAAATACAGTTCCTCATGCTGTGACCCCAACCATAAAATTATTTTCGTTGCTACTTCATAACTGTAATTTTGCTGCTGTTATGAATCATAATGTAAATATCTGATGTCTCAGGCGACCCCTGTGAAAGGGTTGTTTGACCGCCAAAGGGGTCGCGACCCACAGGTTGAGAACTGCTGACTTAGAGAATAGTTTTCTAATATTTCTATTAGATGCCACCTAATAAACAGAAACATAAAAACAAAAATGTACATTGTATTTGGCAAATTTAGGATTATAAATCCACTTCCCAATGTTATAACACTCAGGGTAGTCTGTATCCCATGGCTTTCTAATAATTGTAATCTGCTTTGCCCCCTGTGTTAGAGATATAATTACGATAACAGCTTTTCTACACAGGCCCCATGCATTGTCATTATGAAGCTAACTTCATTTAATTAGCATCATGTAGTAAATTAGCAGTTATAAGGACTGCTGGGTACAAGGGGATCTCCATTTTCTCACCATTTACTTAATCCTCAGCCAATGTTAAGATTAATGCTCACTGAATTTCCACGGCAAAATCACCGTCACCCTTATCAGATGTGATTCAGCATTTGTATGGATTTGGAACAGTTTTCTCCGGATGCCCACAAGTTAGGATTATTGAATCCCCATCATGCTCCTAGTTGGAAATATACAGGAATGCAGAGACACAATGCCCATGGGAATGCATTCTTTTTTCTTTCAAAGCAACATTTTTTTTAAACAACTTGATAAAAAGAGCAGTATTAGCTAGGGAGTAAATGGAACGACGAAATGATTTCTTTTAAAAATAAATTTGCAGATTGTATTCATATTTTTGTAATAAGACTTTTTATGTCTAGTGCTTGCTAGAAACACATAACATTACATTACATTATTAGTTATCCTGTCATTAGGCTTATAGAGTGCTATGAAAATGATTAAATATTTCTGTATTTGTGTGAATGTGTGCTTGAAAATTCATTGTATTTCAAATTTGTTAAGAATTATTTTTAGTGTAGCAAAACTACTAGTTTTAAGCAGTGTTATCAAAATCACAGAGCATCACAAACATGATACATATTTAAAATGTCATCTCATCTTGGTATTTCAATATAAGTAATTCTATAGTTATATATGAAAAACTCTATGAACAACTTCTAATTTGTGGTTTTATGATTAGAGTCTGTAACTAATAATATAGGCTCCAGAAGTAAATACTGAAGAAAATCTTCCTAAAGCATTGTAAAAAGTAATTTCAAAAATTATGTTGCTTACCTTCTCTCTGGTTCTACACATGCTCTGCCAAATAATCTATAACCCCTGAATATTACACATGTGTAGAAAACAGTTCATATATGTTAAAAGTGAAACTATACTCAAAATTTATACTGCTCATCAAACAAATGAAATGGATGAGGATACACTTTAGATGATCTGTTTGGGTGTTCCCTCACTGAATAAGAACTTAAATGATTTGGATCCCTCAGTCATACATGTTTACTGAATGTTATGTTGATCCTTAAGAAACATCACCTAGCATCCAGGAGCACTTCCGAGGCCAAAAGGAGGTTTCTTTTATCATTAGAAGCAGGCTGGAGGAATATCTTATCTTCTACTTTGAGATGCTAGGTTTTTGTGACCATTAACCTACTTGGCTGTCCTTGCCTTCTGCATTTGTTGCTCTCATACTCTCAAATCTCCCAGAGACACAACCTAACAGTAATCTGCTCTTGCCTTGTTCAAGGCCTTTTAGCCTCCTCAGCAGAGAGTCTCTACTTCAATGGGGCAGGAGGGCACAAGAGACCTGCTGCGAGCTTACAAAATTGACTTAGCTTGCCAGGCCTAGCACTTGAAGGCTGCCAGTTCATGGCCACTTGAAGGCTTGCCTTGTAGTAGCCTGTGGATTATACTTGGGAGTTGTCACCCCTGTCTTGAAACCTTGTGTCTCTGGTAACCACTCTGAGAGTATAGATAGTACACTGACATGTGTAAGGTAATTGACTGCTGCAAGGCAAAGGTTGATCAATGAAACTTAGAGACCAATGAGTAAATTCTTCTCCCATCGTTTTCCTGGAGAGAATCTTTTGAGATATATTTTCATAGGGATTCTATGAAGCTATACATTCTAATCCTCACTTTCCCATTTTCCTCAGTCTTGCTTTCCTTGAAATTTACACTTAATAAAGTATAAGGTATCCATTTCAATTTTTTTTTCAGACAAATGAATCAGCTATTTGCCCATCTGAAGAGAATGCATGAGTGTCTGACGGGATAGCTAAAAATGAGGGTCAATACATTAAGTTCATGCCCGTTAATCATTGGGGAATTCCCTATCTATTTAGCCAGATCTTAGCTACTCTTACATTGCATATAACTTAGATGTGTGTGTTTCATTATTTTGTTTTGAAGCACATGCTATTAGGAAGCAGATAACCTGAAAAGATGTTGAGGGATTTCTACATTGTCTTTATGAGAGGAAGGTGACAGTGAGGTAGCAAGGAAAAGAAGAATTAAAAATAGAAGAAACTGACTAATAAGGTGCCAAGAGTCCTGAAAACATTAGTGTCTTGGAATCATTACTGCTATAAAGCACCATATGAAAACTGATTTTATAATAATGGCCTGGATTATAAGGGAAAACTTAAATTATATTTACTATATTCTATGTAAAGAAGGCAGGTAAGTTCTTTAGAGAATTCTCAACTAAACAGTTGAAGTAAAAATGTCTTGATGCTTAGATTTGAGTTAAATATTCTGACAAACATGACTATATATATAACATTTTATTCTCTAAGTTTCAAGATCATGTTTAATTTTGTCTTTTTAAAAAATATATATTTCTTTATTGATTTCAGAGAGGAAGGGAGAAGGAGAGAGAGATAGAAACATCAATGATGAGAGAGAATCATTGATTGGCTGCCTTCTGCATGTCCCATACAGGGGATCGAACCTGCAACGCAGGCATGTGCCCTTGGCCGGAATCGAACCTGGGACCCTTCAGTTCACAGGCTGACGCTCTATCCACTGAGCCAATCCGGCTAGGGCTAATTTTGTCTTTTTTATGGAGCTAAATATTTCTATACGAAAATCTGAAAATGTGTAGATGCATTCTTATAATATCTAGGAAAGATCACATGGGGCATAACAACTCTTTGAGTCAGATTAATATTTCAAGAACAAACCATACATCAAAAAAGAGGAAATATGAATAGACTCATAATTATTAAGAATAAATTAGTAATCAAAATTCTGACAATGAAAATCCCTGGATCTGATAGCTTCTCAGGTGAATTTTAAAGAAGAATTAACACTAATACTTCTCAAACTTTTCCATAAAATTAAATAGGAGGGAACTCTAGTTCATTCTATAAGTTCAGCATTATCCTATACTAAAGCCAGACAAATGAAGGGAAATATTGATGAAAAAATCCTAAAAAAATACTAGCAAATTTAATTAATAGCATATTAAAAAGTTGTACACCACAATCATATAGGATTTTTTTGTGGAATGCAAAGATCCATTAACTTATGAATATTGGTTAGTGTAACATAGCATATTAACAAAATGAAGAATAGAAACCACATTATCTCAATACAGAAAAATTATTTTGACAAAATTCAAAACCTTCTCATGATTAAAAAACACATTCAACAAAGTAGGAATGAAATGAAACCACTTTAAAATAATAAAATGACATATGAAAAACACATATTATTCTATGGTGAAAGACTGAAAACATTTGAACTAAGATCAGGAACAAGGAAAGGATGCCCGCTTTCACCATTTCTATTCAACATGGAATTGGAAGTTCTAGCCAGGGCAGGTAGGCAACATAAATAAATAAATAAATAAAGGGCACCCAAATCAGAAATAAATAAATAAAACTCTCTCTGTTCTCAGATGTTATGACCTTGTATGTGGAAAACTAAAGATTCCCCTTGCCCCCTCCCCCCGAAAAAAAACAACAAACTCAAACAGATAAACAACAACAATAAAAAATACTATTAGAAATAATAAACAAATTCAGCAAAGTGGCAGGATATGAAGTAGAATACAAAAATCAGTTGCATTCATACACGCTAACAATGAACTATCTGAAAGAGAAAATAAGAAAACAATTCCACTTTTACTAGCTTCAAAAAGAAAAAAATGTTTAATAATTAACTTATGTGCGAAGATTTAAGACTTATGCAATGAAAACTATAAAACATTTCTAAAAGTACATAAGTATAAAAATAAAGAGAAAGACACCCTTTGTTCATGGATTTGGAATACTTAATATTGTTAAGCTTTCCCCAAAGTGATATACAGAATTAATGCAATCCCCATAAAAATTCCAATGACACTTATTTTTCCTGCAGAAAAAGAAAAAAAATCCTCCCTAAAATTCATATAGAATTTCCAGTGACTCCAAATTGCCAAAATAATTCTAAAAAGGTCAAAGCTGGAAGATTCACACTTACTAATTTCAAAGCTTAATATAATGCCACAGTAATCAAAATAGTGTGGTCCTGGAAAAAAAGACAGCTATATAGACCAATGGAATAGAATGCAGAATTCAGAAAAAACAAACAAACAAACAAACAAAACCAACTCTTGCATCCATGGTCAAATGATTTTTAATTAGTGTTCTAAGACCATTCAATGAGAAAAAGTCTGTCTTAGAACAACTGGTGCTAGAAAAACTAGATATGCACATGCAAAAGAAAGAACTTGGACTCTCACCTAATATCATATATAGAAAATAAACCAATCAAATATATAAATGTAAAACCTAAAACTCTAAGTAGAAGACATAAGGCAAAACTTCACAACACTAGGTTTTGAAATGATTTCTTGGATATGACACAAAAAGCTCAGGCAACTATAGAAACTGCAGACAAATTAGTACTCATGAAATTTAAATATTGTGTGCATCAAAAGACACTATCACTGGAGTAAGAAGGCAATTCACAGGATGCAAGAAATATTTGCAAATTATGTATCTAATAAGGGATTAATATATAATTCTAAAATTTAATAACAAAAAGCAAACAATCTGATTCAAAAGTCGGCAAAAGACTTGAAAAGACATTTCTCCAAAGAAGATATAAAGATTGGCAAAGAATACATAAAAATATGTTCAACATCAGTAATCATTTGGGAAATAAAAAATCAAAACCACAATGAGATACCATCTCATACCCATACGCGCACACACACACACGCGCGCACACACACATGCGCGCACACACCATAAAAAACAAAAGCAGAAAATAAATGCTGTTGAGGATGTGGAGATTTTAACATTTACGTACTCTTTATAATTTATATACTGTTTATGGCAATGTGTAATGGTACCACTGTGTGGAAAACGATGTAGTAGTTCCTCAAAAAATTAAACAAAGAATCACATAATCCAGCAATTCCACTTCTAGGTATATGCTCATAAGTATTCCATGTCCATAGCAGCACTATTTGCAATAGCTAAAACATAGAAGCCACCTGTGTCTATCAGAGGATGAATGAATAAGAAAAATGTGCCATATATAAAATAGATTATTTTCAGCCTGAAAAAAGGAAGGAAATTCTGACATATACTAAAACATGGATAAACTTGAGGATATTATGCTGAGTAAAATAAGCCATCCACAAAAATACAAACACTCTATGATGCCACTTATATGAAGGACTTACCTGCCCCAGAAAGTAAAATGTGATGGCCAGGGCTGGGGAGCGGGAGAAATTGGGAATTATTGTTTAATAGGTATAGAGTGTTGTTGGACTTAGGTTTTCTGCTTTATTTTGGTAAATTAAGGCAAGATATTATTTTTCTTGAAATACTGATTTAATTCAATTCATTAAAGAGAGTATATATTTATAATTAATTAATTCTCATTGTCATTATAGCTTATTTCTAATTTATATCTCTCCACAGGAAACCTCTTAATGAATTTATACTATATCTTTTAATTTGAACATGCTGTTATAAAATGTATACTATTTTTTCCACATATGCATTTTTCCCTCCAGAAACTATATACTTTTCAGTCAGTTATGAGAAACAGAAGTATTCTCTTTACACCAGTAAGAGACTAGACAGGGTTTACTGTAAGTTATTAACATCTTGGTAAACTCAGTGCACTGTCTTTTTCCACATAAAGTGTACTGCTTTTCCACTGATGGGCCACCTGGTACTTATTACTTTGATGCATCCAAAACCTTTCTGTTAGCCTGCCATTCTTACCCAGAACCTGCCAATGTATGCCTGGTATTTGTAAAGTTTATTTTCTTCAAATACAGCAATGTGCTTGATTTTATTCAAGAAGCCAAAATAACTAAAACAATGATTATTGATACATTTAAATTTGAACTTTCCATCAATCTGTGTAAACATTTACCTACCATTTATCATGTGCAGTGTGCATAGGAACTTGAGGGAAAATCATTCAATCATCACAATTAATATAATACTATTAAGCCACCGTCATATTTGAGCTTATAGTATGCTGACTCTAAGAAGAATAATTATCAGTAAAATCTATGCCAAAAAAAGAATAGCACATTACTATTGGATTCATATTGACCTTCTACATTAGAATAAAATAGGCTTATGATTTATTCCAATACCAATTAGCTAGAACTTATGAGAAACTGCTAGCCAATTAGGATAATATAGAAAATGACCTTAAAGGCTATTCTTGTGCTCAGATATAATTCAAAATATTGTTGATAATCTATAAAACTCTATTTTATGGTGTAGTTAATTTAAGTTTCAAGGTGAATTATAGAACAGAAATAAGTAGCCGAACCATTCAGACATAGTGCCTTACTTTTAATCTATCTTTGTAAATTGATTTTCCCCAATAAATAGGACTTTATAGTAAATTTATTATTATATATTTTATTAGTTTTAAAGATTCCATAATATTTCATAAGGTAAATTAGTTGCAAGTGACATGATTTTGTTAAGTTTTATTGATAAAAAAAACACATTAATTGTTAACAAATACTGAATTTGGACTTAGATTTAAACTTTTAAGTTCAAAGAATTAACAACCTTTTTATTAAATAAGTAAAAATACCAATACCAAACTGAAGAGATATATGTTTCCTATTAGAAATAAATTTATAAGTAGTAAAAATTATTATAAAACTTTTCCTCTCTAGGTTCCTAACTCAATCTAACAAATGTGGTGGATAATACAGTAATTATCTGCATCAGTATGGGCTTATCTAAATCACGGTAACAAATTGTCGAAAGGTAGATTCTATCATCAGCTAGAAACATGATGATAAAATCCATAAAGGGCAGAAGAGTTTTAGAAATTTCACTTATATAAGGAAGCTTTGATTTTGTTTAAACACACTCCTTCCATTTATAATAGTGCTTGGGAGACATAATTTTTAAAATTTTATGTAAGGTACTAATTTTGGAAATATAATTACTATATTTCTTTTCTAGTGGTTGAAAATTGAGCATTTTGAAAATAATATGTGATAACCAAAATACTGATTTAAGGATTTAGGGCGTGGTTGCTTATACCAATTATCTGATAACTCTAGAATCTCATCATTATCCTGTTACTAGCAATAGGATTTATAATGCCCCAAACCTACTATTTGAACACTTGCTTTATTTCCCTTCCATTCCCTTCCCAGTTGTACCCTCCCCTTCTTTCCTCTTTCCTCCTCTCTCCTGCCCTCTCTTCCCCTTTTCTTTCTCTCTTCAGATGAGACTCTTTCTTCACCTGTTATTACTCCTAAATCAACTCTTGAGAGCTTAATATCTGAAACACATATTGAACTTCTCATAGCTTAAATGTTGATTTGTTTATAAATCCTAAAATATATATGAAAAGATTTTTCCTCTTTCAATAGATTTCCCCTACCTCTTATGTAATAAGCTTGCATTTTGCTCAATTATTTATATCTGTGCCTATCTGATCACCTGACCAAGAGACACCCCAAAAAGCAGGGCTAATGTTCTAGTTTTCATTGTATCCTTAGCATTAGCACAATTTGTGAAACAGAAGACAATTTATGAGTGCTTATTTTGTAGATGGATACTTGTATTTTTAGGCCAATTTTCCCAATTGTTCGAATATGTTAATCTTGTTCTGCATGGATACTTTCAAGGATAATAAAATAGGGTTATATGGACTAGAAAATGCATTTTCCTCTTTATAGATGCCTACTCCAGGTGAGAAGATAATATATATAGAATATGCTTTCCAAAACATAATAGAATTTCAGAATTCCAACATTTGTCTTCTTAACCAGAGAACTTGGGAATCCCTTACCTGCCACAGTTGTATCAGGGAGATACCTGAAATTGTGTTTACCTCCTTCCACATATCTTCTGACATAGGTGTTAGGATATAAAATGTCAGACCATATAGTGATAATAATAATGGCAACTATGATAGCAACAAAAGCAGTCTTTTGTGACTAAAACTGCTGATAGACATCAGGTATTTCTTGGGGTTATGATTTATTTTTCTACATGAGTATATAAATCTTGCATTTAAGTAAACTCTTGACATATTTGCATGGCTACCTAATTTCACATGGTTAATTTATAAGAAACACTATTGGGCATCTACTAGTACATGGACTTATTTGAAAATCTTGGACAATAAATACATACCCAAAATTCACATTCCAAAGGTAAAATAGTTTCATCACCATTATCGATGAAAAATATTAGAAAGTGAAAATGGGTTTTAAATAAAGCAGTATAAAAAATAACAATGAGCCCTGGCCAGTTTTGCTCAGTGGACAGAGCATCGGCCTGTAGACTGAAAGGTCCCAGGTTTGAATATGGTCAAGGGCACATGCCAAGGTTGTGGGCTTGATCCCCAGTAGGGGGTGTGCAGGAGGCAGCCAATCAATGATTTTCTCTCATCATTGATGTTTCTATTTCTCTCTCCCTTTCCTTTTCACTCTGAAATCAATACAAATATATTTAAAAAATAAAAAAAACAATGTGATTCTATTTATCAATTATTTGATACCGGTCAGACAATGTACTTTACATATATTACCTCTGATAGTTAAAATAATTCCTTAATGTAAATATTAGCTCCTTGTGTTACAAATGAGGAAAATGAAGCTCAGAGAGATGGAATGATCTGCCCAACAATTGTGGAGCTAGGATTGGTATTTGTTGGTGTAAATTATGAACTCAGAGTTTCTATAGACAATGTATTATTACACTTTTATTTTACTTTTTTATTGAGTATTCAACTTTTAAACATTTATTGTTTATATCACTTTATACTCAATGAATAAATACTATTAATATGCCCATTCTATATAATAAAGAGGTAATATGCAAATTAACACCCTCACAAGATAGCTACCTACAACCAGGTCGGCAGGGGGGTTAGTGAGGGATGACCAAATGACTAAACAAGCAGGCTGCGTGGGGCGACCAGGCTGGCAGAGGGGTTCGTGAGGGATGACCAAATGCCTGAACAAGCAGACTGCATGGGGCAACCAGGACGGCAGGGGTTGGGGCCATGAGGGGCAACCAGGCCAGCAGGGGGGTGCAGTAAGAGGTGACCAGACTGGTGGGGGGTGCAGTTGGGGGCGACCAGGCCAGCAGGGGTGGCAGTGAGGGGAGACTAGGCCAGAAGGGGGGCAGTTGGGAGAGATCAGGCCAGCATGCAGAGGCAGTGAGGGGAAATCAGGCTGTTGGGGGGGCAGTTAGGGGTGACCAGGCAGGTGGGCAGGTGAGCGATTAGGAGCCAGTGGTCCAGGATTGTGAGAGGAATGTCCAACTGCGGGTTTAGGCCCGATCCCTAGGACATTCCCCAAGGGGTCCCGGATTGGAGAAGGTGCAGGCTGAGCCGAGGGGAGCCCCCCCTCCAAACCCCTGTGCATGAATTTTGTGCACCGGGCCTCTAGTCTTCTATAAGAAGAACTATTTAAGAAATGCTAAGTAACTTCTACCTTGTGATTCAACAAGAAGATGTCTAGATTAAATTCAAACCCAGTTCTGCCTGCCTGATTTAAAAGGCCATGCTATTAATTACTAACTCTTCCACTTTTTATAATAAGATGCCTTTTCATTACTATGCCAGAAATATTTGTTCTGTATTTTTATCCTCACTAGAAATTTGGATGTTCTTCTAGATTTATTAGTTAGTTGCTTAAAGAAATGGTAGGGAAAGGATTTGAAAATTAATTAAAATTTTGTGAGAAGACAGAGGAATTTCTGTTAGAAAAAATATAATACATGAGGACCTCCTTTCTCTTATTTATTGCAGATCATATTCTTTAACTGAATAGAAAAACAATTTAGAAATAACAGCTTCCATATATTGAGGACTCAATGTCTGCCAAAAGTCATGTTAAGTACTTTACATATATTACCTCTGATAGTTAAAATACTTCCTTAAAGTAAATATTAGCTCCTTGTGTTACAAATGAGGAAAATGAAGCTCAGAGAGATGGAATGATCTGCCCCAAAATTGTGGAGGTAGGATCGATAGTTGTCGGTGTAAATTATGAACTCAGAGTTTCTATAGATGAAGCAGTGACCCATTTTAAGGGCTGATACAAATATTCTAATTAATAGTTATACCTATAATTTAGTGGCTATATAGACTGACTTCCTTACAGGAATCTCCATTCTGACATGAACCTTGTTAAATAGATGAAGTATGCATTTCTAACCCTAGGTTATGGAAGAAGTAACAGAGACTTAGAAAGTTTCAAGATCTTGTGAAAAGTAGTGCAGTCAATTAATGAATAGGGTAAGAATTCAAATGCATCACTGTTTAATACCTTGCTATATGCTCTTATTTAAGGAAAAAAATCATGTTAATAATATCCTATTAATGATATACTATTAATAGCATTTTAAGAGGTGAACGTAAGACCCAAAGTAACATGTCTGGTCAGAAAAAGGAGGCTTTGGAGCTAGATGGGGAGTATCTAGTCCCAGCTAATCAGACTTTAGTCCTACTCAAGAGCTGTCATAGACACTAAGATCCTGTAATCAAGAAAGAAACCATATTAGTTGGAAATTACTGAGTTGAGGAGAAATAGGCAAATGATTTTGTGACCACCAAGAACACTGCTTAGCACTGCAGCATATGCATCAGAAAAATTGCTAGCTCCAGACCAACTTTTAGTTCTAAGAATTACTCCTAGTAATTCTGTGAGGTCAGGATGTCATTTCAGTTATAACTGGTTGGAGCTAGGATAAACAGAAACTTAACTGTATATTTCTGCATGGGTTATCTCAGAAAAACATAAAAATAAAAAAAAATATACATTTGATAGTCTTTTATAATTTTTTAGTATAATGGGAAAATGCAGACTGAGTCATAAGAAAATTAAGGGAAAATCATGTTTTACATGCAAATATAACTGTAAAATTGGACCAATGACAAGAGGGAGACTCTAGAGGAGAACTATAGGAATTTGCAAAATATCTTTTTTATAAGTGACTTGAATCATTACATAGCAGCCACCCTTTTGATATTTGTGGATGATGGATTTACGAGGATTATAATTCTAATATATTTCATGACAGGAGCAGAGTGCAAAATCTTGATAGGCATGGACTGAAACCAATAAAGAATTTGACAAAAATAAATATGAGATACAAAATTAACACCAAGAAATCTATGGTATTATATATACCAATAATGAACTTACAGAAAGTGAGACTAAAAAAAAACAATCCCATTTACCATCGCACCAAAAAAAGTTAAGATACCTAGGAATAAACTTAACTAAGGAGGTAAAAGACCTGTACTCAGAAAACTATAGGACACTGAAAAAAGAGATAGAGGAAGACATAAACAGATGGAAGAACATATCGTGTTCATGGATTGGTAGAATCAACATCATTAAAATGTCCATACTACCCAAAGCAATCTATAGATTCGGTTCACTCCCCATTAAAATACCAATGGCATATTTCACAGACCTAGAACGAACTCTCCAAAAATTCATCTGGAATAAAAAACGACCCCGAATAGCTGCAGAAATCCTGAGAAAGAAGAACAAAGTAGGTGGAATCTCAATACCAGATATCAAGCTGTATTACAAAGCCACTGTTCTCAAAACAGCCTGGTACTGGCACTAGAACAGACATATAGATCAATGTAACAGAATAGAGAACCCAGAAATTGACCCAAACCACTATGCTCAATTAACATTTGACAAAGGAGGCAAGAACATACAATGGAGTCAAGACAGTTTCTTCAATAAATGGTGTTGGGAAAATTAAACAGATAAATGCAAAAAAATAAAACTAGACCACCAACTTACACCATACAAAAAATAAACTCAAAATGAATAAAGGACTTAAACATAAGATGGAAACCCATAAAAATAAGAGAGGAATCCACCAGCAGCAGAATCTCAGACATATGTGGAAGCAATTTCTTCACTGATACAGCCCCTAGGGCAGGGGTGGGCAACCCCTGGCACGTGTACCAAACATGGCACGCCAGTAACTTTTGCTGGCACGCGAAACCCTCTCTTATAATCTTCCATTTACAATATTTTTCTTAATATTGACTTTTTTATTTTTCAGATAAATACAGTGTAGGTGCATCTTAGATAAATAAATAATTTTATATAACAAGTTATCTTAAAGACCATAGACATGGAATGATGAGAGAGGGGAAGAGCAATTTCAATAGTGTCTAAAACGAACTAATGAGGACTTGGAATGACATTCCAGAAAATTTTTTCTGTTTAAAAAACTTTGCAACAGTGTTACTCTCCATGTTTTCATCCACATACGCTTGTGAATCTTTGTTCTCAGTGATGAATTTTGTTAAGTCTCATAATAGGAGTAGCCTGACGGATGAAAGTAGTAGCACGTGCATATCTCTGAAGGTCATGAAATATAAACCTGATGTAAAATCTCTGTCATCAGTGATGCAGCAGCAAAAGTCCCACTGATAATATCAAACGGAGTCATAAATTTTTCTGTCAGACTATCAGTGTACATGTATACATTAAAAAATAAATGCATTTTTCATCATCATATACTGTGTTTCTGTCGCTCAAATGAATTTTATTATTTTTTCAAGGTTTTTCACATACGTACACCTTAAGAGATATCAAGTAGGCGTAACATGTTCTCAAAAAATTAGGGTTGGCACACAAAAGAATTTTGAGTCAGAGATTTTGCTGGTTTTGGCACGCACTCACAAAAAGGTTGCCCACCCCTGCCCTAGAGCAATGGAAACTAAAGCAAAAATAAACAAATGGGACTACATCAAAATAAAAAGCTTTTGCACAGCAAAGGAAACCATCAACAAAACAACAAGAAAGTCCACTGCATGGGAGAGCATATTTGCCAATGTTATCACTGATAAGGGTTTAATCTCCAACATTTACAGGGAACTCATACAACTTAACAAAGGAAGATAAACAACCCAATCAAAAAATGGGCAATGGACCTAAATAGGTACTTTTGGAAAGAGGACATAAATAAGGAAGGCCAAGAGACATATGAAAACATGCTCAACGTCACTATTCATCTGAGAGATGCAAATCAAAACGACAATGAGGTACCATCTCACACCTGTCAGAATGGCTATCATCTACAAATAACAAGTGCTGGCAAGGATGCGGAGAAAAAGGAACCCTCATGCACTGCTGGTGGGAATGCAGACTGGCATATGGAGTTTCCTCAAAAAACTAAAAATGGAACTCCCATTTGACACAGGGATCCTACTTCTAGGAATATATCCCAAGAAACTAGAAACACCAATTAGAAAGGCTATATGCACCCCTATATTCATAGCAGCGCAATTTACCATAACTAAGATTTGGAAACAGCCTAAGTGCCCATCAGCAGATGAGTGGTTTAAAAAACAGTGGTACATCTACACAATGGAATACTACACTGTGGTAAAAAAAAAAAAAAAAAAAAAAAAAAAAAAAAAAAAAAAAGGAAAGAAAGAAAGAAATTCTTACCATTTGCAACAGCAAGGATGGAACTGGAGAGGATTATGCTAAGTGAAATAAGCCAGTCAGAGAAAGTTAAATATCACATGATCTTACTCATTTATGGAATATAATGAACAACATAAACTAATGAACAAAAACAGATCCAGAGACAGAGAAGCATCAATCAGACCATCAAACCTCAGAGGGAAGGTAGGGGAGGGTGGGGGCAAGGGGGAGAGATCAACCAAAGGACTTGTATGCATGCATATAAGCCTAACCAATGGACACAGACACCAGGGAGGTGAGAGCATGAGTGGGGGGTTCGGGGGGCAGTGGGGCGATAAGGACACATAAGTAATACCTTAATCAATAAAGAAAAAAAGAAAAATACATTTTTAAGATATTTAAGAAATAAGTTGGAAAGGTTCATCTATTCTTGCAAATACAGTTTTGTTGGAATTCACTTCTTGACATTAACCCATAGTTTTAGCCTGCTTCTGTACATAGAGTAGAATGAATACTTGTGAAGAATGAATTGGGTAAATCAAGCTGAGAAAAAAGTGTCTGTGAAAGTGTGAAAGGAAGTGGTTTACTTTGGAGCAATTCTGCACTTGTCAAAAAACAGGCTGCTCAGGTCCACATGGCTCTTAAGTTAATACAACTTCCATTTTGAAATGGAAATAAATAGATAGATAGATAGATAGATCCCCATATAGACTTAAAAATAGGTTACAGAAACTCAGATTCAGAGAGTTCTATCTCAAAGCAGCTCAGTGAAAAAGACAGGCAACAGAAGCCAACTATGAAGCATATATTAGAAAAAAATAAATTCTAGGATGCTTTAATAGCCCTCTTAAATGTACATAATTCTTATATGGCAGTGTTTTTCAAGGTGGGAGTCCAAAATCCATTATTGAGTCTTGGATCAATTAGTAGGTCTTAATGAGCAACTTATTGTATTTTTTATAACTTAAAATAAGATAATAAGATAAAATGAATGTGTGGAATGAAAAACACATTGCATTGTTCATACAAAGAAATGAGAGCGAGAGAGGAGGGGAGAGAGAGAAAAGAGACTGAGGGGACTAGATTATTTCCTCTATGGGAGCAAGAATTTTGAGTTCTAGTTATTTCTCAATCTCCAGTACATAGATGAGCACATGGCACATGAGATATAGTCAATGCATGTTATATATTAAATTATGAATTATGATAAAAATATTTTTTACTATGGGTCACATTGTAAAAGTTTAAGAGCCACAGGTTTCTTCCACAATGCATGATCAAGACACAAAGGTATTGGGCATCTGAAAATTTTGTAAGGTATAATAGCAAATTATGGAGCTCCAGATGAAGTTTATCAGAATGGAACTGTCTGATTTAGAAACTGTACAAATAGAAACAGTGATGTTTAATCCCAAAATATTCTGGGACCATGATAGATGTCTTTACATAAATGAATAGCTTTCAAATGAAAGAACAATTATTTCAACAAATATTACACTAGGAGGCGTGCTTAAAAAATGTATTTGTATTCTTAATATTGTGGAAACCAAAACATAAAATTTAAAAAATATATATATTTTATTGTTTTTTTATAGAGAGGAAGGGAGAGGGGTAGAGAGTTAGAAACATTGATGAGAGAGAAACATCGATCAGCTGCCTCCTGCACACCCCCTACTGGGGATGTGCCCACAACCAAGGTACATGCCCTTGACCGGAATCAAACCTGGGACCCTTCAGCCTGCAGGCCAAAGCTATATCCACTGAGCCAAACCGGCTAGGGCCAAAACAGAAATTTTTACCAAAAATATTTCCAGTAGGGAAAATGCTTTCAACATTTTTAATAGTTTGAAATGTCTTAATACTGACTTTTTAATTTATTTTTTTCCTTTTATTCCCCCATTGACTGCTTCTAGCCCTCTCCCAACCCCCCAACCCCCGGCTTCCATCACACTATTTTCCGCGTACATGGGTTATGCCTATATGCACACAAGTTCTTTGGCTAATCTCTTCCCACCTGCCCATTCTCCCCTATCTTCCCTCTGAGATTCCACAATCTGTCCCATGCCTCTATGTCTCTGGATCTATTTTGTTCATCAGTTTATTTAGTTCATTAGATTCCATATATGAGTGAGCTCATGTGATACTTGTCTTTCTCTGACTAGCTTATTTCACTTAGTAGAATATTCTCCAGGTCCCTCAACTGCTATCTCAAATGGTAAGGAATACATATGTTTTATTGCTGCATAGTATTCCATGCTGTAAATGTAGCACAGCTTTTTTATCTACTCATTTACTGAGGGGCACTTAGGTTGTTTCCAGATCTTGGCTACTGTGAATTGATATGAACTTTTTTAAAGCATATAAATGCCTTTGTTTGCAAAGATAAGTACTGCAATTTTGTCAAATTTACTTAATATTTAGTTCAAATTTTCTTGGTGTAAAGATTTCCATATTTTAAAAAATAATGAATTAAAATAATTAGTTGGTTAATTGGTTGGTTACACTGGGAATTGCGTAACTGGTAGTGAAAATTAATTCAGAAGACAATTGCATTATGGTAATCACATATCAATTATATTAATGTAACCACTTTTGTTGTCTGTCTGAGAGAAATAGAAAAATAGTCCAAAAACCATGTTTGTAATGACCATATATTTAATCAAATATCACCTATTTTCTTTTAAACAGAATCAATTCTTCTTGTGATAGCTTAGATTAAATTAGATATTCTTTTTAAATCCAACTCATATTCTAATTAGATGCTCAGTGAAATACCTAAGCTAATTCAGTCTCTAGAACATAAGACACCAAAAGCATTGAAAGCCATTGTTGGGATGACCAATAAATCTGCAGTTCAACAGCTTTAAATCCAATGGCAAAATATTTTGCAAGTAAATATAAAGATTTTTTGAGTCAAATTTATATTTCATCATCATTTATTAGCTTATATTTTATAATCCCTATTTTTTTTTAAAAAACTAACACTTAAAATTTCTGAAATGTAGTTGTTTATTCCTTATTATAAAGACAATATGTACTTTTTGTAGATAATTCAAAATTTAAAAAG
Source organism: Myotis daubentonii (assembly GCF_963259705.1). Classification (NCBI taxonomy): domain Eukaryota; kingdom Metazoa; phylum Chordata; class Mammalia; order Chiroptera; family Vespertilionidae; genus Myotis; species Myotis daubentonii. The sequence continues at coordinate 54,756,908 of NC_081843.1, forward strand.
TTAAAAGAATAAAAGTAATTACCATTATTGAAAGCAACTGATGGCTAATTTCTCTTTGTATATTCTTGTTATTTTTCATACATATATATTTTTTAAATTTGTGATTACTCAAGAGAAAAGAGTAATTATAGTACTGTTCTAAGGAAAATAGTTTGAATAAATATTTTGAATACTATGTATTTTGGTTAAATAAAACCCTCCAGGAGTTTATTACTCTATAAAATGAAAATGATAAAATAAAGTATAAAATTCATCATAGTTTGAAATCAACTTGAGATATAGATTACTTTTATATGCAACTTTTACTGCTGTTTAGTCATCTAAATTCTTTTTTTTATTTTTATTCCTAAAGTCACCTTTAGTGTGATGTAACATTTTTAGGTTAGAGTTAGACATTATTGTATGTCAAACACAGTTGAATATTAGCAATATTTTAGTGCTCAACATAAGGTGGCATCAGTGATCTTATGTTTTTCAAGTATTAAGTTATAATTTCAGGAACCTACAGAGGAAGACACTTTTAAAAATAAAAGACTTATTACAAATTTGGAAGAGAAAAAGTTGCTAAAAATATTCATAAATTAATTCTAGTATAGTCCAGGCCTTTGAAAATGAGTAGCAATACACCGTATTGAACTTAAATAAAACTGAAAATCAAATATTATTCATGATAAGCAGAACTGCTTCAAAATAAAATTAGGATAAAGGACAAGATTATTATACTGAGGATAAGGAAAAATGTTTGTTTACTTATTCATGTCTATTTATATGCATATATACTAAAATACTACCTACTGGCAGTTTATAGAGCTATATATTAGTTGTCAACATCTCAAAATAATTTTAGATAATTTCAACTGAGCAACAAAGGACATTTGATTTCTCCTTTTAGGAGAGTTCACACTTGCAATTTCGATAGAACAAATGGTAAGACATGCCTGTCATTATTTAGTAGGACAACATGTTACAATGGCGGTGAGGAGCTCAGAAAAAGGTCTTGACTGACTAATATGCTCAGAAACCTCTGCCTGAAAAGAACAAACAGAAAAATATGGAGAGCAATAATGCCAACTGGATGATAACTCAATAGTGAGGAGAACCAGATACACTACATCTACAAGAGTACATAGAACACTAAGACATGTTTTTAAAGAGTAAATATGTAGAACTTTTAGAGATTTGCTATGAGAAAATGTATACTTAGTATGTCTTCTGTGCTAAGCACTGCTTTAAGAGCTAGAGGATATAGTAATAAATGACATGGACAAAGCCCCTATTCTCATGGAAATATTTTTGAGCAGGCATATGGCTGTGGGGATATGGAGTGATTTGGGAGTGGAGAATACAGCTAATAAACTTCAGAATTACTACTTCAAATACCAAACAAACAAAAAGGAGCAAGATAAATTTAAATAGTGGTAAGTGGGAAAAAAACAAAATGGGATGGGAGCAAGAATAATTTGTTCTGAAGTTTAAACCATGTTTTATGGAACAAGAGTATTATAACTGCTTTTGTAAGTCCAGCTTGATCATAAGTGATGCAAATAATTAGGGGTTATGCTCTGCGAATAATTTAAGGTGGTGGAAATAGTGAACTTAGTCACAGGATATAAACTGAGCCTTCTCAAATCAAATGGGCTTTAAGTATATAATGTATCATATATCTACTCATTTTTTAGGATGTATTATCTGGATGCAGGGGTATATGGAAAGAGAGACACTAGAAATGTTATTGAATTTAATAATAAAAATGTTAAAATATTGGATTTAAAATAGCATTGATCAATAGCCTTATTTGGAATATTTCCATTTTTAATAACTCAACTTTTCTTCTGATTTATGATCTAAGCACTAAGATTCTTCAAAAACACAGTGGTGTAAAAACTCTTGGGGAATTTATAAATCAGTAGAAATGAATGATTGCTAATGTTAAAAAAAAAACAAAAACCCAAAACATATGACAAATATATAGTACTGTAGATATTTAAGAGAGTTGTGATAAAGGGAATCTTTGAGATACTTTATATTTGTGTAGATGGAAATATGACTCCTAAAATGTTTCTGAAGTATGTGATATATGGTCAAAATGGAAACACACTAAAGGTTAAGTATGGGCATTTGAAAGATTCATAAGAATCAGTCCCAAATGTGTAACTCGGATAGATGAACCTGCACATCATATAAGACTTTTAAAACCCTTAAAAATGATTTATGAAGTAATACTCATCACTAAAAGTAAAACATAAACATAGATGCCACTTACTACTACATCTTAACTTTTACTTAATTATGTGTCCTAATTATGCAATTTCATGTATGGTACTTATTTTAATTAGATAATTAGAATGGGACCGAACTTGATTCTATATAATAAAAGGCCTTAATTTATTTCAGACACACAAAGAATATATAATCATCCAAGTTTTTTCTAAATAAGATAATGGTATCTTAGAAAGAGATTAATAACATGGTACAAAATATTTCCCAAGGAATCTGTCTGTATCCAGTTTCTGTAGAAACACAAAAATTAACTGTACTACCCACCACAAACAACATAGGAATTCTGACATTCTCTGTAATTTTGTAAGTAATATTATCTCTGAGAAGATTACCAATCACTTTGTTGTATCCTCTTTGAAAAATATATCAAAATTGTGATGGATAAGAGACCCAAAATCAAGAAAGAAGATAGTGGAGACCAGATTTAAGACAGCCTTAGTTTTCTGATACAGATAGGCTGGTCAGTTATCAACATTCCTGCTTTTTCCCACTAGTTAAATCCATGGAATGCATGGATAAGTTAATTTTCATAGAACAGTGAACAATGTTAAATATGATGACAGAGGAAGCTCCTGAGACAGTTTCAAAATATCTAGTCAACTATTATCAACTGCTGCTGAATTCGTTAGGTTAATGGTTGATGAGGCTGAAAACCCCTGAATTTAATAATCATTCTTAAAATCACTAAAATTGAGAAAACCATACATCATGTATTACCTAAACATCACACAATATGAATTACACACCCTACAAGATATTCTTGGGAAAAAAAACAACAACAATAACCTGAACCTAACTTGGTTTAGGCAATAGAGAGGATAAGGGTTTACTTTAAACAATACTGTGATGTTATAATTAGCCAAATTCAGAGTTTGGAAAATTCTAAGGAGTACACAATTATACAACATCAACTAATGAATGAAAGACAAATAAATGGGAAATGGTTGTAAAGGAGATTTAAGATATATATAAACCAAATAGAGAGTGTGAAACTTATTTTGATCTGATTCAATGATCAATCTTAGGAGATGTTTTTAAAATATTCAGGAAACATTAGCAATAAACTAGGTTTTAGATGATATAGGATTATTCCTTTATAAGTTATTATTCTGTTTTGATTATGTTTAAATAAAATGTCATTATCTCTTAAAATACAAACAGAAATATTTATTGGTACAGTGATGTAAAGTCTGAGATTTGCTTAAAAAGAAAAGTGAAACAAATGAACACATACCAAGAACAAGGTTTGCATATGTGTTATGGGGGCAATAAGATATAATGGTAAAATGTTGATATCTGTAGTAAGTATAGGAGGCATAAAAATGACCCACCACCACCACAAAGAGGCCTGGGTCTTAATTCAGGACACTTGTGATTATCTTATTATTTGGCAAGGAATGTTTAAGTTGCAGATGGAAGTTTGCTCATCAATTGACCTTGAGATGGGAAAATTATCTTGGATGATCCTGCATCCATAGTGGGTGGGGGAGGGGGGGGCAAGAGGTGGGGGAGTCAATCAATGAACAGTAGGTCCTTAAATAATGACCTTTTAATATAACCTTGATGAGATACGATAGGAACTTAACTCTTGCTTATATTAATTAACCTGTGGTAAAATTGCTTTATATATTGTTTATCTTAAAGTTGAAACCTAGCAAGGAAGTTGAATGCGGACTTATTGTGATCATAAACATATTTCTTTATAAGCGGAAAAGTAGGTGGAGAACTAGGCAGATGGCAACATGAAAAGACTTGACCTGATGCTGCTGGCTTTTTTTTTTTTTTTTTAAATATATTTTATTGATATTTTACAGAGAGGAAGGGAGAGAGATAGAGAGTCAGAAACATCGATGAGAGAGAAACATCGATTAGCTGCCTCCTGCACACCCCCCACCGGAGACGTGCCCGCAACCCAGGTACATGCCCTTGACCGGAATCGAACCCGGGACCCCTCAGTCCGCAGGCCGACGCTCTATCCACTGAGCCAAACCGGCTTCGGCAATGCTGCTGGCTTTGAAGGTAGAAGAACGGCACCATAAGGTTGTTGGCTGCCTCCAGAAGCTCGAAAGACAAGAAAAAAGATTCTCTTCTAGAGTCTCCAGAAATGGCTTTGAGCCCTTATTTTCAGCCTAGTGAGATAGATCCATTTCTAACCTCTGACCTCTAGAAATAAAAAGTATGAAAACTGCTCTGTTTTAAATCACCAGATTTGTGTTATTTTTAAGAAGTAGCCATGCGAAAATAATGTACTGTGTTATGGGTACCTGGATTTCATTATTCCTTCTACTTTTGTGTTTATTTTAAACACTACATAGTAAAACTTTAAACATATATTAAGATCCTGAAAATAATTTTTGTCGCCAATTTTTTTATTAGAGTCCAATAGCAAACCTTAAAGATGAGAAATCTAACTGAAATAGTCTGACTGACTATAAAAATGCCCTTCAGATATAATCAGATATGTCATAACGTGGTACTATAATTATTTGAGTAATATGGCACTGTTAAAGAATTTTTAAAAAGTAGGCAGTGTCTTCATAGCAAATTTATGATGTCTCATTTGTACAGGCAAGTATACCAAACTATACTGAAAACCACCTAATGATATAATCAATTCACAGACCAGAGGAGATAGTACATATTTTTTATGCCATTTTTTGTTGAGACGGTGCATACTTTTTATGCCATTAACAGCACTCACTGTTAATTTTAGAATTTTTGGAAATGAGGCATACTTAAAGCAATAAATTCCTCTATAAGCTCCACATCTTTAGACCAAAAAAATAAAAGGGTAATAACCTATTATATTCTCAAGCTATGATTTAAAACTATAATATTTTACTGAATATAACTATGTTCTCATAAATATTTTTACTAGGTATTTGTCATAAGGGAAGTTGTGACTTTTTTGAAGGGTGAGAATTTTTTCTAATATCTGAAAAATGGTCAATAATTACATTGAGCAGGTAGGCAATTACCTCACCTATACGGTAAAAAATCAACTTGGTTTGTTGCACAGCTTTGCTTTCACAACTTGTATACTGTGCTTATAGCAACAAATGCAAGTGATATGGCCATTATTTCTAACATTCTTTGTAATTAAGGTCTAAGGGTGGATATAAACATGTGAGTGGCTACCTCAGGAAAAATATTTAATGATTGCTTTTATGTCTGCACTAATTTTTGTCCTGTACTTGTCACAGGGAATTGCTGAAGAGTTGAATTACTTGGCTTCTGAAATTAACCCTGAAGGGCTACACAATTCTTGGGCTAGACTGGCTGGTAGCTCATTAGCATAGAAAAAGATATCCATGGAAAGAAACTTCAATTTGCAAGTAAAACACTGATGAATGAAGCAATAAAATGGTGAGAAAGGCTGCTTCCTATCCATGGGGAAACACTGAGGCAAGTGTGCTGAAGTTTTATGCTCATATAAAATGGCCAGCAAAGTATCCAGTTTTATAGCCTAACAAATTGGTGCCAACTTATTTAAACAGTCTAACAGCAGGGGGGAAAAAAGTGAAAACTGTTTTCAAGGACAATCTGTTTAGAAGAAAAGTCTGGAATCATTAAAAATGTATTTAACATAAGATAATTAGTAGGAATGAAATAAACTCTGACTTACCCTCAGATCTATGACTCGAACAAAAAGCAGCAATAAACAAGCGACTATGACAAGTTTCTCCAGAGCAACTCCCAGAGATACCAAAGGAAAGACAGTTCCCAGAGAGCTGGCAACCCTGGTGGACCCTAGCTGCAAATGGAGTGCAACCCGCTTCCCTTTTTTCTTTCTTTATTTTTTAAAATTAAATCTTTATTGTTGAAAGTATTACATATGTTCCCTTTTCTCCACCACTAACCCCTTCCAGCCTGCCCCCACCTCCTGCCCAGGCCTTCAACCCCTTTTCTATCTGGCCATAGCTCGGGCCCCAACCAGACAGTTGCCAAGACAAGTTATCAGAACACAAAAAGAAACAAAATGGCAATAACTGTGCTGACTGAACAAGGATCAATAACAAATGCTTTCCCCCCATCCCCCTCCGAATCTCAATTTGGAAAAAAAAGCTGGTAAAATTTTACCTTTCTCACTTGACCAGGTATTTGGTAAACATTCCGCCCTTTGCCAGCTTCTGCCAGTTTTTCCAGGCTCCTGTCACGCCCTGGAGGAGTGGGGTGTCGTAGGGACTCATCTTACTCACCAGATACTGTAGAGAAAGAAAAGGAAGTTTTCCCCGCAACCCTTCACCCTGAGTGCTTGGCTGAGCTTCCTTTTTCTCTAGAACACCTGTGCACAGGTAAGCTCACCCCGAAAGATTAAAATCTCTCCACTGTGGCCACCGCAATTAAATATCATCTTCGGTGAGGGTAACCTCCTTGTTCAGACTTAAACCCAAATTTTATTCACCTGAGGTCGTACTGAGATTAGCCCAGTTTACGTCAGACCCAGTCCGACACCGGAACCGGTCAAGTTTCCAAGTCGGACCCAGTCCAGTCCCGGAACCGGTCCAATCCTAAGTGGGACCCACTCTCTCTGGTGGTTCCCTGTCTGGAAAAAGCTCAAATGAAGGCCGAACGCTCTGAACACGGCACCTGCGAGCGCAGAGCTCGGGGCCCAGACGGAGAGGGCCCGAGCCGCCACCTCCAGAGGCAGCGAGAAAGCCCGCCTCCTCCTCAGCAGGTACTTAGCCTGGTTGCTTGTTGCTCCTGGGGGCCGTCAGGGGCCTCCTTTGGTTTCCTCTTCTGATACTAGAACTATAAAAAATATTACCTCAGGTCTATTAAATATTTAAAGAGTTCATTTGAGCAAAACTCTCTTCGCTTCGAGCAGAAGGGATAGAAACCGGAGGTGGTTAGGGGCCCTCCATCTGCAGGAGCTGGGGTGAGACTAAAACTGCAGAGAAAGGCCGAGCCACCTGAGGGAATTCTAGATTGATGAGAGCCTAAACCTCCTTGGCTGTTTGTGATAGCGTTTTGATTTTATATCCTGGAGGCATTTGCAGGCTTACATTTTGGTTTGCTTACATAGGCTGCCTTGGCGTTAGAGCCACCTCAGTCTAATGGCATTCTTGTTTAATTAACAGACCAAATTCAGCATTAGTTCCCCATCACTAACTTTCAGAGCAAGATTCAGAGTTCTGCTGCAAGCAATTTGAGTCAGTGAATTTTAGCCAGCAGTAGAGATAAAAATATTTTAACCATCTGGATATAGGTGATTATTGTAGTGGCTATGTTTATTTTTTGCTGTTTTCTGAATTTGGTCACTTTCAAAAAACAAAGAAAAAAGTTAAAAAACAAAAATAGTGCTTTTATTATAATTATCTATTAATAAGCCATAATTGTAACTTTTTGTGAGTGAAATGGAAACAGGTTATTTAAAATTATACTCTTATAGTTATTTCACAGTAATATAAAGATCATCAAATAAATAGAGGGCAAAAAATTAAAAAAAAATATATTTTTAAACTGGTAATATAATTGTATCCATAGTAGTAATTCAACTCTTACTTAGAAATTCCATATATAGGCTTTATATGGTAGCAGTCAGAATGATTCCAAAGAAGCAAGCAATGATTCTTCACAAAAAATACATACATATGGATGGGTTGGCATCTTTAATTTTATAATTGCCTTTATATAATGAAGCAATATTTTAATACCCACGATGAAGGCTATCTTCGATTGTTGAAGGTAGGTTTCATTCATATTTATATTCAAAGACTTTTTAAGTCATGTTTACATGTATGTTTTAAATAAATCAACCAACTGCAGAATACAGAAAAATTAGAAAAATGATTCACAAAGTAAAAACTCATTTTCTTCTCTATCAATTGAGTGATCAGGTATTATAAAATTATTTTACAATAAAAATGACTGAATCTTCTACATCCTTAAGAAAGGAAAGAAAAGAAAATATTACTACAGCTATCTAAGGAGTACAATGCATAGATTTAGAAAAAGTTATTAAATAAGTCACACAGTCACTATCTATCTTATCTTTTTTTCTCTTTTCCACCATATTTCTCTTTGTATTGTTATATTTAGATATTATTTTTAATATATAGAAAAGAACACTGTTATTTTTTTTTAGAGAGAGGAAGAGAGAGAAAAAAAGAGAGTGTGTGTGTGAGAGAGAGAGAGAGATCAATATGAGAGAGAAACATGAGAAAGAAACATCAATTGGTTGCCTCCCATAGGTTCCTCGACTGGGGATGGAACCTACAACCTGGGTATGTGCCCTGTCCAGGAATTGAACTTGTTACCATCTGACACACAGGATGATCCTCCAACCAACTGATCCACACTGGCCAGGGTGAAAAGACCATGGTTCCTATGATGAGTGTTATGTAAATTCATTTGAACATTATTTTTTCAGTTAATAATACATAAGGATCTTCAAAACTATAAACCTATTAAAGAGCAGATCTTTGGTTATTTTATTATTATTATTATTATTATTTTTGGTATTTTCCAACTGGCGCTCTGGTTAGGCATACAAATTTTCTTCTTATATCTCTCTACTGGTGAGAAATATCTTCCTGCTGGCATTATTCAGTCATTTCAGTTCTGATTTTCCACTTTCATGGACTCCCAAATCCTCAATTCCTGTAACAATGATGCAATTAAGATCCAAATTCTTGAGAGAAGGTTAAAGAAGATTCCCATGTTAGCCACACATACTTCCACCTAACTTTTGGCTTTTGGTTTCCTCTTCCTTTTGGCCACTTAGAATTTTTATTTATTTATTTATTTAATTTTTATTTGTCATTTATTATTTATTTACTAGAGGCTCGGTGCTCGAAATTCATGCACGAGGGGGGGGTGGTGTCCCTCAGCCCGGCCTGCACCCTCTCCAATCCGGGACCCCTCAGGGGATGTCCTACTGCCGGTTTAGGCCCAATCCCTGTGGAAAGGGGCATAAACCAGCAGTCAGACATCCCTCTAGCAATCTAGTACCACTGGCTCCTAATCACTCACTTGCCTGCCTAATGCCCCCAATTGACTCCCCTGCCAGCCTGTTCACCCCCAATGGCCCTCCCCTGCCAGCCTGGTCACCCCCAACAGCCCTCCCCGGCTGGCCTGATCTCCCACAACTGCATCAGGGTGGGGGCAGCAAAAAATAAGAAGACATCCCTTCCTATCGCACACGGACCCTATATACAGGCCCACCTGGCCCAGTCCAATGGGATGCTTGGCACATTCTCGGCTCCCTGCTCAGGGGTGGGGGTGGTGACTGGTGGCAGCACATGTGAGAGGAGACCTCCTTGTGGCCACTCTGGTCCTGGCACTTCCTGGTCCTCGGTTCCTTCGTGGTCCTGCCTGTAGCCCTGGGCCCCCTACCTGGCTCAACGTTCCCTCTCCATCCTGGCCTCAGATGGCCCCCTTGGCTCCTGGGGGCTCTGTCCTCCCCTCCCAGCGTGGAGGTCCTGAGGGGAAGTTATGGCTTTTCAGAGACTCCCCGGCAGCCCTGTCACTCGTGATTGCACAGGGGAAGGGGTGCGTGTGGCAGAAGCAGCCCTGTAAATGCGGGTGCAGGGGCAAGTCCTCCGGGGTCACTTGGACAGTTTGCGGACGTGGATCATGGCTGTGTTCTTATCCTTGAGGTGCTGATTGTCATCCCAGAGGATGGATAGGCCCTTCAGCTCCTCTTTCAGCTCAGAGGCCTTGTGCTCCAGGGCCCTGCACTCATATCTCTGCAGCTCCAGGAGGGTTGGCCTCTCTGTAAAGCGCTCCTGCCTCTGCGTGGCACACTCCAGCTCTACCTTGAGCTCTGCTAGCCAGCAGCATGGTCTTGGTCAGGTCTTCACAAAGTCTCTCGTTCTCAGTTCTCAATGCGCAGCTCTGCATAGAGCTCCCTGAAGCCTCCCTCGGGCTCTTCCGATTCGTGCTGGGGTTCTGGGTTGAGGGCCCACTGCCTCCAGGGGGAGGGGCTGGATTCTGGGCTGATGTCTGCTGGCTTCGCCTCCTCCCCACTCCTAGGCCTTCTCCTCTCCTTGCCAGCTCTTCAGTGCTCCATGAAGGCCTGTGGTCCCTGTCCCTGCCCCTCAGGTGCTTCTACTCTCTGCGCAGGGCCATTAGAATTCTCAACCCCAGGACTCTGGGCTGCCAGGAAGGATCCAGGCTCTGTGCAGTCGCTCTTGATGAGGATGGGAGAGTCCGATCAGGGGCAGACCTGCGGGGAAAGGTGCCACGAGGTTGGCTGGCCCCAGCCCCTGATCAGACTGGTTTGCTGGCTACAATGAGCAGCGGCAGTTTGCTGGAGGCAGGTGGGAGCTGCCAGCACCCACAGGAGGCGGGAGCAAGAGGCGGGAGCGAGCCGCCTTGGGAGGCAGGAGTGAGCCCCTGGGGCCCACGGGAGGTGGGAGCGAGCCGCCACTGCCCCTGGGAGGCAGGTGGGAGCCGCCCATGTCTGCGGGAGCCAGGAGCCAGCCACTGTCACCCGCAGGAGGCAGGTGGGAAGGACTGAGAGGTCAGCAGTTCAGCCCGCTCACCAGTCAATGCCACCTCATGTCGACTGTTCGTTTGGTCGTTTCGGTCATCAGGTCATCATGGCCCCTAGATAGATAGGTGTGTGTGTGTGTGTGTATATATACATTTTTCTATGAGCTCATTTATATAATTGAGAGTAAATTTATAATATTTTTATTCAGAAACTTATTAAGTGTCTTTAGAGGGTTATTTAAGTTATTGTTTTTGCCGTAGTTTAATAATATTTCTCTCTCTGTGTGTGTGTGTGTGTGTGTGTGTGCATTAGAACAGTTTTCCTGAACAATAGGACCAACATAGAATTAACTGATGGAAAAACCCAACCTCAGTTCATACATGCTAATATGCATTATTTGTTGAAAGCCCAAATAGGAAATATATTATATATGCTATATACAAGACACACATTTTTTTCAGTCTGTGCTTTGCAAAGGGCATTCCAGTATAATGCGTTTTTCCTTTAGAAATGGTTATGCAGTTGAACATTCACAAGTTGTAGTGGCTTGAATAGGTGAAAAAGGCAAGTGGGCCTCAAATGACACTTTAAGTTTTATTTATTTTATTAAATTGTGTCTTAATTTAGGAATAAACTCCTCATGATTCTTAATGAAACTTTGGGAGTTAAGCGCTGACAGTCTATGGGAAAAAAAGCTATAAAACTAAGACAATGGGAAGATTGCCTGTAATTTCATCTCAAAAAAATAGTATAAATATAAAGCTTTTATTGGCTAGTACAAAAATGAGTATTCTACAATATCTAATTTTTATCTTTTTTTAAAATAGGGTGTGTAACATAAGACAAAAATATATTATGGCAAAGATTACTATCTTATAATGACTACATAAAATTTTCCCCAGCATTTCTTTATTTCTTTTCTATTTTTTTTCCATTTTTTCTTAAATCTCTAATGACCTAATTTCCAAAAGCCACAGTCCATACTGAAGTCATTTACTAACCTGATGGTCTTGGTATCATATGCCACATTATATAACTATATATGCCAATATAGTCAAAATCTTAATGAATCCCAATTAAGCTGTCTGTGCTGTGCCTCTTCAGGTATCTTGTCTCTTTATTAGAGATGTCAATCTCACATGTTAAGCCTTTTATAAATTTGAACTGAGCCAATAATATTTAGATAGTAGGTATTTTTTAAAGATCCTTTAAAAGTTCTTAGAAAACTTTTCTACCTGATGTCTAACCCAATTATTTTCTCTATATTCTTAATTTTTTTCTACTCTGAGCTAACTCTTTTTTTTTGTACTGTGCTGTGTTGTGTAAAGTATGAGTTGGTTTGATTTTTACTACTGTCTAAAATAACACATAGACACAAGAGTACATAAAATATATATGTAGTTTGAATGGTAACTATTAATGAATATCCATATAACAATCACCTGTTCACAAAAGAATATTTCTATCACTTTTAAAACTCTTGTATGCCCCATCTCAAAATATTTCTTCCTACAGAAATGATTACTCTTCTGATCTCAGTTATAAACATTTTCTTGCTAATCTTTTCCCCCCATTTTATTATGCATTTATTACATTGTTTTATTTTGCCTGGTCCCTGGGGGGGGGGGGGGTCCAGGCCTGCAGGGGAGGGCAGTTGGGGGGAACCAGGCTTACAAGGGAGGGCAGTTGGGGGTGACCAGGCCAGCAGGGGAGGACAGTTAAGGGGCAACCAGGCCAGCAGGAGAGGGCAGTTAGGGGTGACCAGGCTGGCAAGGGAGGGAAGTTAGGGGTGACCAGGCCAGCAGGGCAGGGCAGTTGGGGGCAACCAGGCCAACAGGGGAGGGCAGTTAGGGGCAATTGGGCTGGCAGGGGAGTGGTTAGACATCGATCATGCTGGCAGGGGAGTGGTTAGGGGCAATCAGGCAGGCAGGTGAGTGTTTGGGAGCCAGCAGTACTGGATTGTGAGAGGGATGTCCGACTGCCTGTTTAGGCTCAATCCTGATGGGCAGTCGGATGGCTCCTAAGGGGTCCCAGATTGGAGAGGGTGCATGCCGGGAGCCGGTCCATGCTTGCTGTTTCAAGGGACCTGGCATATATGGCATACTGTTCTTAATATGTTTGCTCACCTTCTTGGCACTATGTGTTTTAACCAAGGTCTCTGAGAAAGGTTGTTTTCCCCAGGTAGGGATTTTCCCCTGAAGTTAGGGAGGGAATAAAACCCCTCAACTAAGTGCCAGGCGGGTAATTAATCCCTTTAACTACGAACAATCATGCTTAAACTACATAATCTTTTCTCCCTGGAATGGAGATAAGAAACGCCCTAACCTTTGTAATAGAGATTGATAGGATTGAATCAACTGGTATAAATACAGTTGTAATAAGACAGAAACACTCAGAACTCAGAACACAGAACTCATGAGACAGAATTCAGAACACAGAACTTAGAACACAGGGCTTGGAAGACAGGACCAAGAGAGACAGAGCCTAGGCACAGAACCAAACCTGGCTGGAGATCTCAGACAGAACCTGGCTGGAGAACCTAGCGAGGGAACATGGCCACAGAACCTGGCTGGAGATTCTAAGCAGAACCTCTCTGGAGATCGAGACCAGAACTTGGCTGGAGATCCTGGCTGGAGATCCTGGCTAGGCTGCTGATCAACTGAACGCTGTCTCCGTGTCATTCCTTCTTTGCCGACTCTGTCCACACCTTTGGGGACCCCTGGACCTACTGGGGCTGGACCCCAGCAGGTGCAGGCTGGGCTGAGGGACACACTGCGTTCTGTGCACGAATTTCGTGTGTGTGTGTGTGTGTGTGTGTGTGTGTATTGTTTGTACCCATAGTATCCACATTTTCATATACACATAGCATTTTCAAATCTGTTCTTTTCTTTAAATACAGGTAAGTAGTATGGCTCAGGGTTAGACGGGATGGATAAGGTTTTGGGGAGAAGAATGTAAGGGTGAAATGATACTCTCATCACCTAGTCTCAAAGATATACAAAATTGAAATAATTTAGCACTGAAGATGTTAGCTGCAATCACCTAGTTGAGGTAGTGTTTGCCATATTGCTCCACTGTAGTTATATTGTTCCTACCTTTTCCATACTGTACAATTTGGAAAGGGATTTAAAATATGTTTTTCTTTCAGAGTTTTAGGGGGAAAAGGTATGATGTCTAACCCATAAAAGTACAGAATAAAGCAATAAAGGCACTATTGAGGTCAAATTCTTACCAAAGGAAAGATGGTACTTCCTCAGCCTAGAAAAGAAGTAATTCCAGTTTATATATCTTCAAATGGAAGGCTGTCTTTGTTTCATTAAATGTTAATTATTGCTGTTAAGATTTAGAATGTTATGCCTTAATGAAGCTTAACTGCTTCATTTAAATCTTTGGTGAAAGTGTTCTGGAAACATTCACTGGAAATTGTTGAGGAAGAGATTAAAAGGAATTATTCCATAGAAAAGCAAAACAGTAAAAAAGTAAGTGAAAGCATTCTAAAAGAATAAAAGTCATTTAAAAATTAAAGAACCACAGAGGTAGCTATTATAGTGTATGAATAGAGATGAATTATATCATGAGAATCAAGTGTGTTTAATAAATATAAGCCAGCTAAGAATCACAGTTATTTGGTGTTTTTAGAGATGTTTTATAATCTCTTCATCCCAGGTAATCAGAACATTATTAACTGACTTGAAAGGTAAAGATTGGTAGGTATGCCAGAATAAAAACAGAAAAATTATTTAAGTAATCCTAGAAATTAATAATATTTTGATGGGATAATAATATTTTAAAATTCATTTATTCCCATTTTAATTAGGAGAATGTTTTAAGTGGATTCTGGCAGATTTATTGCTAATTAATTTGGCTCAAACTTTCTGCCTACTAAAGGATGTAGTGACAGCCCTTATGTGAGGTTATGTTTATTAGGAGAGTAAAATAACTGGATTAGAACCCTGCTTAAATGGATAGTTTAATAAATTATTCTCCATCTTATTGTGTGTTCTTCTTAAATAGGAATAGCCATCTGAATTAAAATGGTAACTGTTTGCTTGTTGGGTTTAATACTTTATCTGAAGTATTCCAAACATTTGTCTATTTTCATCATATGAATTCATGAAAGAAGATGTACATTTGTATCTATCAGTTATACACTATTAAAATAGTTATATAGGATGGTACAAAAGTAGGTTTACATTTGTTTGTATGGAAAATAATACAATAATTAATAAATAGTAATATAAGAATAAACGGTGTTTCACATACTCACAATTGCAAACCTATTTTTGCCCACTCTGTACATGAGCCTATGGCATATTTCAAATAAAAACACATTGAAACTTTACTTTTGTTAATTCAGAATTATAGTAGAACCAGAAAGTTATATTAACACTAGAGGCTCAATGCACGAAATCTGTGTAAGAGTAGGCCGTCACAGTCCTGGCTGCCTCCTGGCTGCCTCTCGGCTGACTTGGCCCTCACAGCCCTGGCTTTGTCAGGAAGGTGGTCCAGACAGTCGTTCTGCTGTTCAGCCATTCAGTCAATTTGCATATTATGTTTTTATTATTATAGATTTGCAGTGAAATCAGAAGAAATAATTATTTTATTGAAAAGTTCTTAGAAAATTGAAAAACTATTTTTTTGAAATAGTGTCTATGATCTTAGTTCAGTTCTTTGTCCCACCCCTATAATAGGTTGGTCTCCCTGCTGTCAACACTAATCTATTTCCCAGTCCTATCAGGTTTATTGTTTTAAATCCCTCATTTGATCATATCACACTTTAACAAACAAATAATATATATAGTCTGTGTAGGTCAGTTGGTGGATCACTGTCCCATGCACTCAGAGGTTGAAGGTTAATTCCTGGGCAGAGCACATGCCCGAGTTGTGGGCTCTATCCCCAGGGTGATCGTGCAGGAGACAGCCAATTTCTCTCTCTCTTTTTCTCTCTCTCTAATAAATAAAAACTATTACATATTAATATATATATTTAAATGCATTCAAACTGCTAAAGAATAGTTTGAATCTCTTTGTATCTTTATATATTTTATAAGGCTGACAAGTGGGAGACTCTGGTCTTCCTTGTAGAAAATTAGGATTCAGTAATGCCAGTGTGTTTACAGTGCCCTTATTTTCTCATCATTGTGCTTGCATTGTTGTCATTTCTACCCATAGTATCTAACTGCTTACTTTTCATTCTTGGAGATTCTGTTAGGCACCTCCTCTGTAAAATTTACCCATATTCCCCAGGAATATCTTGTTCATGATTAATGTGCACCCTGTTGCCTGGGACCTGCTTATTTAGTCATTTTTCTTTTATTCCAGAATGTGTAAGGAATTTTGCATTTTGTATTCCTCATCTCAAGTGAATAGCACAATTCCTGACAAAGAGAAACCACTCAATAAATATTGATAAAGGAAAGACACAAAAAATGTATAGTGATTTTGATTGCTATGTGGAAAATAAATGCCATCAAGAAATACCTAAATAATTTAATCTTACTTATAGTATAACTAGAGGCCCAATCCACGAAAATTTGTGCAAGAGTAGGCCTTCCTTCCTCCAGCTTCCAGCATCGGCTTCCCTCTGGCACCTGGGACCCGGACTTCCCTCCTCCAGCTGCCGGCAGGCACCCAGGATGCAGGCTGGCTTCCCTCCGGCCCTGGCTCGGTCAGAAAGGACATCCGGAATGATGTCTGGAAGACGTCCAGTCTAATTAGCATGTTACCCTTTTATTATTATAGATAAATGTTTCTTCTCAATTGTTTAATATGGTAAATACTGATATATAACATTGTCCCCTTAAAATTTATTCTTCTGATAACCAGAAATTGCAAGATAAAAATCCTTAGCAATAGATTTATTTCCTCTTTTATTCTCATTTTTGGAGGAGTCAGTTAACTACTGGTGCCTACATATCTAAGAACTGATTGTACAAGAGTGTCAAACATAATACTAAGCCTCTAACTACTAGATGCACAATGAAACAAAAATATCAACAGTTAAAACTTTTGATGAAAACATTTTCTGAAACCTCTTCTTAGGAACACCAAATCTCAGTATGTGAGTTTCATTTTTGAGCTGATGCTTCTAATTTCTTCATCTCATTGTCATCCTGACATATGCTTGGAACTCAGGATGATTTCTAGAAGCCAACTCTGCATCTCTGGTTATGGTTGGATCTATTATGATGGAAGTAAGATCATGTGTTATGTGAAGAAATTCTATCACTGAAAAATTCTAAGTTTAATTACCCCATGATTTCCCTACCATGCCTTTAAAGAACAACTAGTCTACCCTTTTGGAATTAGAAAAATGATCTTAAGAGAGTATTTATCTTCACAGATGTAAATATGTAGTAGAGACAGAACTATCTTAAAATGAATTGTAGGTTTGACTACTAACATGTCCCATTTGCAATGGCATCAAAAAAGAAAATAAACAAACAAATAAAAAAAATACACCTAAGAATCAATTGAACCATGGAGGTAAAATACCTGTACTCAGAAAATTATGACACTGAAGAAAGACATCAAAGAAAGTACAAATAAATGAAAGCTTATCCTGTGCTTGTGAATAGGAAGAATTAACATAATAAAATATCTGTATTACCCAAAGAATTTAGAAATAGATTCAATGCAATTCCTATCAAAATACCAAAGCCTTATTTCACAGAACTAGAACAAATAATCCAAAAATCTATATGGCACCATAAAAGACCCCAAATGCCCACTGCAATCTTGAGAAAGAAGAACAAAGTTGGAAGTATCATACTATCTGATATCCAAATATAATACAAGGTTATAGCAATCAAGAAATCATGTAGTGGCATAAAAACAGAATACAGACCCCAGAAATAAACCTATGAATATATGATCAATTAATATTTGAAAAAGGTGGCAAAAGTATACATTGTGGTAAAGACAGTCTCTTCAATAAATGGTGGTGGGAAAATTGGACTGATACATGCAAAAAAATGAAACTAAACCATGTTTTGAAACCATATACACAAATAAAATAAAAATGGATTAAAGACTTAAATCTATCTAAAGTAGTTGAACTCATTAAAGTAGGAAGTAGACTGGTGTATGCTGGGAACTGGAGGGAAGGGAAATTGGGGAGTTGCTGCTTAATCGTTATAAAGTTTCAGTCATGCAAGATGAAAAGGTTCTATAGATCTATACAAGATTTCTTTATACTGTGCTTATTCTCTATTAACAATACTGTATTGTACACTTAAAATTGGTTGAGATCGCATGTTATGCATTTTTTATCACAATATAAAAATACATTTGTTAAGCATAAAAAGAGAGATTCACATCTGGAACAAATGCAAAGTCTGCTATCAAGATCCTAAACTTTGAGCATTATAATAATTTGGACTTTTGGCATCTCATTAGGAAGCAGATGAGGATATTTTACCTATAGGAGAATAGAAAGTGAACATTTGTGGCCAAAAATATTGTCTATATTAGATTGCAATATTCTTTCCAATTATTTGCTGCAGTTTTTCTAAGAGGATTTATATAACTCCATCCATTGCCATGTTAGGTATAATACCTTTCTATGGGTGGAGCACATTCCTTCACTATATTGACTTCTGGTTTTAAAGCGTAACTTGCTCTGGTCAATATGATGTGCACCAAAGTAATCAGTATACCAAATTGAGAAAAATCTCTAAGAAGGACAATATGGTTTAGCACTTCTCCCTTTTCCTTTCTGCCCTAAGAAGAGCATATTCTAAATATAGGCTATTCCATGGTTGCTGGAATGAAAAAAAAGATTAAAAAACAAACAAACATTGAAGACTACCATGGTGGAGTCACAGCCGAGTTGCAGCTGCTATAGCTTTTATGTAACATGAGCAAGAAATAAACCTTTGTTGTCTCAAGCTATTAAGATTTTGGGGTAGTCTATTCCACAGCATTACCTAACAGCTCACTAGAAACCACATGAGGCCATCTTCTCATTATTTTACTTATAACACCTGGAACGGTCTGCTACAAGGTTCTACTAATAAATACTTAATATATGCATGGATGAAAGGCATGAAGATGCGTAGTTATTCATCATAAATCATTTGTTTCAGAAAAGCTCTATTATAAATGTATTTTGTCAACAGTCCTCTGATGACTTCAGGGATCTTTTAGAGGACTGGAAAATCAAGATTGCCAAAAAAAAAATGTATTTGAAATGTAGGTATCAATTATTCCATCCATATGTCTAAATAGATGAGACTTCATAGCAATGCAAATGTCTAATTGCTTATCTATATAATAAAAGCCGAAGCGATCATTATAGCAGAACAGCCAGATGACTGGTTACTATGATGCACACTGACCACCAGGGGACTGATGCTCAATGCAGGAGCTGCCTCCTGATGGTCAGTGCGCTCCCACAGGGGGGAGTGCCACTCAGCCAGAATCCAGGCTCACAGCTGGCGAGCACAGTGGCAGTGGTGGGAGCCTCTCCCGCCTCCAGAGCCATGCTAAGGAGCAGTGAGTCAAGTGGTAAGGAGCAGCGAGCAGATGGGTGATAAGGAGCAAGAGGTCCTGGCCTGTGAGAGGGATGTCCGACTGCCGGCTTAGGCCTGCTCTGTGGAGCAGGTCTAAGCCGGCAGTCGGACATCCCCTGAGGGGTCCCAGACTGCAAGAGGGTGCAGGCTGGGCTGAGGGACTTCCCAATGCACGAATGTTGTCCACCGGGCCATATCTATAATAATAAAAGCTAATATGCTAATTAGACGGGGTGTCTTTCCAGACAACCTTCCCAATGAAACTGGGGCTGTGAGGGAAGCCCGGGTCCTGGTACCAGAGGGTAGCCGGTGCCAGCAGCCGGGGGAAGGAAGGCCTACTCTTGCATGAATTTCATGTATCGGGCCTCTAATATATATGTATATATATACACACACATACATACACATACACACATACACACACACACACACACAAGGGTGTTTAATACAATATTGTTTGCAATAGTAAAAGAATGGAAATAATCTAAATGTCTGTCAACAGGAGACATAATGATGTATCCATGTAGATATGATGAAGAATTAGCAATTTTATGGATTATCATCTGGAAATGTACCCAAAATATATTGTTATGTGAAAAACGGTAGATGACAAAGAGTGTGCACTATGATGCCATATAGATCAAATTCAAATATACATTTATCAAAATACATATGATATATAGTTTGGGTGACCACATATTTTAGTTTGCCCAGTGTTTCTGATTTTCACCTGTTGTCTTGGCATAATTAGCACTTGCATCCTTTTCACACTCAAAAGTGCCTGGGTTAGACTGATAAAATTAATTTGTATACCTTATATTTAGGTCTCATATGCCTAGAATATTTTTTGAAGCAAGCATAAGAAATACAGTGAGAGCAGGAATCATGATGGGTGTGGGTCTGGGGTACTAAGACACCTAATTTAGTCTGTATAGTTTTTATGTAACATGTATTATAATCATGTGCATAAATTGCTAATTCATAAGTTAGTCTAAAAGATTTGAAACTAAGTCCTCAAATTTATTTCTATAAGATCTTATAGAATGTGAAAGTATTGCAAAAACATAGGAATGATGATTAAAATAACAATGCAAAACCATACTGTGTAAAGTGAAGAGAAAGAAGCAAATTGAATTATCACAAGAGGATTTTTAAGGGTGCATTGATGCTGCTACAATGCCAAATTGTGGCTCTAAAGCAGAGTATAATTTTCTCACTGACCTCTTGATGTTTTGCAAAAATAAGATGTGTGATATAATTATAATGACTTCCAGTAATTAAATAGACTCCTTACTAGTAAATAAGTCTGTGTAATTTCAGTTCTCACCAGGATATAGTATCTATTTGAACATGATGGCAAAGCTCAGAGGACTTTTTTCTGAAAATCCAATCTATTTTTTTCTTCAGGCCAGAAGGCTATCATAAAATCAAGTATTGAGGGATAAGCTTCACTAATTATTTGTTAGAATATAAGCTCTGGTGTGGAAGCAGCTTTTCCTGGTTGGCTCACTATAATGCCTCATTAGCTGCAATTGTTCTGGGCATATCTTCAGTATGCAATAACTATTTGTTCAATAATGGAGAAATGGGTTAATGAAGAAAAGATTAGAGTTTCATAGGTATTCTCAGACTCTAATAATGGTGTCTAAATTGCATAAACTTTTTTTCAGGTGGAGGCATTTTAACAGAACAACCAAATTTAAAATCAGTGTACTTTTAAGTCAGCATTTTTATTTCTAGAAATTTATCCATGAAGATACTCATACAATGAACTGGAATTCACACACACAACATATATGCTTAAGGGGACATTATTAGAAATGATAAAAATTGTCATAAATACTCATTCATTTTTAGGGAAATAAAGTCAATTATTTTAGATTCATGGGTGAAATATGATGCAGACATTAAAAATAATGTAGATATGTATGTACTGAGTTTAAATTATAAGCAGAAAGAAGAGGGGAAGGATGTGAGAGAGGGAGGAGCCTGTCAGCAAAGGATCTCCAGGTTGGCACAATTTAATATGAAAACATAGTTAAAATCAATTAAATAAATGTATTTTATAGATATGATTCAAAAGTTAACTCTAAGTTTTATAAACATTTCTAAAATGATATACACAATATGTATGTTTATTTTGTCATAGTTACGTTTCCCTGTTAATAAGCTCCACAAGAGCTGATACCCTGATTTTTGTGTTCACTTCACGGCCACTTGTTCTAATTCATTGTAAACTCTCAACAATTATGTGGTTTTTTTTTCGCGATGATGCATTGAAAGTTAAGTTATCAACAGATAGCTTAGAAAGAAAGTCAAAGATCACCTATGGAGCAATATATTTTTCTCTGTCATGTGAACGCGACAAATTTAAAATGAGGGTTGAACAAGTTTCTCCTAATGGGTCTACACATTTAAAAATATTTTACTGTGTCTTATATTTGAAGCTAGGCCTATGGCTCAACATTTTGCTGACAGTACTTAGAACTCCTGCTGCTTTATTGTGTACATATGGAAGGCACAGGCAGGCTTCAGTTTCTGTTGTACTTATATCCTTCCTCTGGCAATCCTAGCAGCATAGCTCTCTCTATGCCCTTTGTGATAGGTAATGCTATCAACTACGATCATTATGCAGATGTATGAGTCTGCAAAAATAAATATCTAACAAGCATCCCCGGTTCCCTGTCTCCTGCCTCATGAACATAAAATGATTTTTATTAGGTTGGGCAATGTAATTCCTATTTATGCACACTATGTATAATTCTATTTATTTGTCTCACAGTCTGTCTTTTGGTCAAGTAGAACAATCTGATTTCAAACTACTGATAGTCCACATCTCTTTACTGTGATGCAATGTAAGGCATAAGTTTATATTTTAAACTGTGTACCGTAATAACTCTGGATTTGGTAGAGATTGTGACTTTATAACAGATTTTTTAAAAGTGTTTCTTTAAAAAAAGATCTCCAAAATGCATTTGGCATTATTGACAAGTTAGTAAAAATCTTATAGTTTTAAAAATAAAATGTTTTAGAACTTTTATATAAGATTATTTGTGCAGGCTCAATTCCAATGTACTGACATTTATATAAACAATATCTCCCAGGGTTCTGCTACTAGAATGCAAAGAAAAAAACGAATGAAGTAAAGAGCCAGAAGCTAACCAGAAGAGTCAAAGCCATGAGTGCCCATCCAGCTTTCTGAGCCAGTGCTTCCAAAAGCCCTGGTGAGTTGATAGATCATAAATTTATGATTGGGTACAAAATAACACAAATAATATTTTCCTATTATTTTTTAAAACCTAAGAAGACCTATTTAATAAAAATATTCACTTAAATTTTTTTGAACTCTCTGAGTGAGAAGGAAACATACACGTTAAATATTTCTTGGTCTCTGCTTTCAAACAGATTAAAGCACAATGATATTGAGATATAAATCTATTTTCAAATAATTGCAGTTAGTGGGCTTGTGAGAGGGTAATATATTGGAAGGTATTAACTACAATAGTTGTGTGATAAGTGCCATTGACTGACACTCAGGTGTTACTGGAAGAACTTCTCCAAGGACAGACGATTCTATCTGTCTGGACACCCCCAGAGATGGAAAGAGTAAGTGTTCTTGAGATGATATTTATTTCAATATGTTTCAGCAGGGAATTATAAGAGAAATCATCATACTATTGAAATTAATTTGCTAAAATAGTATGTGTAGAGCTTTTATAAATTGTCAGGCATTTTATACATATAAAATCTCTTAATTCTCCAAAAAAAAATCCTATATAATAAAGAGGTAATATGCAAATTGACCATCACTCCAACACACAAGATGGCCACTCCCATGTGGACACAAGATGGCCGGCAGGGGAGGACAGTTAGGGGTGACCGGGCCAGCAGAGGAGGGCATTTGGGGGCAACCAGGCCAGCAGGGGAGGACAGTTAGGGGGAGACCCAGGACTGCAGGGGAGGGCAGTTGTGGGCAACCAGGCCATCAGTGGAGGGCAGTTAGGGGTGACCGGGCCAGCAGAGAAGGGCAGTTGGGGCAACCAGGCTGGCAGGGGAGGGCAGTTGGGGGAAATTGGGCTGGCAGGTAAGGGCAGTTAGAGGTGACCAGGCTGGCAAAGGAAGGCAGTTAGGGGTGAACAGGCCAGCAGGGGAGGACAGTTAGGGGCGACCAGGCCAGCAGGGGAGCAGTTAGGCATTGATCAGGCTGGCAGGGGAGTGGTTAGGAGGTGATCAGGCTTTCAGGCAGAAGCAGTTGGGGCAATCAGGCAGGCAGGCAGGCAAGCAGTTGGGAGCCAGCAGTCCTGGATTGTGAAAGGGATGTCCAACTGCCCGTTTAGGCCCTGCACCCGGAGAAGGTGCAGGCTGGGCTGAGGAACACCACACTCCCATGCACGAATTTCATGCACTGGGCCTCTAGTATGATATAATTTTATAAATAAAATGACTAAGGCTTAGAAAGATTAAAAAATTCCCAAAGACTTAATCTCTAGTATATGGTAAGGCTTGGATTCAGATACAGGCAATTGAACAGAACATAGTAAGTTATAAAAACCAAAGACAAATTTGTACTGAAAGAATTTCCATTTCAAAATTCTGGATGTCTAAGTGAAATAGAATATTATTTGAGTTCCTATTTTTTAAAAAATTCTCTTAATTACAAGAGGTGCTTATGTTGATGATGAAGAAGTATTAATGATATATCAATTCAAATTGAACATGTATTTTGTCTTCAAGTGCTGTGCAATCATTAATACTGAAGTACAGGAAGCCAGTTGATAGATGCATCTGTTTGTAACATACCATATATTCTCTCTTTCATAATTTGTTTTATGGTTCATGAAAAATAAGTCAAGCATTAGATGTAGGAAGGGCAGATTTTTATGTTTTATATTTAATAAAAATGATTTTAATTACTTAAGAAGAAATGCATCCTGACTAATATACTTAACATAGGTCTTGCTATATAGAATTTGGTTAATGCGTGTTTATTTTTTAATATGTAAATTACATCTAAGTTTGCATAGATATAAATATAGCTATAAGGTGTTTAAAAATAAAGCCCAAATGCTTTGGGACATTATACAAAAGTTGGACAACTAATCCTGATGTATTTCATATGAGGTAATAAATATTTTCAAGAAATAATTTTTACTCTACATTATTTTAAATTTAGTTTATGACATATCCCCATATTTATTTTGTTTTATATTAATCAATTATTTGTAACAAGAATATCTTTGAACTAAAAGAAGCAGAAAAAGATTGGTATAATCAAATGCATTATCATTGTCAACAAATATGCAGTGAAAAAACTAGGGCTCAAAGTACAGGGCTCTCCTTTGCTAATCAAAGAATATGTTATTTAGGATATGTAACCTAATAAAAGTTACTTAGGGAGAAAAAGAAATATATAAAAATATAAATTAGACTTTCAAAAGATTATGGAAGTTATAAATGATTCATGAGATATTAGTTCTAGGGAAACACAGACAGGGGAGATAGTGTTCTAGTCATGAAGGAGTCCATTGTGTTAGAGGGTAAGAATCAGTTAAAAGAGAAAATAGATTAAAATGGCAAGATTTTATGGCAGTTCCTAAGAGAAAGGTAAGTGCCTTCCTGTGGTTGGATAGAGAATGGCTCTGCGGACATGAGAAGACATTTGGAAGCAAAGCACGGAAAAGATGGTGAGGTAAGATCTAGTTGTTGGTACTTCTTTGTGTTTCTTTTGCATCTATATAACCTACTACATAAGACTGTTTACAGGCTGCATAGATGTGAACGTTTAATTGAAGGGGATTTTAGTAAGCATTGAAAATGGTACTTAATCCCCCCATACTTTACTTGTATCCTCATATAAAAGCACACAGATCCCTAGTCACGGAAATGTTTTAGAAACTCAATATATTATGTAATGGATTATAAAGCTATAAATACTGTCATAAATAAAACCAAATTATATCACAACAGAGGCTAAGAACCCATTTGTAAACTACCAAATGATCCAGCTGAAGAGACATATGTTTTCCTTAAAAAAATGAAGTATAAAATGTGTGAAATTTATTTTGCAACCAAGTCTGAGATTTTTTTTTATATGTCAAACTTGGGAGAAGCTATGTTTTTCATAAAATATATAAACAATTTCTTTTTTTAAATTTTATTTTATTGTTTAAAGTATTACAGATAGTAGTACATATGTCTCCATTTCTGCCCCCCATTGACCTTCCCCTGGCCTTCCTACCCCCAGCACATGCCCTCACCCCCCCCCCCAGTGTCTTTTGTGCATTGGTTATTCTTATATGCATGCATACAAGTCCTTTGGTTGATCTCTTACCTCCCCCGCCGCCAACACTCCCCAGCCTTCCCACTGTAATTTGAAAGTCTGTTAGATGCTTCTTTGCCTCTGTATCATGTTATTGTTCATCAGGTTATAATGTTCTTTATTATCCATAAATGAGTGAGATCATGTGATGTTTTTCTTTCACTGCCTGACTTATTTCACTTAGCATAATGCTCTCCAGTTCCATCCATGCTGCTGAAAATGGTAAGAATTTCTTTTTTTTAATAGCAGCGTAGTATTCCATTGTGTAGATGTACCATAGTTTTCTAATCCACTCATCTGTTGATGGCTATTTAGGCTGTTTCCAAATCTTGGCTATTGTAAATTGTGCTGCTATGAACATAGGGGTGCATATATCCTTTCTGATTGGTGTTTCTGTTTTCTTGGGATATATTCCTAGAGTGGTATTACTGTGTCAAATGGCAGTTCCATTTTTAAATTTTTGAGGAAACGCCATACTGTTTTCCACAATGGCTGCACCAGTCTTCATTCCCACCAGCAGTGAAGACGGATTCCTTTTTCTCCGCATCCTCTCCACCACTTGTTATTTGTTGATTTGTTGATGATAGCCATTCTGACAGGTGTGAGGTGGTACCTCATTGTCATTTTGATTTGCATCTCTTGGATGATTAGTGACTTTGAGCATGTTTTCATGTCTCTTGGCTTTCTGAGTGTCCTCTTTCAAAAAGATTCTATTTAGGTCCTTTGCCCATTTTTTGATTGGGCTGTTCATTTTCCTTTCGTTGAGTTGTATGAGTTCCCTGTAAATGTTGGAGATTAAACCCTTATCGGAGATAACATTGGCAAATATGTTCTCTCATGCAGTGGGTTTTCTTGTTGAAAATGGTGCTTAATCCCCCCTATACTGTACTTGTATCCTCATATAAAAGCACACAGATTCCTAGCCACGGAAATGTTTTAGAAACTCAATATATTCTGTAATGGATTATAAAGCTATAAATACTGTCATAAATAAAACCAAATTATATCACAACAGAGGCTAAGAACCCATTTGTAAACTAGCAAATGATCCAGCTGAAGAGACATATGTTTTCCTTAAAAAGTGAAGTATAAAACATGTGAAATTTATTTTGCAAGCAAGTCTGAGATTTTTTTTGTATGTCAAACTTGGGAGAAGCTATGTTTTTCATAAAAGGTATAAACAATTTCTTTTAAAAATTTAGAAGCAGAAAAGTTTCAAAATTATTTTAGTCATGAGTATGCCATAGCTAAATTGAAATCCACAGTTTTATATCTGGTATTAAAAAAAAATAACCTGTTTCAAATTGAAGAACTTTCAGCTATTTGTTTAAGCATGGATCTTAAATCACTCTAAGATTTTCTTGGATGACATACAACATAATGGAATTTATAGATGTTAGCCTGAGAATTAGTGACTGTGTCTCTTCTATTAATAATGGGACTACTAGATGACCTAGATTTCACTCAATGGGAAAACAAAAGAAACAATGAAAACTAGATTCACCTCTTTCCTACACTTTATGTAAATATGATTTACATTACCCAGAGCTTCAAACTCTATTACAAAGGGAAACTGGAATTTGAAGCTATCTTGTAAGCAGGGCTAAATTTAGAAGTATTAACCTATGTGTTTCCTATATTTTCCTTCATATCTTTCAGCATTTCATTGGAATCTTAAGCTGCTTTGATCCTCTCTCTTATCACATATAGAAACAAAAATTAAATACCTAGAGGAAGCATTGGCCTAAGTGATAAATAGATTCTGAAGTGTACTTAGAAAGGGAGTTTTTCTCCATCCAAAGATAAAAGGAATTCAAAATTAAATATAATGTTTACCCATCCTATATAATAAAAGGGTAATATGAAAATTGACCGAAAAGCAGAATGACTGGTCACTGTGACGCGCACTGACCACCAGGGGACAGATGCTCAACGCAGGAGCTGCCCCTTGGTGGTCAGTGCAGAAGCAGGCAGTGCTAAGGATTCCCATGGGGAGCAGGCCTAAGCTGTCAGTTGGACATCCCCAAGGGCTCCCAGGCTGTGAGAGGGCACAGGCCGGGCTGAGGGATTCCCTGAATGCACGAATTTCATGCACCGGGAATCTAGTTAAATATATTAAATACAACAATATTTAACTGTTACCTTTTTCTTCTATCTAGAAAAACATAGTTTGGTGAAGGGGAGGGAACTGGTGGCATAGGGGAGCTGCAGAATGAAAATAAGGAGTAAAGAAGCAAGAGTGATTTTACATGTAAAAAGAAGTTTCAGAATGGTACTGATTCTGGATACTTATTTATGCAAAGCCTCTGCAACACTGGCCATCTAGTAGTTTAAGCCACTGAACTCATCTACATATGAGTAGGTGGTCTTGGATATTCTGTGGGGCTATAGGACATAGAAACATTTTCCTAATTTCCTTCCATGGAGAAATCAAATAAAACTAGTTGGGAATTTCTCTGTAAGCTAGGTTCAATGCTAGACCCTCTGCCATTTAGTATATATACTGTTTAAAATACTCATTAGTTTCAAACACGTGTGGCCTTCCTTTGACCAAAGTGTTCACATGTATTTTTTTAATAATACAGTTTAATTTCTAGATGATCTTCCATAGCACAGTCCTCTACATATTTCCCTTTATCAAAAAAAAATAAATAAATAAATAAAAACAAAACAAACAAAAAAAACCCACAAAACAAATGGGGGCAGTTAGTCTCTTAAAGACTTAAATTATTTTCTGTGAATAAAAATCAGCAAGGGACTCATTTAATATATTTATGGGATTCACTACTGGTTTGAGTCTTTCAAAATGTAAATTATCAGCTTTCAAAAACATCATATGAGAATACTACTTCAAAAGATGAGTTAACTATTTTCCAGGTACTATTATTGATATTCAAAACACCAGGGCGATGTATTTACATATGTTCAGATCTTTGGAGTAGTGATACTTGTACTATCCTTCAGGGAAGTTAAGTAGGAGCATTTGTAAGTTTTATAATTGGCTCTCAATTTCACTTTTAGAAGGATTTTACACTCAGATATGTTTTATTTAACATCTCGGAATGGCAAGTGAGTGAGTATCCCTGTATCATTAAAGTATTAATGAAACTTCTTAATTTATAGCAATGTGCAGAGAGGAAGGATAAGAAAAACATTTGGGACAGTCTTTAGGTTTTATGAAATGAGGAATAAATTTTAACAGCAACTTAAATATCACACAGGATTCAATTTGTAGTTATTATCCCAAGACTTCAGTGTAGGAAAATAAGTTTTCCAAGTCATTCTCTATATAAGAAACCTAGTGTTATGTATAGGTAAGATCTTCTAAAAAAAAAATGGTGTATGACCCTGAATCAAAATATATAATCACAGTCTCTGTTTGAGTAATTCTACTACTGAAAATTTGATTTAAGGAAGCAATTATCCAAAAGTTGAATTCCATTGGCTCAGTGGTTTGTTCAAATGTAATCTATAAAATAAAAAATGAAAACCTATGTCTAAGGAGGTTTTTAAGGGTTATGATACATCATTTAAAGGGAATATTATATAGATATTAAAAATAACAAATATAAAGGAGAAAGGAAAATATGCATGCAAAAAGCACAGAATTAGACTGTTAAAATTGGTAT
Source organism: Myotis daubentonii (assembly GCF_963259705.1). NCBI lineage: Eukaryota > Metazoa > Chordata > Mammalia > Chiroptera > Vespertilionidae > Myotis > Myotis daubentonii. The sequence goes on from NC_081843.1 coordinate 54,786,089, forward strand.
TTATAACGTACTCATAAAATTAAAGAGATATAGAAAGACAAAAATGGTTATTTGATTAGGGTCAGCAAAATTGTTTTGAATGTAAATTATATTGAATTGTCTTAAACAGTATTCAATATGTTGTATTTTATTAAGTGCATATGATTAGGAGTTAAAACAAATTCATATCAAGTTTACAGCTTTTGGAAGTAAGTCTAGCATAGTATCACTATTATTGGTATTTTAGTTTTTTCAAAATTATTTTAATGTTTTATATTCTAATTGAAAATGTTATCTTATTTCAAATAAAAGGAATTCAAAGGAAATATAATGATTTAATCACTAAAATAGATTAAATATTGCAATATTTAATCATTACTTTTCTCTTTTGTTCACCTAAAAAAATCACAGTTTTATATAACTGGACCAAATTTTTTGTTCTTAATGAGGCTAGGCATACAGTAGGAAACTGATAAAGATATTGTTGACAAATGGAAATTGCTAGGAATTAAAATGAGCCCACTTATACTAATCAATACTTAGAAGACATTGAGGCATACACATTCATTAGAAAATCGTTACTGCACATAAAAGATATATCTGAAGCCACGCTAATGTAAAACTTTAAAAGATGTTTATTACACATCTTAATAGGTGAAGAGTGATAAGGAAGGAGTCATTAGTGCAGTGTTTGTAAAGTGTGGTAAATGGACCATTGCAATTCTTTCTGGTCTATCGCTTTCTGCAGATGGGGCTGCTTCTGTTTGTGGTGGAGTCAGAGAGAGGAGGGAAGAAACCATTTTCTTTATCTATGCTTCCCAAATTTGAAACGTGAAGTACATAATTCATTCAGATTTTTATTCAGTCTTATCATATTCTTAACAATCTCTACATTCCTAATGTTTTCCCATGATCTAACTAGAGGATCACATTGTTGAGATTTTCTTACACAAGGCTCAGTAATTTGATCAGTGTTTCACATCATTTACTTTTTGTTTATAAGTATTTAACATATATCACATTTTACTGCTATTATCCTTATTTAAGATATAAATCAATGGCTCAAACATAGTTTATTTAAAAGTTGTGGGGACAAAGTAATGTGAAAAATACATTCAGAATAATGTGTGTAGGAACTGAGAGCATATATAGAATATTCAGACTACGTGCTGGAAAAACTTCGATTTCATAGAAGCAGCCATTAAGTATAATTTTAAAAAATAGAAAATGTAAGGCTGCATATTTAAAACTGGATTCTATTGGATAATTTCCTTGTGTCTTAAAAATGTTTCTCAAACAATAACATAAAAACACTGGATATTTTTTCATTTCCCATTAAATTCAAGTGACTTCTGTGGGAATACAGTTGATATTTATACAATAAACATCAAATAATGTTTTATAGTGTATGGATAGGTATATTCTATGTTTGTAAGGAGGTCTTACATACTACATATGTTACAGTATTCTAACTTTTATTATTGATATTAATTGTGCTATTTTTAATTGAACAACAAATGATTATGCTATTATTAATTGAACAACGAATGATTAGTCTTACATGTGAGGAAGAGAACAAAGTTACAGAGGCTTCATGAACATTTTTTATGCCTTGTAGGGAAAAAAGGTTGAAAATCACATTTTTTTTTGCAGATAAATATATAAAGACAATTCTGAAGTTAGTTACAAATACTACATTCAGAAAAAAAACACAGAAGTAGCTATTGGAAAACATTTTTATAAATGCATCATTGACAGTGTTATATCATGAAATATATGAGAAATTGCTGTTATACAAACATATTTATTTGTTTTATTTTTAAATTATTGATAAAATTGAAGTACACAGCATGTTTATATGTGTTCATGAATACTCAGAAAGCATATCTACAGATCATATATATATATATACATATGAATATATCTATGTGCATATCCATATTTGAAGAAGTGCTCTACTTGTTAACAAAATTACCTGCATTTTAAAGATGTTCTTAATTGTATAACAGTAAATGAAGAACTTCTATGCAGTAAATTAGAAGAGGATTAAAAAAGTGATGGAATTGTATGAGTAGCAAAGAAGTAAATATGTAAGTAGGACTTCTTAGTATCCTCAGTGTTTTTCCCTTAGGAAAGTAATTAAACCCCACAACCCCACATCATTTGATAGCTATTTCTTTATTAGTAAATTATTTGGCAATCCCTTGCTAAATGTCTACACGATATGGTCATATTCACTCTCCTCATTTCTCCATCTGATCTTATTTCTCTACTATTTCAATTTGGCTTCAGGAACAATATTGCTTCTGAAACAATTCTTGGAAAGGAAACTAATAAAATGCATTCCTCCAAACCCATCAGAGCTTTCCTAGCACTTATTTGAGTTCTCAACAGCATTTGAAAATACTCAGTCATTTTTCTTACCTCCTTAAATAGTATCTATTTGTTCTCTTCTGAAAATATTTTCACCTCATAGTTCTTACTATATTGTCATATTTCAATGATTTTTAATAGTTTTATTTAGCAATTTCCTCTCTTTTTAGAGGAACAGCAGCTAACCTGCTATTCCCTAAAACAGAGGTCTCACTGTTATTCACTACTATTAATCATTATATTTTTTTTGAAAATTACTTGCCTAAAAATAGGCTTCCATGATACAACATTATCCTTATTTTCTATTTTTATCTTTTGCTATGTCCTGGCTTTTTTGTTAGCAAATGCATCATTCTCCACTCATCTGTTACATTTTTTAGTTTATTAAGATGTGTCTTAAATTATCCTCCCTTTTATTCTACTTGGTCTCTCTTGGATCCATGCACTGGTGGAGTCCCTCAGCCTGGCCTCTACCCTCTCACGATCCAGAACCCCTTGGGGGATGTCAGGCTGCCGGTTTGGGCCCCATCCCCACAGGCCAGCCTGGCAGTCCAACATCCCCCATGGGATGTAGCAGTATGCAAAGTGGCAGGCAGCTGGGTAGGAGCCCTAGCCAGCGCCAGGTGCTGTGAAGCTCCTGCTCATCCCAACTCTGCTGTGCCTACTGCGGTACTGCTTGGTCGTGCTGCCATGGAGGCTGGAGAGCCTCCCGCCACCTCAGCTGTGCTCGCCAGCCATGAGCCAGGCTTCTGGCTGAGCAGAGCTCCCGCTGTGGGAGCACACTGACCACCAGGGGGCAGCTCCTGCATTGAGCGTCTGCCCCCTGGTGGTCAGTGCACGTCGTAGCCACCAGGCGACTGCTCTACTAGTCATAACAGCCACTTAGGCTTTTATTTATGTACTAGGGGCCCGGTGCACGAAATTCGTGCACTGGGTGTGTGTGTGTGTGTGTGGGGGGGGAGTGTCCCTCAGCCCAGCCGGCCCCCTCTCACATACTGGGAGCCCTCAGGTGTTGATCCCCATCACCCTCCAATCGCAGGATCGGCCCCTTGCCCAGGCCTGACGCCTCTGACAGAGGTGTAGACCCCCATCACCCTCCGATCACCTGATTGGCCCCTTGCCCAGGCCTGACGCCTCTGCCAGAGGTGTCAGGCTTGGACAGGAGACCCCCATCTCCCCCCGATCACTGGCTCTGGCCCCCGCCCAGGCCTGAGGCCTCTGGCCCAGGAATCATGTCTGGGCAGGGGACCCCCATCTCCCTCTGATCGCTTGCTCCACCCCCCGCCCAAGCCTGACACCTCTGACCCAGGCTTCAGGCCTGGGCAAGGGGACCATCATATCCCCCCAATCCCTGGCTCCGCCCCCCACCCAGGCCTGATGCCTCGGCCAGAGGAGTTGACCCTCATCACCCTCTGATCACCAATCACCGGATCGGCCCCTTGACCAGGCCTGAGGCCTCCGGCAGAGGTGTCAGGCCTGGGTAGGGGACCCCCAGGTCCCCGCGTTGCAGGCTCCACCCCTGCCCAGGCCTAACGCCTCTGGCCTAGGCGTCCGGCCCGGGCAGCGGGGACCCGCAGCGGCAGCAGCCCCGTGACTGTGGGCTCTGCTTTAGGCCCAGGCAAGGGACCCCTAGCTCCCGGGACTGCCAGCTTTGACCGTGCCCAGCTCCCATCGCTGGCTCCACCCCTACTTCCTGCTATCACTGGCCAGGGCGGAAAAGGCACCTAATTCTTCGATCATGGCTGGGGGGCAGGGCAAAGGCGGCCCTGCCCCCCAGCTCTTAGCTCCCCCCTGGGTTTCCGATCACTGTCAGTGGCAGGGGGCGTCTTCCTGCTTTCCCTTTCGACTCCCTGCATTGTGCCTACATATGCAAATTAACTGCCATCTTGTTGGCAGTTAACTGCCAATCTTAGTTGGCAGTTAATTTGCATATAGCCCTGATTAGCCAATGAAAAGGGTATCGTCGTACGCCAATTACCATTTTTCTCTTTTATTAGATAGGATGTTCAGATAAAACTTCATTTTCTGCTCCAGAACTATACATTCAATAGCCTCTTACATATTTTAGGTGACAAATCATCATATCTCAAAATGAGCCCATTACTACCCCCACCCCATAGAGTTATTTTCCTTTATTCCTTATAACAGTAACAACACTATTATCTGTTATTATGATAGTAAAGAATCTAAGAGGTAGCCCATATGTTTTTTATTTCATATCCCAATATCTAATATATCACTGTGCTCTGTAGTTTACCTCTTAAATAGCTCTTACATATTTGTTTTCCTTCAATTCTATTTATCTCTTCATAGTTCAAGCTATGAAATTCTGTCTGGTTTACTGCAGTATCTATTTAACTCTGTCCTCATATACATTCTTGCCCTGCCAAAGAACATTCTCCACATTAAAAAGTAATAGTTTTCAAAGAAAATCTGTTTATGTTACTATTTTTTCTGCTTAACCCCTTTATTCATTTATCTAATAGGAATTTATTTAGAGTGCCAGGTATGTGCAAGCATTGCTCTAGGTAAAAAGAACACAGGCATCAACACATTAAAACAGATTCTCAACTTAATAGAGCTTGCATTCTGAAAAGGAAGAGATACAGTATCAAATGAACACATAAATATACAATGAAGTGTGAGATAGCAGTATATGTTTTGAAGAAAATTGAAGCAGGGCATATGGCAAAAGAGTAAGAAATTATGTTATTTTATCCCTGTGGGCAACTCTATTAAGGCAAAATTTGACAAGATTGACACCTGAAAATAAAATGAAAAGACAACAAGGAAGAGTGTCTCAGGCAGGGGAAAAAGAAACCATATACAAATAATAAAGAGCATGGTAGGAATTAGGCCTTAGAGAGAGAGCAAGGGATGGTAGAGGATGTTAAAATCATATAGCAATTTTTAAGGACAGTGTTTTAACCCAGTGCAGTGTGAAACTCTGATTGGTTGAGACTAATCAGAGTTTAGGGACTAGGGAGCAGCAATTTATTACTGATATGTTTGAAAGCAATCCTTTGAATATATATATATGCCTAAGTGACCATTCGACTGGTAGCTATGCTGTGCACTGACCACCAGGGGACAGACACTCAACACACAGGCATGGAAACATGGAACAGACTGATGAATCTACAAGGGAAGGGGAGAGGGGGAGGGCGGGAAGAGATTAACCAGAGATCTTATATGCATACTAGAGGCCCAGTGCACGGATTCGTGCACCGGTGGGGTCCCTCGGCCTGGCATATGGCGATAGGGCTGAAACTGAAAGTCTGACATCCCCCAAGGGGTCCCGGATTGCAAGAGGGTGCAGGCCAGGCCCAGGGATCCCACCAGTGCACTGGGCCTTTAGTTTATAGATAAAAGGTGATAGGAACATATTAGTGAAAGTATTAAAACAAGTTAGAAGGGTACATAATAATCCAGGTAGAGAAGATAACATATGTGACATAGTTTGAAACAGTGGAGGAAGTAAAACAGTGGTTGGATTTAAGATATGCATATTCTGATAGTAGAATGTATAGAATTTACTACTGTATTAGGTGTGTGCTATGATTGAGTAAGTGAAGGCAAAGATGACTGTAAAACTTTTTAAAGAACAATCAGGTGAATTATTGTACAATCTCTTGAGATGGAATAAAAATATAGCTGGGGAAAGGTTCAGTAGTTTTGTATTAAAAATGCTAAGTTTTGAATACCTAGTGGACATGCAAGGTGAATTGTTAACTATGTAACCATGTCTATTGCTATATATCAAGAATGAGGCTGAAATTAAAAATCTAAATTTAGCAGTAAATGGCAAATAATATTTCAAGCCATGGGACTAGATGTGATCATATAAATTACAAACAGATAGTGAGTAAAGAAGATGTCGCAGCCAGGTAGGTGAGAGTAAAGAAGATCTTTTAATGATTTCCTAATACATACTCACTGAATGACTACAGAAATACATTAGTTTGTATATATATCGCAATCCACAGGGAGTTTGTTTAGGAGAACAAGACCTGTATCTAAATTTTTTATTTCTCATTTTAGTGAAAGAGGCCATTACTGATCTATATCAGCAAACCAGAAATTTAGGAAAATCATTTGACATCACCCTCTCTGATGAAGTGCTGAAAGTTTCTCTATAGGAGAAATCTCTCCATAATGTCCCTGTCTACATTTGACCCCTGTATATGATTATTTGACAGAGACCCTGAATATGTATATCATTTCAAGTGAAATGTAAGACATATAATTATGATTAGGTTCCTGTAAAGCAAGAAACTATCTAGATATGTAATCTCCCCTACAACTGTAGCAATTTATCATCAAACTAGAGGACCGATACATGAAATTCGTGCAAGGGGCTTAGACCTCACAGCCGCGGTGGATACCTTGACCCTTGCAGCCCTGGCTTCGTCCAGAAGGTCGTACAGACAGTCGTTCCGCTGTTTGGCCGTCCAGTCTAATTAGTATATTACACTTTTATTATTATAGATTAGAGCTGGATGTATTATCTTAAGATGTAGGCAACATTATTCCTATTACTGACATGAATCTATTATGATTCATATTAATAATTTTATACTATATTGTGTTCTATTGCAATAAATTACTTTATCTTAGTTTTCTTAAATGTTATGCTCCATGTGTATTCTGATGTTCTATTCAATACTCCACAAATGCCTAGAGTTTTGAGAAATGCTGCACTAATAACTAGCCAAAATTTATAAACCAAGTACTTCAAATATTCTCCAGTAGTTTGTACCTAGAATATTATTATTTACCTATTCGGAACCCTATACTCTTTGATTTTCAAAAAACAACAACAACAAAACACAAAGTGTGTGATGGTTGAGGAAGACCAATGACTCTTTTTCAGCCCCCCAAACCATACCGTTGATCTAATTCTAGACATATTTGATTGGCAAAAAACAGTAGGTCACAGCTGAATCACAGAGATCATGGTGATATTTCTTCCTGCTTTATCAAATAATAGTTTTAACATAAATGAATATATTTTAACAGTTATTCTAAAAGGTGTCAAAGCCTCTTTTAAATTAATTTGTGTGTAATTTTTCCTTTTCTGTGAGAAAGGTGTTTATTGTGTCCTTAAATATGTAAAGTCATTGGACTTGTTTCCATAACGTTAAGAATAACGAGAACAAGAGTCAAAGAGAATATTGATGTGTATTAGGTTCGGAATCTCTTCCTTCTTTAAAGACAGTCACAGAACGCTCCTGGAAAATATGCACCTGCGCTTCTTTAGCAGCATGCTACAGTGTGTTGACGTCATACCCATTTCTAACTTCTAAACTATTTTTGATTAAGCAGTTAGGATTGGAATTTCTTGAAATAAAACATGTCTTAAGATCTTTTTAGTCTTAAAGCTGAGAAGAAAAATTGTCAGTAACTGAAGGGGACCTTACAGCCCTCTACACTGATAAATACTTTATGGGATTTTTATGTGATAAGAAAAATGGTGGGCATGTTAAATAGGAGAAGCTACATCAAATTCTCTGTGTAATGTAGTCATAGGCCTATTAAGGAAAACAGTATGAAAAGGACTCTCAATTTATGCAACTGACTTACATTCCCTTCAAAAATGTTAAGGACAGAATCTTTTACTTTTATTTTGGTGACTTCATGACTCTGCCAGGCCTGTTTTTGATTAGGTTTACAAAGATAAAAGCATATTACTTTAATTGTCAGACACAAATGAAGAATGAAAGCAAGATTCAGTTTCTTGTATTTTCTTTCTAGAGGATCCAGGCAGCTGCTAATCATTATGTTGAGAGGGAGGGAGGGGGAGAGAGAGAGAAAGAGAGAGAGAGAGAGAGAGAGAGAGAGAGAGAGAGAGAGAGAGAGAGTTATAGTGTTATATCTGGTTCATATAACTATCTCTTTATTGTAGTATCATAGTTAAAACAGATGTCAGGTAAAATGTGTTAAGCCTGTTATATTCCTTATATTATTACCCATTTCTCCTTTATTGGCTAATTTGGAGTTTTACTGAAATAACTACAAATAAGGCTCTCTTTTCTTATGACAATAGTTTTAAACTGAATTAGGCACCTAATCTACTTACCATCACTTCTTGGCTTAACAGTAATTTTTAAAAAGTGACTTTAATTTAAGAAATGCTGTGTGGATTCTGAAACATTAAAAGCAATGGTTGCCATCAGCAGAATGGTTCTTGGATAAGTGGTTAATTATAGCCTTTCTAGGAACTAAATTAATTAGCTGCCATCCTTTCCTAAGGAGAAAGCTTTGTACTTTACACATTTTTCAATAGATATTTATTTGAGGGAAGAGCCATGACTAAGCAAGTTAGGCTACTTGGGATCATTTAACATGGTTTAATAAAATAGAACCATGCAGTGGTAGACTGATTTCCTCATGTTAGAAAGAGACAGAATTCTGAGACTACATAGGAATAGAACTTGAAAGGACACAGTTTTTAAAATTCCTATTGGAGGGTTCAGTTTATTTTAATTTATTTGGTGGAGAAAGTAATTTCAAAATTTATTCAAATAATATGAAAATACAATAGTTAACATATAAGAATGAAGGGACACCAGTGTTTTGAAGAACACAGATGTTAAGTCAAGTGAATCACCCTGTGGCAGCCCTATTTCCTGGACTTTCAAAACCTTCACTCTAGTACATGGGGATTGAGTTGAGGAATTTTAAAGAACTTTATAAGATTACTTCCAGTCTCCATGGGATACGCATTCAGCAGATACACATATTATTTCAAAATAATCTGGCTAATGCCCTGGCCAGTGTAGCTCAGTTGATTGGGGTGTCGTGCCATGCACCCGGAAGGCGGCAGGTTCATTTCCCCATCAGGACACGTACCCACACAAATTGTGGGTCTGATACCCAGTCAGGGTGCATCAGGGAGGCAATGGATCGGTGTTTCCTCTCTCTATCTTTCTTCCTTCCTCTTTCTAGAATCAATAGAAGACATCCTCATTTGAGGAGTAAAATAATTTAAAAAATTAGATAATAATAATTTGGCTTAGAATTTCAGGATGAAATAGTTCTCTTAAAATGTCATCATCAAATATTAGAGCGGTTTCATTTTAGGATAGGGACTCTAGACTCAGAGAGGCCAAATGACAGAAAGATTTGCCTGGAGACTTTAAGGGACGGGGAATGATTTGTCTTCTCACAAGCTTCATAAGAGTAGCTTATAAAGGTGACTTTTAGATCTGTTTTTAAAGTATCTAGTGTGACTTTACTCAATCACTAACTACCTATTTGACCTTAAGCAAATTACTGTACTTTGGTGTTCTCCTTTGTAGATGGAGATAATGATGATACTAACTTAGCAGTCTTTCAAGAATTAAATTAATTAATACATGGAACTGGCTTAGAATCAAACTTAATGCATGGCAAGCACTTAAAAATACAGGTATTGGCAAAAGTAGTTTTATTGTCATAATACAAATAAGTAATATAATGGTTAAATAATAATACAAGAATATACTCTGTGTTTCACAGAGTCACAACTACTTTTGCCCACCCTTGCAACCCTTGCATGTTATTTTTCTCTTAAGAAACACTTGAAGCTTTGAAATTATGTTTTAAATTATAGTTTCTATTATATTTGGGGCCAAATATTCTAGTAGTGTCCTTTTTTCTGTTTATTTCACTCTATTTCTTGCCTAAGATGGAACCATTTATATTTAAAAAACAAAACAACAAACTCAAAAAAATATCTTTCCAAAACTTTTAAGTGTAAAACATGGCAGAATGTGAACTAAAACTCTGTGAGACCCCTATAACCCAGGATCTGAGTTTATCTCATTTCTATATTGAAGTGCCATGAGTGTATATATGAGTCTATAGGAATTTCTTCCTGCTTTGTTGGCATGCATGTCTTCATCAAAAATAACATACACACACTGAAGCTTTGCTTCTCTATTGATTCACTCTCACCAACTTGTTTTTCTTCTCTATTAAGCAAACCTTTATGTAGCTACTAGTGACCCAGTGCACGAATTCGTGCACATTGAAAGAAAATCAATTAGAAGGTGGCCAGCAGGGCGGTATTGGGCGAGAAGGGCCAGACACATCCTGGAGCCAATCTTCTGTGGTCCCTCCCCAGCCGGCTGTACCTGGGGTGGTGCCATGGCTCAAAAGGTGTCTGCAGAGTAAGTGGAGTACCTCTGGCAGTTGGGGTCCCTCAGCCTGGCCTGTAGGGGATCAGGTCGAAATTGGCTCCCCAACATCCCCCGAGGGGTCCCGGAGTGTGAGAGGGCACTCTGCAAAATTACTGGCATACAGGGTGTGGAACACAGACGCAAGTATGCAGTAAACCAGATTCCAGGCTGACAGTGCCTCAGCAACAACATAACCCACAACCGAAGGTGGAATTGTGCAGCCCTGTTAGGAATTGGGCTCCTTCCATTCTGGTTTTAGGGTGTGTCACCTGAGAACCTCCACTGCCAAGTCATTGCAGCTTGGCAGCTCCTTTGTTGAGCATCTGCCCCCTGGTGGTCAGTGCGTGTCATAGCGACTGGTCGGACAGGCAGAGCGACACTTAGCATATTAGCCTTTTAGATAGATAGATAGATAGATAGATAGATAGATAGATAGATAGCTAATCAGACTCCTTTGCAAACAGTATTCCAAAAAGTTACTACTTTCCATTTGAATTCCCCCAAAAAATATCCCTACATCTTCATCAACTGTGAGTCTAGAAATTAAGGCTTAAATTGCACTTTAAAATTGCTCTTTAGAATGTATTTTTTTTAATTAAAATGTTTTCTTCATAATTTTGGCTTTATGATATGCAAAATATTTGCTCATCCCAATCCAAAGGGAAAATTAAGCACTATGGTGCATGTCAGTTATGTCATATTAAATTTTATAACAATGTGGAATCTCTACTGAAACCATTGCCATTATTCAAGTGATATACACAACATTTAAAAAATGAATCTAACATTTAAATGATAAATTTTGGATATTTTATTACATTATTAAAATTAAGGCAATCACTGGATTAAATGAGCTAAAAAAGATCTTAAATTACAATATATAAAATAAATTTATGGAAGATATTATGATGTTAGTATAATATTGAAATTATATGATTTTATCAAGAACTAATAATTTTACACCATGTTATAGAGCTATGGTATACTCAATGAAAAATTTTATATAGATTGACAGGGTAATATTTTAAGAAAAGTTACTTTATAACTCTTCCTTTAGTTAAAAGCTATTAAAACAATGTCCTGCTGGACAACTCAACTGTATTCTAATGAAAAAAAAATGCTATCTGTGCACTTTTTAGTATGTTTCAAATCTTTTGTTTTAAAACAGTGAGAATATTTTGAAAATCATGTTCAATTTTCAAAGTAAATATATTAAAAGATTATTAGGGTTATTTTAATTTTTATCATATTTGTAAATTATTAGGTTATACATTATTTTTACCACTTCTTTTAGATAAAAATAAGTTGAGCTTTTAGAAGGCTTATTTATTTAGGAAATTTTGAAATAAAAAAAATTCAGCTGGTTTTAAAATGAACATATTGGGAAGGATGCTGAAGAGAAATTAGAAGAAAGGCAAAATCCAATTCATTAAAAAAATCTTGTCACAAAGACCACAATTGGTCTTTATCTGAACAGTAATAGGAAGCCAATGAAAATACTTAAGCAATGAGTTGCCTTAGTCCAAGTTTTGTTTTAAAATATTACTATTATGTGTCAATGATTAATTAGGAAGATCCAAGAAGATATATAGGGACAGTCTTTATATCTTTCTGTTTTTAAATCTGAGAAGAAAAAGTGGCAATAACTTAAGGGGAGGACACTATTGATATTAATATACATTCAAAATATTTATTGAGTTCTTTTGCTCCAGATCCTATTTTAATCACTTGGAAGTGAGAGGGCTATGACAAGTAATATCCATGATCATTAAGCTTACATTCTAATGCTCCCAAAAGTCAGTAACAAACAAATGAAACAGTGAATTCTAATTTCTACCAATAACATATATATTTATATTATACACACACACACACACACATACATATGATGGGATCAAGAGTAGTAGTTTTGTATGAAGATAGTTTATGTGGTGAAATCAGAAAAAGACTTGAAAAAGACTGGTTGATCTGAAATTCAGATTCCAAAAACTTGAAATGTTGAGAATTTATGGAGAATTTTCCAGAAACTTGGAATATCAAATATATAGGTTTTGTGGATTATTCTAGTATAAAAAGAAGGCAATGTGTCTGGAGTTAGATGAATAAGAAACACAGACATATAAAATGGGAGTTAACAAGCAAAAGCTAAATGACCTCTAATTTCCTAGATAGATCAGATAAATCCATATAGGCCACAATCCCAGGAATCTTAATTTTAGTCTAGGAAGGGAAGGTTTTAACAGTGATGTAATATTTGTTTTTGTTTTCTTAAAGATCACTCTCGTCATTCAATGGAAAATGAGAAGATGGGGAAGTGTGCAGTAAGATAAGAAGGAATAATGAAATTAGGGAAATGAGTTAGAGCCTTTTCAGCAGTCTAGGTAAGATAGGACAACTTCTTAGAATAGATTAGTAGCAATGGAGAAGATGAGAAATTATAATATTTTTCATATCTTTTAGAATTAGGATCAACAGGATATATTGATGCAATGATTATTTAAAGACATTGGTGAGATTGGTTTGATTGGACCTGGAAATGTGTGTGTGTATAAGAGACTTTCCTGAATAAGGAGTTGGTGTGCTATTTGTTAAGACAGCAAGCACTAGAGTAGGAATTCTGATATCAGTTTCAGGCATACTGAGTTTTAAATTCAAGAGGAGATTCTACATAAAGAGTTAGTTGAGACTTAGTTACAGATACGCATTTGGAAGTATTTGGCTTATAGTTGGCAATTTAGGGCATTTTAGAAAAGAGTATTGGTTAAAAAAATACTACATATACTCAAGCCCTGTAGCACCCAATCATATTAAGTATTGATAGAGGACTTGAGGACAACAAAAGGTCCTGAAATATTTTGAGCAGGAGAGTAGAAGGAATACCAGAAGAAATATCATAGAGTTATGAAAAAACAGTTGGAGAAATTAAAATTGTGGTCAGCCCTTCTTTATGTTGTTGAGTAGTCAATTAAAAGAAGTCAGAGCCAATAGATCCAGAGACAGAAACATCGAACAGACCTTCAAACCACAGAGGGAAGGCAGGGGAGAGAGGGAGGGGTGAGGGTAAGAGATCAACCAAAGGACTTGTATGCATGCATATAAGCATAACCAATGGACACAGACAGTAGGAGGTGTAAGGGCATGTGCTGGAGGGGAGGTGGGGGAGCGGCCGGGGAGAGGTCAATGGGGGGAAAAGGAGACATATGTAATCTAATTTTAACATTTATTTGTAAGTGTTCATTTTCTACACAACTTTATCATCCACTATGAATGTTAAAAATCACATTCTCTGTTCAGCTATTAATACTGGTATCCATATTTAGTTTTATGAACTTTTCTCTGTTTTTCATTTTGTTTTGGGTTTTTGGCTCATGAATTTTATTTCTGTTTGTCAAAAAGAAATGTAAGAGTGGAATGTTAATAAATTTCAGTTTAGTTCTGTAACATAAAGAATTTAAAAATTAAAAAGTGGGTTGGTTAAAAAAAAGAAAAAAGAAATAATAAAAGGAGGCAGAACCTAAGTGTGAAAATTTGCCTTTGATAGAAGAAAGGGACTGTCAAATTGCATTAGATGGGTAGGAGAAAAGGAGAATTCAAAGTGCAGTTTAATTTGTAGGTACTGTAGAAAGAAGGTAAGTTAGTTCCCTTATATCTTTTATGTTCTCAAGGAGTGAGATTAATTAATTTAAGTATATTGGAAGTACAATGTTAGAGAATCTAGGGGGGAAAAGGTCTGACACACTTTAGGAAAAAAAAAGAGAAAGCTAATTAGAGAAATTGAGTGGATTTTCAGAATTCATTGTAGAATGCAGTTAAATTTAACAATCATGACTTTATTATAGAAGTAGGGATGTGAATATTTTTTATCCAGTCTGTAAGCTGTCTCAAAAATTTCATTTAGCTTCATTAATTCAGGGTGATAAAAGTACAATAGATAAAAGGCTTTTGAAGTTGTAAACAGAGTGTTCCACTATTTAATATAAATTTAGTATATGTTAAATGTGGAGAATTAATGCATTAATATTAATGAATTAATAAGGGAGTTTGGTGTGTTTGAAAAACAGTAATTGAAGTTAGTATTCATGAATTTATTTGGTAGTTAAAAATGAGGTATGTAATGGTTGAAATAAAATGAAGAATTTGATAGAATATGAGTATCAGAAGGGTAGAATATATAGTGGTAATATTTGAACAAAAAACTGGTAGAATAATGTGATGTCAAAAATCTGTAGGTCTTTGAGTGAAATAGCTGAGTTAGAGTATGGAAGCATTCCTAGAGTATAAAATTTCCACAGAACCTATGGAATGAGTTCTCAACTTTCAATCCTGTAGAACAGTGGTTCTCAACACGACCCTTTAATACAGTTCCTCATGTTGTGGTGACCCCCAATTTCATTACAAATTGAACATAATTAAAGCATAGTGATTAATCACAAAAACAATATGTAATTATATATGTGTTTTCCGATGGTCTTATGTGACGTCTGTGAAAAGGTCGTTCGACTCCCAAAGGGATCATGACCCACAGGTTGAGAACCGCTGCTGTAGAGGGTTCTATACACACAATTGTTCATATAACATTTTTAATTGACATTTTTTAGATAATTGTAATTATACATTCACTTGAAAGAAATAATACAGAGGGATATTATGTATGCTTTACCCAGTTTCTCATCAATGGAAATGCTGTAAAACTACACTATAACTTTACAACTATAATATTCATATTGCACAATCCATAAATCTTATTTAGAATTCACCAGTTTCACATATAGTCATTTTTTAAATGTCAGTTTCTGTGTT
Source organism: Myotis daubentonii (assembly GCF_963259705.1). Classification (NCBI taxonomy): domain Eukaryota; kingdom Metazoa; phylum Chordata; class Mammalia; order Chiroptera; family Vespertilionidae; genus Myotis; species Myotis daubentonii. Next base: position 54,801,403 of record NC_081843.1, read on the forward strand.
TATTCAGCTTTCTATATCCTTATCACATGTGTAGGTCTGTGTGTCCAACACTACTGTCAAGATAATGTTGCCCCATTTAACACACCCACTTTACACCAACACCAACTTCCCTGAGCTCCAAACCCTGGCAATCTCTTACATGTTCTCTCCAAAATGTTGTCTTTTCAAAATGTTATATTAAGGAATAATAAAGTATATAAACTTTGGGGATTAGCTTTTGTTCATTAACTTAATTCCCAAGAGATTAATCTACATAATTGTTGTGTATCAATATTATTTTTGCTGAGTAGTATTCATAATCTTTATTAATCACAGTTTGTTTAACCATTCACTTTTATTCACCATTCATTATTTGTATACAATAATTTCATTAGTAAATGATATAATTTATTTTTTTCCTTTTCCATTATTACACTGACTGGAGGCCCGGTGCATGAAAATTCATGAACTGAAGGGGGGTCCCTCAGCCCGGCCTGCCCCCTCTCACAGTCCAGGAGCCCACAGGGGTGAGAGGTGACCTGGCGATCAGAGGAAGGAGACGCCCCATCACACCTCTGCTGTTGCCACTGCTGGCAGTGCAAGCCTTGGCCAGCCCTGGTTATCTGCGCCTCAGGTGGCCCTGGGTGGCTGGGCAGCTGACATCTGAGGCTTGCCTGCTTCTTGGGCCAGTTGTGGGCAGCTGGGGGGCTGAGGGGACTGGGGGACTCCAGAGGCAGGTGTGTGGTGGGGTTGAGGGGACTAGGCGCCAACATCTTGTGGTTGTGGGCGCCGCCATCTTTGAGGTCAGGGCAGTCAATTAGCATATTCCCTCCTTATTGGCTGTGGGTGCAGCCATCTTTGCAATGACCTGAGGGTTAATTAGCATACCCACTCTTTATTAGATAGGATTACTTATTTTCAGTACTTTAATGGATTGGCCTAAATTTGCAGTATACTATCAAGTAGAGCTATTAAAAACAAGCATTTTTGTTTTGTTCTCCTCAGAAGAAGAGTTTCCGTAATTTGAAATTATGTAGGGTATTTGTGTAGGTTTTTGATAGATACTATTTATTAAATCAAGGAGTTCCTTTTTTTTTCTAATATACAAAGGTTTTTAGTTGTTTTCATGCTCAAATTTATTTAATGCTTTTATTATCAATTGGGATGATCATATGATGTACTTCCTGTTTTGTGGTTAATATGTTTAATTACTTTGATTGATTTCCTATCACCCTTACATTCCTAGAATAAATGTCACCTAGTCATAATGTAATATTCTTTTGATAGTTTTCTGATTTGATTTGCTACCTTGTTTTTAGAATTTTTATACATATTCATAATTTTTGCCATTTTTTGATGTCCTTGTGGTTTTATCAAGGGTATGAAGGCTCATTTAAAGACTTGGAAAATATTTCCTCTTTTTCTGTTCAAATGATTCTATGTAACAGTGATGATATTTCTTCCTTATATATTAGAAATAACTCACCTCCAAAATCATTTAAACCCGGCATTTTCATTGTGAGAGGATTTTAATAATGGATTCAAATTTAAAAAGTGATATAATAGAAATTATATCTTCTATTTTTCTTTTTGCTCTAAATATTATTGTTGTTATATTTGTTACAGATACATGTAACACAATGCATTACTATTTCTGGTTTGTATACTAAATATGTATTTCTATATATTACATCTTTAGAATTTGTTTATCACTTCCTCTTGTATTTTCAAAAGGGGTTACTCTTGACCTTTGGAGTTTAATATAAATTTTAGAATTCGTCATGCCCTCTCATCCTCTCAAAAAGTCACAACTGGCTTTAATTTTTGTGTGTGTTTATTTTGAATTAAATCATATATATTTTTTTCCATCACCATTTATCCCCTATACCATCCCCTCCCTCATTTTATTAGAGCTGTTCTTACTCCATAAATCAGTTTTGGGCTGATTACTAAAGTATTTCATGAAATATTTGTCTTTAATTATTCTCAATCATTTAGTTTTCATCATACATATCTGCATACTATTTACAGGTTCCTTCCTATGCATTTAATTTATGCTATTTATATAGAAATATTTTAAAATTTTATCTTCATTAGGTTTTTGCTTTTGTAGAAGTTTACAAAGTACTTCCTTTAACCTTGTGTGGTGTTTACTTGATGAATTTTAATAGTTTTTTTTGTATATTCTTTTATGTTTTCTGTCTATAGATATGTGTGGTCTATAGTAGAAGCAGACAACTCACCCTTCCAACATTGTATCTCATACGTCCCTCACCCAATTCCACCAGATCATGAAGTACACTTTTTTTTTCAGATTATTGTAGTTTATAAGTTTAACCGGGATTTTATCATAACGTAAAGATGGATCCCTCTGATTCCAGCATTTTATAACAGTTTACTCACTGTGTAACACTCTGCCCTAAAGCCAGTGGTACAAATTCAGGGTTTTGTTAACAACTTTCACGTAGGTACAGATTTCACTATTAGTCATCTACTGTCATACTAATGTTACCTAGCACACACCACAGAAATCTCAGTGGCATGTCTTAATCAGGATTCCTTTAGTGCTTTAGGGTCTGTGTATTTATTGGCTGTGGAATCTGCTAGGCTAATTTGATATACTACAAGTATCTCAACTCAGGCCACCTAGAATATGTTCTGATCTTGATCTGTGTCAGAAACTCTCAAAAGGGATTTGGAAAATGTCTTCAGGAGATTATCTTTCTGTCTGAAGTTGGAAAGGTCTCAAATTCAATTCTTAAATCCTGCAAAACCACCAAATTCTTGGCTGTTGTTTTCTTTACATCAGCAGTGGCACTTTTAATGGGCAAAGCCCAGATTCTTAGCTTCCTGCCAATACCTAAATCAGTAGATACCCTCTGAGAAAAATGAGCTACAGAACGTCTGCTCCGTGGTTCTCCCGTCTCTGGATTCCTAGGTCTTCTCGCCCACATTGCTTCAGCAGCTCAATGATTCCTTTTATCTTTAACAGTTTTTGTTTCTTAATCTACCTTTTCTGGTTGGTTTTAGCTATAGCTACTCACTCCTTTTGGAAGCAGGACTCATACTATTGTTTTTTAAATAAATAAAATATTCATGTTCTTTTTGAAACCCTTTTAAGAATCTCATATGTTTGATTTTTTTACTCTATTAGATATCATCACTCTTTTGAAGTTTATTGGATCATTCCCATTCTTGTTGTTGAGAGACAATTTTCCACAGCATCTCTGCGTATCTTGTATAAGCTTTTGGTCCATCTTTCTTTAAAAGGATGTTTCTATAATGAACAGCCTTGGAAGATGGAGATCAAGTCCCCCTCCATGGTATAGGACAGATTTATTTGCTGTCCGTTAATAAAGATATTGTCTCCTTCTAGGGAAAATGTTGGGCAGGTTTACTAGTGTGGATGAAAAAGGGGTCACACACTAACCTTGACAAGCTTAGGGGAGGCCTGCATGGTTACAAACTCCGAGACCTAAAGTAACCGCACAGGGTGGTCTGAAATGAAAACTTACTAACTAAAAGTGAGTCATGGAGGGTAGTCATGTCCAGGCCAGTATCTTCCTTGACAAAGGTAAGTCTTTACCTTCAGTGAGACTGTCTGTTGTCTTTTGCATTTAGGGTATCGTGCCTTTTGGGATGTCAAAGTAATCCCCTTTTCCAGGCCTTTTAAGGCACAATCTGCCATCAGAGACCACAGAGACCACAGAACCCCTCGTTGTTGCCTTGTTCCCCACTTACTATCTCTATGTGCTGTAAATGTTAACAGTTACCCTATATCCACTGATGTAAAAGATGTGTCTATTTTCCTTTTTATCCAATCCCAGAGACTTCTTTGCTTTGCTTTCTCCCGCTTCCCAAATCTACCACCAATAAATTTCATGTAACCCCCTCGTCCGTGGTCAGCAAACTGCGGCTTGCGAGCCACACGTGGCTCTTTGGCCCCTTGAGTGTGGCTCTTCCACAAAATACCACGTGCGGGTACGCATGTACAATGCGATTGAAACTTCGTGGCCCATGCGCAGAAGTCGGTATTTTGTGGAAGAGCCACACTCAAGGGGCCAAAGAGCCGCATGTGGCTCGCGAGCCTCAGTTTGTCGAGCTGCAGTTTGCCGACCACTGCAGGTCTTCTCCTTTTATTCTAATGTGTAAAATAAGGTGAAAAACTGCCATTCTCTGTCTGGATCATTTTCTTCATCTGTTGAGAATTTGCTTCCAGGCGATCATTATCAGTTTGGCTCATATAAACTCATGAAAATTCTTACAGGTTTGGATGTTTTTTACATCACACTAGTTCTCTAAGATCTGGGTTCTTTGCTCTGATGGAGGCCCACTGTGTGTATAGCATTCACCTCCATAGGAAGTGTTGGGCCAGAGGAACCAGGGCAGATATATATTTTAAGCTACCTACTGTGCCATGCGTAATAAAATCTTTTTTCTCTGACCCTCGGAAATGTACTTTCCACTAGCTTCCATGAAACTGGAACACAGAGCCCTTACTGTTTTTGATATCAGTTTTATACTTTACTACATATATACACTTGTTTTGTATATATTAAAATTTAAATGAAGGATATCATTTACATGACAATATTGTCAGTTTAATAGATGTCTAATTATATTTTTTTGGTTAAACACACATTGCCTTGATTACAAATAAGTTGAACCAATTTTAGTATATTTAATTACTTTTAAATTTAGTTCATCTTTACATTGCCTGGATATATATTTTGACCATTTTACTTTAAAAAATGTATTTATGGTTAGTTTTTGTCTATAGTATTAAAATTGCAAACTATTTCTTTGTTAGTAATATGTTTTACAAATATCATCACCAATATTTGGCATTTAATTATATTTATGGTTTCCTTTCATTTTAAGGAATGTATATACGGATTTATTAATTGATTTGCTAATTATGAATTTATCAGTATGTTATTTATTAATTTTTTAAATTTATCAACCTGTATCTATTTTTATGACTTGTGCTTTTTGTAACTTATTTAAGCAACTTGTGCTTACTTAGTATTTCATTCTATATTTTAATTTTAAAATAATAATATTTGATTTTTACATAATTTCTTTCCATTTTGGTAGCAAGTGTATAACTTTAATTTTTAAGTTTGTATTTGAAAAAAAAGAAGATTAAAGAAACAATTGAATAGTCAATATTTTTCAACCACTGCTATTATGTCCCAGGTTTATTTACTTATTTTAGTTTCTTTTAGGGTTCTCTAGTCTATTCATATAGTCTACCTGCCCCAACATACAGCCTCTTTGTTGCTATGTAAAGTATGCCTTAAAATCTTATATATTTCTATGAGTGAATATTTATCTTTTTCTACTACATTTATCTTCATAAATTTATTGCTATTTATTGCTCCATAGTGGGGTGCTTTTTGTGTGTTTCTTTTCATTTTTCTCAGCATGTAGCCAAGTTATTAGAAAGTACCATAGCTTTAAATAAAAACATTATATACAGGAGTCAGAAAAAGGAGGTTTACAGTTCATATGGACAAAGGATGCAGTTATGATTATTACAACAGCTTTGTTAACTCGAGTGTCACAATGGCACAGTGCATTTCGGTATAATCCCAGTGCTTTTCCAGTTGAAGAAACTTTTTTCTGATTTTTTAAAATATATTTTTTATTAATTTTTTACAGAGAGGAAGGGAGAGAGATAGAGAGTTAGAAACATCAATGAGAGATAAACATCAATCAGCTGCCTCCTGCACACCCCCTACTGGGGATGTGCCGCAACCAATGTACATGCCCTTGACCAGAATTGAACCTGGGACCCTTCAGTCCGCAGGCCGGCGCTCTATCCACTGATCCAAACCGGTTAGGGCTGATTTTTTAATTTGCTTTTTGTCTTTTATGCGCTGACATTTCACCACTAGTTGAAGATTTGTTGTATTCTTATCTAAAGACTCATGTCTTTCTTCAACCCTGTAACTCTTTCAGCCATATCTCATTGTATATTGTTTGCCACACTATTCTCTTTTCTTATGACACTCTTATATATACAGCAACCCTTCTCATTTTCTATTACATATCTTTTAACCTCCCTTTCACATTTTTATCACTTTAATTTTGTTTGCATTTTGAGTTTTACTTAAATCACCTTCTAGATTTTAACATTCTAACAGCCTAATCTGCTATTTAATGTTACAAGTGTTCTTAATTTGAATGATTACATTGATTTTTAGTTCTATTTGATTTTTCCAAATAATTCCATTTATTTATGTTCTCATTCTGAATCCCCAACTTATTGCTTATATATTTAATAATTTTAAATAAACTTATTACAGATTTTTTCAGCTTATTATTCTCTTATCTGAGGATCTTCAAGTATGTTGCTTATATGGACGCTCAGAGAAGATTTTTTGTTTTAAAATTTATTTTTATTGCAATGTCATTTTTAGTGGAAATACTTTTGTCTTTGGAAGTTCCATATGACTTGGTTTTAAAAGTAGTCTTGATGCAGAAGGATGTCTGACATTTCTTTGTGGAACTGTAGGTTTCTATGAAGCCATTCAATTATTTATGTTTATTTCTTGATTTTATTGTTTTCTCACTTTTCAGATATTTAGACTTCATAATCCACAATCTAAAGTGGCCCAGGAAAGAGATTTCAGATCCCAAAAAATGGCTTTAATTACCCCCTTTCCCATAGATTTATCAAACATCCACTTTGTTTTGAGCTTTATGTAGAGTAGATGATTCCAAACTCTTTCATCACACTCCCAGTGACTGTGTCTTCCATCCTAGAGTGCTTGCCAGAACCCCAGCCTCAGCTACTAGGAAATACATCTGAGACTAAAATACACATGAATGCCTCTATCTCAATTTATACTTAATTTTCTGCTTTTAATGTTTCATGACTTACTTGCTTATTGTATATATATAAAGTGTATATGCATGCTGATGTGAGGTGGGAGCAGGGGAGAGAATTCCACAGGTTAGTTTTTCATATTACTGGAAGCCTCCAAAAGTTTTTTTTTTTTTAATGTAAATGTGTAAGTCTTTATGTGGAAAAAGCTCTTAAACATATTAGTGACTAAAATTTGAATATCCTAAGTAATAGTCACTAGAGTAAAGCACTTTGAGAGCAGAAACCATTTAATTTGTAACCTCCATATACTTTAAACATGTGTTTGGCTAAATAGTATTTGTTAAATTAAAATTTATGTAAAATACACATAGAACTATATTTTGTAATAAAATATCCTACAGAAGGAATTTAGATGAAGAAATTTCCTAACATTCTTATGAAAAACTTTTCCTTCATGTCTATCATGAGTTCCTACTTAATTAAAAGGACCTATGATACTTTAAAATAAAAACATACTATAAATGATTATTTGAAAATGTTGAATGTGCTTTTCTTCACTCGAGGTAATTGAGTAAAATCTTTAAGGGTTTTAAGTTGGCAATGTCTCAAGTAAAACACTTTCAGTAAACGGGTAAAATTGTTCTGGATACTAGAAAAATATGTTTTCATTTATTATAAAGATAAATTCTAAGTGACCATTTAAAAGCAACAAGTTTTTCTTTTAAGAAAAACATTTAATTCCTTCAAAGTGATAGAAACTGTTGAGTATACGTATATATTTTCAGGAGAGATTAAGGAAATTTTGTTAATTGAAATGTTTTTCCCCCATTATATTTCTTACATATTCTATCAGGTAGACCCCTTGCCTGAATTGCAATCAAGTAATAATTTATAACATGCTAGCGGATTTACATAGGGCAGGTAGCATTAAAGGAAAGGGATAAATTATCATTTTGAAAGAGTTTGACCTTTTATTAAATCTGTAAAGGAAAAGGAGTTAAAAACTCTGGCAGATTTCACAGGCCTCAACTAAGAAAGGTTGTAATTATTATTACAGACCAAACTGAGTCAGTTAGGCTTCTGGAATTGGTGCTTCCCTATCCTTAGGAACCCTTTCAGTCTAGAATTAAAGTCCTGAGCTGAGGCTTTCTATTATTACACTCTCATTATTTGATTTAGTTTATAAAGGGAAATGAACTATAGTCATCTCCCAGAGAGTGAAATTGCATTTTAACATGCTAATGTAGTCTAGGGCTAGAAAAAAAAAAAAAGAACAGGAAAAAAACCCACACAACCCCTTAATATTTTCCACCATCTTTATAAATGGAAAAAAGAAACAACCCCTTAATGTTGTCCACCATCTTTATAAATATACTGATGAAAAGGAACTAGGAGATAATGTAACACCCTAATTATAAAATATAGTTCCATTATCTGTGCTGGAAACCAAACCACTTAAGAAAAAATTATTTCCATGTACTTTATACAATTTGTGCTACATACTCCTCAATACTCTAAGCACACAAATTTTAAAAAAGAATAAAATTATAAGGAAGAAACAGTATTTGAGTGAACAGTATTAATTTCTAGCACTGGCTAAGGTGTGATTTAAAGTAATGTGATTGTTTTTTGTAGCCTTCACATGAAATCCACTTAATTTCTCTATCCTTTTCAACTGGAATAATTTAGTAGGTTATGATCAACAATTTATTTCATGTTTTAGTGTTTAACCTAGTGGGAAAAATATTGCTAGTTTTTATTACTACTGGTAGCTAGTTAGAGACAGCTGTCTTCAATCAAAGATCAGCTATCCATTAAAACAGTGGTTCTCAGAAATTCAAAGCAGGTTTGTTAAACCAGAGATTGCTTGTCCTAGCTCCAGAGTTTCTGTTTCTGTAGATCTGGGTTGGAGCAAGATAATTAGCAAGTTCCTGGGTGCTGTTCTTGCTGCTGGTCCTGGGATGACAATTTGAGAAACACTGCTGTAAAGAATAATTGTTCTCATACTTATGTCTGAAAAAATTACTTTGAGAAGCAGTGAAATACTATAGAGATTTCTTGGTCTGCTGTCTAGACAATCAGATTCAATAGGACCCTGATTAGTTAAACCTAGCTTAAGTCTCTCCAAGGACTGAGGGGCCAACTGGTATGTATATCCATGTAGACATCTAGTAAGCTAATATTCATCTAGTTTCAACCATGTACCAATGATGATTGCCAGCCCCAGGGATTTCATAGAAAAATAGACATGATCCCTTCTATTCTAGCATGTTAAGGTTGGGTGGGCAAGGAGGTAGTCATGCATTGCTTGTAATAGCAAAAGGTTATAAACCCCACATGTTCCTAACCAGCCATCTATGCATTAGAATATTATGTAGTAGTGACATTATATTAATACAAGGGGGAAAAATAGTGCAGGTTTTGCCTGCCTGGTTAGGAAATGATCCCATAGGACAGTGGTCGGCAAACTCATTAGTCAACAGAGCCAAATATCAACAGTACAACGATTGAAATTTCTTTTGAGAGCCAGATTTTTTAAACTTAAACTATATAGGTAGGTACATTGTTATTAACTTAATTAGGGTACTCCTAAGGCTTAGGAAGAGCCACTCTCAAGGGGCCAAAGAGCCCCATGTGGCTCACGAGCCACAGTTTGCCGACCACAGGCATGGGAAATGTCAGACCTGGATTTGCAACAAGATACTAAAAAGTCCTCTGTACTCACTACCTAGAAACAGACTAAAATAAATGACATAAACAAGTCTATCACATTCAGAATCTGCATTTTGCTTCCTAAAAGATATTCCTGAAGATGCTCATAGGCAATTAGCATCTCCTAGACATTTTCCAGCACCTTCTTTTGACCTGCTCTCCCACAATCCAGCTTTTCTACCACATCAGAAACCTTTTCTAACTTCTAACATGTAACTTTTGCCAATGGTTTCAACCCTGTCCCTCACCTCAAATGTGCCTTCTCCTATTATTTGGTAAAGGGTTTTCTATTTGACATGACTCATAGGAAGCAATAAAGGTATCTCCACTTTTCTCATTCCCCTTATATTGAAATCTATTTATAATTAAGATACAGAGACAGGCATATAGTGATGAAAATACTGATACATTTGATAACACTAATTTGAAAATTTTAGATCTGTCGCCAAAGCTGCTTGCTAATATTTCACCCAAAGTGAGATTTATGCCTCCAGACACTGCGACCGCTAGAAACTGCACTTAAAGCAACAGAGTTTCCCATACTGAATATATTGAATGGCCAAAGAGAAGACCATAATGCAACCTCCTGTGAACAGACCAGCCACCAGAAAGATAGATCCGAATTAGCTGTGTTTGGAAGGCTCAGTTCCTTCTCTCAATTTTTCCAATCTGGTAAGACATGCCTCCCCTTCTTAGGGTGAATTAGGAAAGAAAAGCTGAAAGAAATACCTTATAGTATAACGTAGTGGTTTGCAAACTTCAGGGAGCATCACAATGGCCTGGAGAGCTTGCCAAAACACAGGCGGCTGAACTCCAACACCGGAGTTTCTGACTCAGCAGGTTTGGAGAGGAGTGAAGAATGTTTAAGTTCACAGGTGATGCTGCTGTTGCTGGCCTGGTGATTGCAGTTGAAGAACCACAGTGACATTGTGTTAGCATCATCTGGGAGGTAGTTTGGAAAAATATAGACCAGTGGTTCTCAACCGTGGCTGCACATTAGAATCACCTGGGAATCTTTTTAAAATCCTGATTTCTGGGCCTCATCCTCCGGAAATCCTGTTTCTTTGTTACTAATGTTGTGGCCCCACCTCATAACAAAGAAACAGGATTTCCAGAGGATGAGGCCCGGAAATCAGGAGTTTAAAAAGATTCCCAGGTGATTCTAATGTGCAGCCAAGGTTGAGAACCACTGATATAGATGCTTCAGCTCCACCCAACCAGTCTCTGCAGGTGGGGTCTCCGTCACTGGAATGTGATTCTCTCTCCCCGCCCAGAGGATTCTAATATCAGGTACAGTTGATTATTGCATCTAGCAGTAGTGCTTTCTATAAACGCCAGAGGCGAGGGAAATTTGTTTTCTTTTAATTTGTCACTTAATGTTCTCTTAAATTTTAAACTCGCATGACTGGAAATATGAGGCAGGGGGTCCTGCGGGGGTGAGGCCGACCGAGTCCTAACAAAGCATGCCCGACTCCGGAGACAGGTCCAAGACGCAGTCTGAGTTTTATTGTTTAAGTGCAGCGACATATATAACATTCCAGACCAATCAGAAGTTTACACCATCCTTAGGGAAACCAATGGTAGGAAAGATCAGGGTACTATGTAGGGGCTCTAGGGGGCTTGCTCAGGCGGGTGCTGCCACTTCCCGATGTGCTGAGGAAGCTTGTATGGGCGGAGTGTGCTCACGCCATTGCATCTGCCACTGCACTGAGATAAATTTCCTGAGCTCTTCCCACAGAAATACATATTTCTGAAGACAGAGGAGAAAACAAGTTTGTATCCATAGATTTTTTGATATACATATAAGAATGTGTATAATTTTGGGGTCTTGCAAAGTGCCAATTATATATTTACCTCGTTTAAATAAGAAAATGTTCCCCTCCTTATATAGAAATGCATTTACCTTTATACCAAACTTTTGACTGTTTATTTTTCAATTTAAAATTTACCAGAAACCATAACAAGCACTGCTTTGAGGTACCTTTGTTAAGGACATTTATCCAAGATTCATGTAAACAATTTCAGCATGGAATGATTGCTTCATTCTTAAAAAAAGTATTTTTTTCGTTTTATTATGAATTATACACATGATATTAAGAGTAATGATAAAACAAACACCTGAGTAGCGATCAATCAATTTAAGAATAAATCCTTGCTTTTCAAGCTTCAAAGAGTTACCATTACTGAAGACCTTGAAGGTAACTAATAACCATCATTTTGTTATTTTTATAAAATATCACAGTGCTAAATTGTCTTTCAAAGTGGATGTGCAGGCTAACATTCCCACAGCAGTGAATGGCTGTCCTCTTTGCTTGATATCCTAGCCAATCTTTGGTATTGTGCAAGGAACTGGGAATCCTTCAAGAGCCTAATTCAGGGGTCCTCAAACTACGGCCCGCGGGCCGCATGCAAATACAAATATTGTATTTGTTCCCGTTTTGTTTTTTTACTTCAAAATAAGATATGTGCAGTGTGCATAGGAATTTGTTCATAGTTTCTTTTTAAACTACAGTCCGAGGGACAGTGAACTGGCCCCCTGTTTAAAAAGTTTGAGGACCCCTGGAGTTCTTGTAGTGTGCATTTGAACTTAATAGAGGAAGTAAATCTCACTCAAAAATAAGTTTATACACTAAATAAAGGAACAAACCAGTAAATATAAAGAGCATTAATAACTAAAAATTTTGGGAGATGATTCAACTCCTGAATGTGTGTGTCTAGTGTATTTGATCTACAATGAATATCTTCCCCTGCTATCCCTCCCCCTTCAGAATTGCAATGCAGATAGAAGTGGTCCACTTACTTGGCAACCAAATTATAACATCCTTGCCTACCCCTACTTTAAAAGTGATATCAGTCTGAAACTGATTGCAAAAAAAAAAAATAGACCCACAGTCATTAATACCTCCCTCTTTTTAATCTTAACACATAATGAGATATGTGGTTATTTTCTTACTAGAAGCCCAGTGCACGATATTTGTGCACTGGGAAGGGGGGGTGGGGGGGGTCCCTCAGCCTGGCCTGCACCCTCTCGCAGTCTGGGATCCCTCTTGCAGTCCAGGACCCCTTGCTCCTTACCGCCCTCCTGCTCGCTGCTCCTCACCACTTGGCTTGCTGCTCCTTAACACTGCTGTGGAGGCGGGAGAGGCTCCCGTCATCACCTCTGCGCTTGCCAGACATGAGCCAAGCTTTTGGCTGAGCGGAGCTCTCCCTGCGGGAGCGCACTGACCACCAGGGGGCAGCTCCTGCATTGAGCATCTGCCTTCTGATGGTCAGTGCGCATCATAACGACTGGTTGTTCTGCCATAATGATCGCTTAGGCTTTTATTATGTAGATAGATGTTTTGGGGATATCAGGATGCTGTATACCATTTGGAATAAAGCCTAAATTGTGTAGTATGGCTTACACCATATCTTTTTAAATAACCTCTTTCAATCTTGTTTTCCTTTCAATTTCTCAAAGACGCCATGTTTTTTCTGCCTCTTCTTAAATAGTACATGCTGTTCTCTCTTTGTAAAGAAACCCACACTCTGAAGTATAAGTGATTGAATGAGTGGACAATGGTGACATTTCATTGATATTACCTGTTACATTTGTAATGTACTTTACCCCAAGGTAACTATATGTTCCAGGTTCCTCTTGTCAAAACAGGACCCATGACACCTTTTTGCCACAGCTGACATCTATACACTCCAAAGTAACCGTTTGTAAACGTAATATAGTTTATTTCTCCTGTCTTCCTTTTTTTTAAATTAAAGAATCAGTATTTTCCTTTACACAAACTTTCCTCTAGTCTGCATGTCATGTATGGAGTCATATGCACATAATATTTCTTAGACCTTTTTTCCCCTTTATGGTGGTATTTTGAATATTTATGCAATTTACTAAATTTTTTACCAATGCATTCCTGTTTTACCTGTTAAACTTAAAAATAATAGTGGAAATCATTATCCTGTTACATGCTTATATTTAGTTTCATTTCAGGATTTATATATTTCTGTTATACTTTTTTCTTGCTTATATAAAATAAATGATGAAACCCTCATATAATATGTACTAGTTAGTTCTTAAGTGCTTGTATTGGGATTGGCATTTTATAGATATGATCCCATTTATCCCTCACAACAACACTACAAGCTAGAAATAGCTATTCTCAACTAACAGGAGGAAATTGAGCTCAGAGGTTAAGTAATCTGTTTAAGGTTGCACTGCTAATAAATAACCCCGGTGGGTCTGCTGTGTATAAACCAAGCTCCTACCTGCTAATTCTGCATTTCAATATTTCTAGAACATACCCACACCCAAAAAACTATTGACACATTTTACTTAGAGTTTTGCTTCTTTGATATTTTTTACAGCCACCCTCTTATTATTGTATATCCAACTTAGAAACCAAGCCAGTATTCTTTTTTTAAAAAAAATTATATGGAGAGACAGACAGACAGATGGACAGACAGACACAGGAGAAGAACTCTGAGTTTGTCTGATGTATTTGGTTTATGATGCTGTAGTTTTCATAATTTAATTATTCAGACTTAGATGAAAATGTTTTTTTTTAAATAAATGAGTAGACATAAGTGAAAGAGTTTACTACGAAGTCTTTGTGGTATCCTAGTGTATGCCTAAAATGAACCTACCACTGATTGTTGGCCTAGTAGGTTGTTAGTTATGTATTAAACAGATTTCCTTTAACATCATGCATCATAAAGTTCTGATGAAGATGTAGCCAACCTGGTCAGACACAGAGTCAGTCTCTCTCTATCTCTTTGTCTCTCTCTTTCTCTCTCCCTCTTTTTCCTTCCCTCTATCCTATCCCTCTTTTCCCCCTTGTTCTGTTTCTTACCCTTGCAACTATAAACACTACCCATAGGACAGGTTATATACTTGGTTATCTAATTTAAAACACATAAATTACTTAGGAAGGTTTTCCCCCCAACTTAGAAATTTGAGGGAGCTTTTGTCCTTGTATAGGGGACATTAAGTCATATAGTAAATTGTATCTTTATATATAGCTTCATAGCAAATGCATAAAAAGCTTTTCTGACATTAAACTCAGGTAAAAGGTGATCATCATTCATCACCCTTTTATCAGGCATTGCCTTATCCAGGAGAGCAACTCTGAAAGGGAGTGAGAAAGAGCTCCTTGCTCAGACTCTCCTGTGTGTAAGAGGGATGTTTAAATGAAACAGTATTCCCTTGAAACTGCTCTGCCTTTGTTGTTCACATAGTTGTTCATGGTGCTTTTTAAAAAGCACTTGGCAGGCTTTAAGATGACTGCCATGGTCTGACACTAACCAAGTTTCCCCACACCCTGGGGCCATTTATACCTATAATTGAGCAACATACAGTTTGTTTTCAAAAACTGTACCAGAATATACTCACCAGTAATGGTAAGTATTGAGCACCCTCACTGATCGTTATTTTCTTGTGAAATAAATCTAAGTCCAGCAGAGAGCAAGAAACTTAAAGGCCCATGGGGTGAATCTGTTTCCTCACTAGATTCTCGTTATTAGGCCGAGGCTGACCACAGCTTGAACTCTTAATGCCATCGAACTGGTCTCCTCTATGTTACGAAGTAGTTACAGTGGGCTTAAGTCCCAAGACTCCCAGTGGATGCCTGGAACTGTGCGTAGTATCAGACCCTGAACCCTACATATACCATGCTTTCTCCTATACATATGTGCCTATAATAAAGCTTAATTTATAAATTAGGCCCATTGAGAGATTAACAACTCTAATAATAAAATGCAACAATTGTAGCAATGCACTCTAATTTAGAGTTATTAAGTAAGGGTTGCTAGAATACAAGTATTGTGATACTGTGATAGTTTATCTGATAACTCAGATGCCTAATGGACAGGTAATGTATAAAGCCTGAATTCACTGGATGGAGGGACGACTCACCTCCCAGGCAGGGCAGAGCAGGATGGAGATTTCATCACACTGCTAAGAATTTCACACAATTTAAAATTTATGAATTGTTTATTTCTGGAATTTTTATTTAATATTTTTGGGCTGCAGTTGGAACTGAAGAAAGCAAAACTGTGGATAAGGGGGAACTACAGAATGTACAATTTTTAAAAAATTAGAGAATATTATCTGGGGCAGACATTATAGGTTGGCTGGCTCACTAGCACCATTTCCCTGTTCTTTCTTCCTTGCCTAACTTTACCCTAATGGACAAGCTAAAATCTTCATTTTCTCTGGCTCTCTTGAAGCTAGAAAGGCCAATGAGATGTAATAAACTCTGATACTTCTCCTCTTTCTGACCTGAATGCTGGCAAGGTGGCTGCAGATATAGAGTTATTGCACTTCCTGGTAGCTGCCAGAGAAGGGCATAGGGCAGTGATGGCGAACCTTTTGAGCTCGGCGTGTCAACATTTTGAAAAACCCTAACTTAACTCTGGTGCCGTGTCACATATAGAAATTTTTTGATATTTGCAACCATAGTAAAACAAAGACTTATATTTTCGATATTTATTTTATATATTTAAATGCCATTTAACTAACAAAAATCAACCAAAAAAATGAGTTCACATGTCACCTCTGACACGCGTGTCATAGGTTCGCCATCACTGACATAGGGAATCACAGATGTCCTGGCTCTGATTCCACTGAAAACCTGACCAACCTCTTACTTAACTGCCTACCTTCACTTCAGACTATATATGTTATGGGAAAAAATATTTTTTTAAAGTCACGGTAGTTGATATTGTACAGTTGAAACTACCTTTAAATAAAGTATAATCTATGAACTATGGACGAGTGTTACTGAGTCAGGTTGTTTTTCCTGAGCAGGATGCAAGGTTAATTTCTTTCTCGCGTTCTTGTCCAGATGGATTTGAAGAATGAAGCCATGGACAAAAGGTGGTAGATGAAAAGGTTGGAATTTATTGGAAGCAAGTACAGACTCCCACGTGGGGAGGGGGTCCAAGGAGGTAACCCCCAAGCTCTTTTTTGCTAAGGTATATAAAGGCTGCAGTTCTTTGTCTCTTCATATTGCCTTCCATTTGGTAGAATATCAGCTTCAAAGCCTAAATACCACATGGTGACCCCTCTTCCTCTCCCCCTTCAGTGGTAGAATTCTCTATTTCCTATGAAAATATATTATCCTCTTCCTCCCATTAGTCAGCATTTCTCTATCCTCTGTGAAAGTTTGTTTCTTTTTCTCACCATACCCTGTGGCTTTTCCCTATCTTCTGTGAATGGATGTCTTCCTCTCCTCTTATCCTGTGGCACCTTTTTTTTCTCTCTGTGAATGTATGCTTTTTGGCAGCTCCAAGCCCTCACCAATTCCTTCTTCCCCCATGGACCCTCTTTATTCCTAAAACTCCCTAAACCTGCCCATTTTATCCCTAAAACTCATTTCAGTACTGCTCACCTAGCTCATCTATAATAATAAAAGCACAATATGCTAATTAGACTTGACAGCCGAATGACCTTCTGGACATCATTCCGGACTTCCTTCCCTACAAAGTCGTGGCAGCAGGGTCCAAGGCAGTGGTGGTTAGGAGTGATCAGGCAGGCAGGTGAGTAGTTAGGTGCGAGCAGGCAGGCAGAGGCAATTAGGGGTGATCAGGCAGGCAGGCAAGCAGTTAGGGGCGATCAGGCAGGCAGGCGAGTGGTTAGGGGCAATCAGGCAGGCAGGTGAGCAGTTAGGAGCATCAGGCAGGCATGCACAGAGGTTAGGGGTGATCAGGCAGGCATGCGAGTGGTTAGGGTGATCAGGCAGGCAGGTGAGCATTAAGGGGAATCAGGCAGGCAGGCAGAGTGGTTAGGGGCGATCAGGCAGGCAGGCATGTGAGCAATTAGGAGCCAGCAGTCCTGGATTGTGAGAGGAATGTCCGACTGCCACTTTAGGCCTGATCCCACAGGAATCGGAATCAGGATCGGACCTAAACTGTCAGTTGGACATCCCCAAGGGCCCCGGATTGCAAGAGGGTACAGGCCAGGCTGAGGGACCACCCCCCATGCACGAATTTCATACACCGACACTCTACTTAAATAATATAAATCTGGGTCTCTAACAATGAAAGCAAATTGAAATTAACAGTGACCGATTCTCTATGGTCCAATTTTGTGGTGAGGATGGAAGTTTGGACTTTCTTCCAAACACCTCAAAAATTTATTAAAATAAAAATTTTCTTAAAATTATCCATTTGCAAGTATTAATATGTTGAATATTAGATGATTGGCATAGTATCACTTATTCCTCCTCTCCCTCTTCCTAAGAGTA
Source organism: Myotis daubentonii (assembly GCF_963259705.1). NCBI lineage: Eukaryota > Metazoa > Chordata > Mammalia > Chiroptera > Vespertilionidae > Myotis > Myotis daubentonii. The sequence continues at coordinate 54,819,163 of NC_081843.1, forward strand.
ACTGGAATTTCCCATCTATAATGTTTTGAAGGATGGATTTTTCCACCTCTGTTGCTAGGGGTGCACTATGATGGGTTAAGTCCAATTAACACCATCCATTTTTCTGGACAAAATGATTTTTTTCAGGATACTATATATGAAAAAGTCAGAGCTGACTTTACATTTTTGTTGTTGTTGTTGTTGCTTTTTGCTGTTAGGGAGATGGGCTCTTACTTTCCTGTTACATAGGAACATGGGAGGATTTAGTAGAAGATGTGAGCAGCCAAGTTAGGAATACAAAGATAAAAGCCTTCTAGGAATGGAGGCAAGTTTAAGGAAAAAGAACTGAGAATGAACTGTGTCCTGGTTATACTGCTATGCAACCCATATATTGCTCAGTAAAGTGACTTCAAAATTCCTTTTATTTAGAAAGTTTGAATGAGGTGGATTTTCTATTACTTGAAATAGGAAGACTCTTAACATATTCGTTATGTGCTTGTTTTATAAATAAAGTTTCAAAATAAAGGGGATTATAATTTTTTTTAAAATATATTTTATTGATTTTTTACAGAGAGGAAGGGAGAGAGATAGAGAGTTAGAAACATCGATGAGAGAGAAACATCGATTAGCTGCCTCCTGCACATCTCCCACTGGGGATGTACCCGCAACCCAGGTACATGCCCTTGACCGGAATCGAACCTGGGACCCTTGAGTCCGCAGGCCGATGCTCTATCCACAGAGCCAAACCAGTTTCAGCAAGGGGATTATAATTTTATTTTTTGCAACAATTATATTTGTTACTATCGTAGTATTTTGTTTCCCATGCCTCCCTCTTTTGCTACATATAACTCAATTAAGATTCATTTCATTTTCTTGGATAATTTATAGTGTTGTGTGGAGGGACACAGAATAAAATGAGAACTATTATATTATTCTACTAGAGGCCTGGTGCATGAAATTCGTGCACAGGTAGGGTCCCTAGGCCTGGCTGGCGATCTGGGCCATTTGGGGCCTTCTGGCTGTTGGCCGGGGCCTTCCTTCTAGCTGCTGGCCATGGCCTCCCTTTCCCGGCTGCCAGCTGCTGGCCGGGGCCTTCCTTCATTCTGCACCACCCCCTGGTGGTCAGCACACATCATAGTGAGCAATCGAACTCCCAGTCTCCCGGTCGAACTCCCAAGGGGACACTTTGCGTATTAGGCTTTTATATAGAGATAAATTCATGGCCTGCTATACATGCGTTGTTGTTTTTTAAATTTTGGAGTCAAGAAATGTAGAGAGAGAAAATTTGATTTACTTTTACATTTGAACTTTGGATCAAACATAGATGGAAATTAATTCAACCCTTGAACCATCCAGTGATGTCTCCTAATCAATTCACTTTATTTTAAAAACATTAAATGAGTGTTGAAGAAGATGGTTTTCAAGTTACTAACAGTAAAGCCCATCTTTCCTCACTTCTTTGCACACGCTTGTTATAAGCAGAGTCCAACATGTTCCCTGAGCCAAGATACAAAATGTTTAAGAAAACCCCTCCGCTTTGAAGGTGAAATACAAAAATGAGACATTGTCATAAGTCCAATATACATTGTTCTAGGAAAAGTCCTGGGCATATGTCTGAGCACCCTTGCATGAACTCACTGGACTTGGCAGACTGGTGGTGGTGGTACATGACCAGGTTTTTTTTGTTTTGTTTTGTTTTTTTGTTGTTTTTTTATCAGCACTAAGTCTGGAGCATATGTTTTTAAAACTAATCTACTTGTCTCATCCCTTAGAACCTGCATTACTCTTATGTGGTCACTGTCAGAGGCAAGACTTTTGATTCTCAGAATTCAGTGTGTGAGTATCACCCAGAGGAATTTGCAGAAAATGCAGATTCGTTTATACTATCTCCCTCAACGTATCTGCTAAAGTGATTGGAAAAGCACATTTGAAAAAGGTTAGTGTAGACATCCCCAGTTTTGAGATACTAGCTGTTTCAAACACATTGCCTAAAAACATTCCACTTTAAACACACTTGAATTTTAAGCACTTACAGCACCTGAAGAAACTCAATTCTGCCATAACCTTTCCTTCAAATCAGATATAATTAAAGATGCACAAGCAGATCACTTCCCACTCAGAATAAAGCAAAGTGGACAGTCCTCTCATTCATATCAGGGAAGGACCTTCAAGAGATGAGAGAAACAAATATGATACTTTCTCTTCTATCAAAAACACTTGCTCTATACTGTAGGAAATGAGACTAGTTGCAAGTAACTATAATAAAACATGGGAAGTTATACATTGTAAGAAGAAAAAAAATAGTGCTCAAAAATAATAGAAAGCATGCTCAAATTGAAGTTGTCCTACAAAATCAATGTTTTGTTCAAATGCTTCTCATTTGTGGTCCTTTATTTGTTTGTAATAGCTAGATTCTAGGAGTCAGGCAGTCAGCCTGAGGTACCAGTGTGGTATCAATATCCTTACTAAAAAGGAACATTGCAGAGTTCAACGTTGCAAATATTCTTGAAAGTGTCATTACTACCATCTGGGTTCTCCTTCAAAGTAACAAAATAATTAAAGAAGTTTATGAATTAGCCAATGAATTTATAAATGGTTAAATTCTTGACTAGAAGGACCAGTAGCAGAAGTAAATAAATTGAAACTTTTTCTTAGGGTTTGTAATTTTTTTAAAGTTTTAGTCATTCTAAGAGATGGGTAGTGGTATCTCATTGTGTTGTGTGTTTTTAATTTTTATTGAATTTACTGGGGTGACATCACTTAATAAAATGATATAGGTTTCAAGTGCAGAATTCTATAATACATCATCTGTATATTGATTGTGTGTTAATCACCTAAAGTCAAGTCTCTTTCCATCATCATTTGTTGACCTTTTACCCTTTCCTATATCACCCCACCATACTTTCCCTCTGGTAATCATGTATGTGTCCATGAGTTATTATTATTTTTGCTTAATTCCTTCAGATATTTCACCCAGCCACCAAACACCCCTCCCCTCTGACATCTGCCAGTCTATTCTCTGTATCTATGAGTCTGTTTTGGTTTAGTTTATTTTGTTTATTAGATTCCATATATAAGTAAAGTTTATCTGGTATTGGTTTCTTCTAAGTGGCTTATTTATCTTAGCATAATACTCTCCAGTTCCACCGATGCTGTTGCAAATGGTAAGATTTCATTCCTTTTTTAAGGCTGAGTAGCATTCCGTTGTGTAAATGTAGCACAGCTTTTTTATCAGTTTGTCTATTGATGGGCACTTCGGTTGCTTCCATAACTTGGCTATTGTAATAATGCTGCAGTGAACATATGTTCTTTTGAGTTTGTGTTTCAGATTTCATTGGCTCTATTCTCAGAGGCAGAATTATTGGGTCATAAGGCTATTTAATATTTAAAATTTTCAGGAAACTCCATACAGTTTTCCACAGTGGCTACACCAATCTACATTCCCAACAACAATGCATGAGAGTTCCCTTTCCTCCATGTCCTCACCCCCACTTGTTTTTTGAGTTATTGGTGATAGCCATTCTGAAAAGAGTGATATGCTATCTCATTGTGATTTTAATTTGCCTTTCACTGGTGATTAGTAAGTTGAGCATCTTTTCATTTGTCTATTGGCCTCTGTATGTCCTCTTTGGAGAAGTATCTATTCAGGGTTCTTTGACTACTTTTTAATTGGATTGTTTGTTTTTTGGGTATATAAGTTCTTTATAAATTTTGGATATTAACTTCCTATCAGACATATCATTGACAAATATGTTCTCCCATTTGTCGGTTGTCTTTTCATTTTGTTGATTTTGTTGATTGTTTCCTTTGCTATGCAGAAACGTTTTAATATCTTGCAGTTTCATTTGTTTATTTTTTCTTTTGTTTCCCTTGCTCAAAGAGATGTATCAGAAAAAAAAATAGTGTTAAAAGAGATGTCAGAGATTTTACTGCCTAGGTTTTCTTCCAGGATTTTTCTGGGTTCAAGGTCTATCATTTAAGCCTTTAATTCATTTTGAGTTCATTTTTGTCTATAGTGTCAGAAGGTGGTCTGGTTTCTTTTCTTTTCTTTTCTTTTCTTTTCTTTTCTTTTCTTTTCTTTTCTTTTCTTTTCTTTTCTTTTCTTTCTTTCTTTCTTATTTTTTTTGCATGTATCTATCCAATTTTTCCAAAACCATTTATTGAATAGACTGTCTTTACTCCATTGTATGTTCTTGCCTCCTATATCAAATATTAATTGACCATAGATACATAGATTTATTTCTGGGCTTTCTATTCTGCTTCATTGATCTATATGTGTGTGTCTATGCCATTACTGTACTGTTTTGATGACTATGTCCTTGTAATATAGTTTGATGTCAGGAAGCATGATTTCTCAACTTTGTGCTTCTTTATCAAGATAGCTATTGCTATTTGGGGTCTTTTGTGGTTTGATATACATTTTTGGAATATTTGTTCTAGTTCTGTGAAATACACCATTGGTATTTGATAGGAATCTTGATAGGAATTGTGTTGAATCTATAGATTGCTTTTTGTAGTCTGAACATTTTAATGAGTCAATTTTTGCTATTTATGAACGTGGTATAAGCTTCCACTTATTTGTGTTTTCTTCCTTTTCTTTCTTCAGTATTATAATTTTTTGAGTATGAGTTATTACATCCTTGGTAAAATTTATTCCTACGTATTTTTGTTGTTGATGATGCAATTGGAAATGGTATTGTTTTTTTAGTTTCCCTTTCTGATAGTTCATTATTGGTGTATAAAAATGCAACTGATTTCTGGATAATTATTTTATATCCTGTTAGTTTACTGAATTCATTTATTAGTTTTAGTAGTCTTCTGGTGGAGAAATTGACACAATAGAAAAGGTTAACAAAAATAAGAGCAGCCCTACCTGGTTTGGCTCAGTGGGTAGAGTGTTGGCCTGCAGACTGAAGGGTCCCAGGTTCGATTCCGGTCAAGGGCATGTATCTTAGCTGTGGGCACATCCCCAGTAGGGGATGTGCAGGAGGCAGCTGATCAATTTTTCTCTCTCATTGATTTTTCTAACTCTCTATCTCTCTCCCTTCCTATCTGTGAAAAATCAATAAAATATATTTAAAAAATAAAAGTGGAAGAATGAAATTGGATCCCTCTATTATCTTCTGGTGAGAATTTTAAAAAATTAAAACAAAACTCTAAATGTTATTTTAAAACTCCTCAAAATTAAATAATTATTAAAAACTGACAAATCTCAATGTCTAGCTGAATACATGTATTTAAAGATCTTAAACATTGTTATTTAAATACATCATGTAAAAGATACTACAAAATGATCATAAGAAAATAGGAAAAACTCATTTTTGAGTAATTTTTAAAAGAATTATTGTTTTCCTACTACTTTAGTAAATATTCAGATACTTAGCAGTTTTAATCTAAATGAAAACTATACCTTTGAAAAACAACTGCAAAAAATATAAAAATTCTACTACTCTATGAGTACAAAAATGCCAAGAATACATAGATGCTGTATTATACTTATCCCCTGTCTATGTTAAAAACAAATACTGCCTTTAATTTTATCATAGAGTGATAAATTTAGCTACATAGTTAAGAAATGTTTACTTAATTAGTGAAGAAATTTTATTAGCTGTAACATTTCAAGTATTCTAGATCTAAACATTCTATTAACTGTTGTTTTCTAAAGGTAGCCTAAAACATTTGAATATTTTAATTTTGATAAAACATTAATGCAGATTTTATTCTTTATATACACTTGTTATATTACTGTCCTCCAGCCACTAAAGTATAAAGGGCATAGTTCCTATTGCAAGTAGAAATCTGGTAGGACAGTCAGCACATTTTAGAATTTATTCAAGGTATGTATATATTATATTTTTAACACTGTCTCCAGCCATTCCTCAAAATAGACCTGAAAGATGGATTTTTGCCAGTATCTAAACCTTGTCCATTAAAATAGCAAATGATTTTATTTGAATAACCAATTAATTAAAGATGAATCTTAATTTACTATTTCCCCAAAAATAATGTGGAAGAGAAGTATAGGTGAAGAATTTATGTTAAATACTAATGAAAGGATCCATTTTGTTCAAAAAACATTTTGACATCACTCTGAGATGCAGTTTCCTTTTACTAGTTTCTCCTAGAAGTAGTCTGACCCTGCCTGAATAGAAAAGCAAAAACAAAACAAAATGAAAATATAATAATCTAAAACATAGGTTGTATAAAATGAATAAGTTTTAAACAAATTATAATTTGGGGCCAGACTGCCTAGACAAGCTAATTTCAAGGTAAACTTTTTTATCAAATAAAACAATTATACATACCACAAAAGTGCTGACAACATTTTAATTACTTTTTGAAAGGTAAAGAATTTCATGCTGTTTATGTATTCAATTATTTATCTTCATTTTCTAATTTGAATAATAATCTTATATGTTGAATATACTTCATTTGAAAAAAAAGATGGAATCTCAATGTTTAAGATACTGGAAAAAATTTACCTTTAATTTAATTTTCCTTCCACTTGTATTTACTTAGGTGATATAGCTTAATTAGTAAAGAAAAGTTTGATCAACAGGGGAAGGTAGTATCAATATCTCATGTTACTCTGAATACATTTAGATATGACAAGATTGCTGTAGTGAAGGGGGTCCCAGAAATATCTGTTGTTTAATGTGACTGGAATCTACTCATAATAGTATTACTATATTTCTGAATCATTTCAAATGACAATATTGACAGAGACCTGCTTTATTTTCCTCTTCATGTTTTTTTTTTTATGTTGATCAGACAGTATCTCAATTCTGAGTGAATGTATGATGCCAATACAAATAGGATACTTTTTTCCTTTTTACCATCACATTGTGTACTTCCTTTGATATGTGATATATAGTGCTGAGATAAATTGATGTGGTTAATGAGAGGTGACAAAAGGCAATAAGATACCAGTTTCTATCGATGCTGGATGTGAAATGAAAATCTATACAAGTTGAATTCAAAGTAGGCATCTTTCATTTAAGCTTTTGTTTATCAGCTAGGAGAGGTATATTCACATGTCAGTGAATTTCCCTATTAGCTATAAGTCTTAAATATGAATATATCATAAGTTCTTCAAAAACTATATCTGGTATTTTTTAAAGTCAACTAATTAATCACTATGTCAGGACAAGATTTGGCTCACATTAAGAAGTTATTGTTTACATAGGTTATACTTAATATTCTATCCATGTGCTAATTGTAATTTTTCATTTGGGAAAAGTTTAGATTATTCCTTGGAATATTATGTGACACAGAGTGAATATCATTGGGTCACTAAATTCATCTATTTCAATATTCAATATTCAATATGCATTAAGTAAACAACACTTTATTTGAGAATATATCAAACTTACAAATAGGTCTCATGAATTAGGGGATATCGCAATAAGATTATTTTAGGCATGAAAACTTGGTCTAAAATGTAACTGCAAGTAGCATATTGCTTTTAAAATTTTAGTAACTGTTTCAGTGAAATAACCAGCCAGTTGTCAAAGCATTAAATTAGTATTCTGACATAAAAATAGTGAATAAGACAGTAAGTCAGTAGTTGGTATAAAAAACAAGAATTGGATCAGGATTTCGGGAATAAAATGTTCTACAGAACCAATAGTAAAGGTTTGTTCTTTTTAATGCATTGAATGATAGTAATAGAGAGTAGCTAGAACCTTGAATGCGGTTAGCTCAGGAGGTTCATTTGATCTATTGATGGTTCAGTGTTCAATATAATATTTATAAAGTTAGCAACAAAGGATATGACTCATTGTAAGTCTTCAGTAAAAAGTGGTTCCTTTACCTTCTAAGTTTAGGACACAAAGTAGAGTAGAAACATGCCAATTACAAAAACACATACAGTGTTATTGTTGTCATTATTATAATAAGATTCTGAGTATAGCAATAACATTGTATGTGTTTCCATATTTCTTCCTTAACACAATTTGAAATACCTTATACAATGAAACTTTGTACAATAGTCAATTTTGCTTTGATTTTTTGATAGGATCTCTTGATTGAGGTTGCATTGGATTTATAGATGAATTTAGAAAGGAATTAATATCTTTTTAAATATATATATATTTTTTATTCATTTCAGAGAGGAAGGGAGAGGGCTAGAGAGATAGAAACATCAATGATAAGAGAGAATCATTGATTGACTGCCTCCTGCACACCCCACACTGAGGATCGAGCCTGCATATGCCTCGACGGGCGATCGAACCATGACCTCCTCGTTCATAGGTTGACGCTCAACAACTGAGCCATGCCGGCCGGACAGGAATTAACAATAAGGTCATGCCAGATCATCTGTGATTTTGATATATCTCTTTATTATATTTACTAAAATTAGTTCATTGTTTCTAATTCTAAAGATGTCATTACTTAGTTCAAATTCTTATACATTTTTTCAAGTTTTGGTTCATTTCCATGGGCTCAGTTTATTTCTTCATGACAGACATGCTTTAGTTACAGCTATTGATTATTTTTAAGTTAAGGAAAGAACATTTTGGATGCAAAATAAGTTAGCATAACTTAAAAAAAATTATTAGAACAAAATTAATTGAAATATATGTTGATCCTGAAATTCCAATGTCAGGAATTAATCCTAGAGAGTATAAAGAATGAGGATGTTCATTTCATATTGTTTATATTAGTAAAAAAAAAAAAGTACTTGGCAGCAATCAAATTATTCGAAGTAAAAGAATGGTTAAATATATTACAATATAGCTATAAACCAGAATGTTATATTGTTGATAAAATGAATTCTGTGAAAGTACTGATAGATCATATTGTAGGAAAAAATGTGAGTTGAAAAATTATATGAATTCTATGATCTCTTAACTATAGGCAAATGTTTACACACATTCTCCAAATTGTTAATCTTAATCACTTCCTACACTATCCAAAGTAATATTTTACTCTTTAATTTGTATACACAAGCAATTTCTATTTCCTTTTCCTGATGATCAGATAATAATTTGGAATTCCTTTTAAATAAATGACTGGAGAAATTAATGGACAATTGTTAGTTGTTGGAGATCTTATAGGTGAATAAATTATATCATTGAGGAAAGAATGTCAAACAGCAATGATTAGTACATAGCTGGAAAATGTGATTTTCATCCTGATACAATACAAATGCAAACAATGCCATTTTTTTTTCTTTAGTAAAGTTCACTGATTTTAAAAATTGGATGTTAAAATTCTTCCCCGAATATAAGCATTCTTAAATTCTGTAACAAGTGAAGTATTTGTTAAATCTGTTAAGAATAATAGAAGGTTTAAGATTTTGCCCTAATTACAAGTTTACCAGTTAGCCTGCCACAGTTTTTTGGTTTTTTAAAATATATTTTTATTGATCTCAAAGAGATCAAAGAGGTAGGGAGAGAGAGATAGAAACACCAATGGTGAGAGGTGAGAGAGAATCATTGATTGGCTGCTTCCTGCATGCCCCACACTGGGGATCGAGCCCACAACCCAGGCATGTGACCAGGAATTTAACCGTGACCTCCTGGTTCATAGGTTGAGTTTCAACCACTGAGCCACGCAGACTGGGCCTGCCACAGTTTTTAAAGTATGCTCTCAGAAGACATAAGACTCATAGATGAGAACAAAGGAATTTGTTCTTCACATCACAACAAGCAATGTGAACATGATATTTGCACCTCAGTCCTATGAGGCAGTGCATTGGGGCCCTCATGTATGCCTGCACTCAAGTTACATTAAAGGACAGAAGCCTTGAGCTTAGGAAATCCAAATATTTTATAGTGAGCAATAAGCATGCCTATTTGCTCTGAAAGGAGACATATTCTTTCTCTTCCAAGATTATTTGCTATACAAGCATCTCTGTACATGCTTCTGTTTGCTAGATGTGCAGAAACATGAAAAATCTATTGCAATTGTCTCCCAACAATACCCACCCCTTGTTTTCATGCTGTCGTGGGACTAGACAGGGGTGGGCAAACTTTTTGACTCGCGGGCCACAATGGGTTCTTAAACTGGATCGGAGGGCCGGAACAAAAGCATGGATGGAGTGTTTGTGTGAACTAATATAAATTCAAAGTAAACATCATTACATAAAAGGGTACAGTCTTTTTTTCCAATAGTTTTATTCATTTCAAAGGGGCCGGATCCGGCCTGCGGGCCATAGTTCGCCCATGTCTGGTAGAACATTTTTTCCATGACAACACCACCACTTTGTCAGGTAGTCTAATTAACCTGATGGACAGAGACCAGGACCAAATTCACTCAGCAGTCTCAATCAGCATTTAATTAAGCCTATATCGATGGGCCTTTAAGCTGCAAAATGGGACTAACCGGCATTTATTCTTTTTAAAAAACATGCCTACAGGGGCCCCAGATTGAAAACAGTCAAAAATTCCATAAACCATCAAGGCCTAACTTAAAATACAGGTGGCTTTATCTATTTAATTGGCATGTCTGCATTGCCCTTTCCTCTTCGCTAAGGCATTCATTCAGCCACAACATGATGTGTTAGTAATTGCACAGATTTCACTTGGTCCACAACGAGGACATCTAAGGCAATTCTATTATCTAGAACTTCCCCGGTTAGTGAGGTGAGTCTGAGTTAAATACCTCCCTGGGTCCAGTTGGCAGCATTGATCTCTTTAGCTAGAATTATGAACACATTTCATAACACCCTCTCTAATTGTATAATTCCCACTGTAAAGACAACTGCCTGCAGTGTGTATATGGGTAACAAGTCAGTCTCTGCTCCCCAAAAAAGTCCTCTAATCCAGTGGTTCTCAACCTTGGCTGCACATTAGAATCACCTGGGAATCTTTTTAAAATCCTGATTTCTGGGCCTCATCCTCCAGAAATTCTGTTTCTTTGTTACTAATGTTGTGGCCTCACCCCATAACAAAGAAACAGAATTTACAGAGGATGAGACCCAGAAATCAAGATTTTAAAAAGATTCCCAGGTGATTCTAATGTGCAGCCAAGGTTGAGAACCACTGCTCTAAGCCACCAAGAGTTACCGAATTTAGGAGAAATCTGCTCACTTGTCTGAGGTGTAAATGATGTACAGATGGTGTTTTCTTAAGCAATTGCAGGTGTGATGTGGCTACCATTAAGGTGCACATTACTGCTTTGGGAAAGGAGGCAAGTTAATGACTGGCTTCCACATAAGAAGTACAGTCTCAGAAATGCACATCGTGCCCCTGGAAAATAAGTGCTATTTAGAATTGTTGGAGCTCCGTAAATAGGACCTACATTAGGCAGAGGTCACATAGTGATGGTACCTCCAATGTCTCTGTTGTAGATGGTGCATCTTCCTTCCTGCTGGTAAGTCTTCAGATTCCAGGTTCAGAGTGAATGATTTAGTCTATCCTTTGTTCTTAAGGGACTACCTAAGGGAAGTTGGTCCAAATGTACTTTGTTTATTCCAACAGCCACGTGATATTTGCCATGGGATTGAATAACATCCAGGGGATGAGTAAACCTTGGTATATTACTTTTCTTTTGAAGCATAATAAACATCATAAACTTAGTATCTTAGTGCAACACACTCTTAATATCATATATAGTTCCTGTATATGAGAATGGTGGGCACAGGTTATCTGGGTTTTCTGCTTCAGAGCCTTGATAGGCTGAAATTTAGATATTATCCGAGTCTATGGTTTCATCAGAGGCATAACTAGGAAAACAATCCAAGCCCCTATGTGTTGTTAGCAGAATTCGGTTATTTGTGGTGGTCTTGTTTTTTTTCTTTGTTTGTTTTGTTTTTTTGTGTTTTTTTTTTTTTCTCAAAGTATTACAAAGAGTATTACATATGTCTCCTTTTTTTTTTTCCTTCCCCGCCCTTTGTTTGTTTTTGATGACTTTTGGTGAGGGGTAGTTTCTTATCCTATGGCTATCTCTATGTGCTCTCTCACATAGCAGCTTACTTTGTTAAGCCAACAAAAATTTGTTCTGATTATGGTAACAAAACAGCCATGATATATCATGTAGCAACGCAGGAGTGACAGTCCGTTACCAATGCCATATTTAACCTGATCAAAGGAGAGGTATTCTATCCTTTTTCCGTATATTATGATTTAGAAGCTAGTCTCAGAGCCCATTCTACTTCAGGAGAGAAGTCAGTGATAGCACCAGTGGCGGAGGCAGGAAGATGATAGAAGTCACTTTAGAATTCTGTAGGAATGATGGTGGCAGGGGTCCTAAGGAGGGTTTTCTCTGAAAACAAAAGGTCATTTTTTATTCTGTCCCCATACTTTCATTGGCCTAATGTGTTCCCTGTAAAAGTGGTGGGGTGATTGTTTCTCCCACCTCTGCAAAATTGGTGTTTCTACTCCCAGAAGCTATAATACAACTTCCATTTTAATTATATACTCCTTGTATGCAAAGCTTTCATCCAGAAGACTCAGGGGCAAGAGACAAAAGGGAACTTTCATAAAGTTAACAAAGACCTATTACATACCTTACATAAGTCTTTGTGGGGGACTTGGCAAGCAATGTACTCAACCCATTACCTCTGTCATTGCCTCTGATTATTGCCAGGAATGAGAGATGAGCCCTTTCTGGGACAGATGTATTCATATGACCAAAGGGTATGACTAAGGTATTTAGATCAGGAAGAGATGATGGATGTAAAGTAAAAAAAAAAATTTGAGTGATGTTTGAAGAGATCATTCCAATACCCAACAAGACCAGATGTCTGTGTGTCCTAGGCACCATGAAAAGTTTATCGAAGAACTACCAGCCAATTGTTGAGTGGTATTTACAATTCAATTCCAATAATTTTCAGGCTGCAGATTATTTGGAAGTAAATATATATATATATATATATATATATATATATATATATATATGTAGATTAACTTTAAGGGGTGTAGTGGTATGGATGGCATTAGCTGATTAAACTGAAACACCAGCACTGTAGCCTGGAAAACTATAGACATAGAGTTCCAGTCTGTATTGATGGATGTATTGCTACATCTGGAATGGTGATAGATCCAGGCAGGCAGCAATGGTTAGTGCAGTCTGGCTAATGCAGATTTAATTACCAGTTTGGTTTCAGCCATTATCATCAGAGAGAACATCCCCTTATTGTGGGCAACAAATAGTGACTGTTTAGTTTTTTAGTCCTGCTGTAACAAATTGCCACAACTTGATAACTTAAAACAACAGAAATGTATTCTCCCACAGATCTAGAGGCCAGAAGTCCAAAGTCAAGATGTTAGCGGGATTGGTTTCTTCCAGAGGCTCTGAGGGAAAAAAATCTGTCCCATTGCCCTGACCGGTTTGGCTCAGTGGATAGAGCGTTGGCCTGCGGACTGAAGGGTCGCGGGTTCGATTCCAGTCAAGGGCATGTACCTTGGTTGCGGGCACGTCCCCAATGGGGGGTGTGCAGGAGGCAGCTGATCGATGTTTCTTTCTCATCGATGTTTCTAGCTCTCTATCCCTCTCCCTTCCTCTCTGTAAAAAATCAATAAAATATATTTAAAAAAAAAGTCTGTCCCAGGCCTCAGTCCTACTTCTGGTAGCTGCCTGTTATCCTTGGTGTCCCTTGGCTTGTAAATGTATCACTTCAATCCCTTCCTCGAGTCTTTACGTGACCTTCTTCTTTGGGTCTCTTCTGTTTTAGTGTATCTCAAATTTCCCTTTTCTTTTTCTTATAAAGACACACGTTACTGAATTTTGAACCCACCTTAAATCTAGGATGATCTCATCTCAAGATCCTTAATTTAGTTTCATCTAATAAAATAAAATTCATAGATAACAGGGGCTGGTGCTTGAACATAACTTTTATAGAGACTATTCAATACACTATAGTGATTTAGATGGTTCAATGAGAAGCCATGATTTGTTTCCACAGTTGGTAGCCCCAACTAGTTTTAACTTGCCAGTTTAGTCTTCAGCTGGGGTTAGGTTAGAATAGGAGAATGGAAACAGAGGGCTGGCTCTGAAAACAAAAAGTCAGAGGTGAGAGTGACTATGAGGTTTTATTTATAATAAAATTATTTGGGTTGAAATTGGTTAATAAGAGTATATATGATCTGTTTATTGCATTGTGTTCCCTCCAGCCAAAGTCAAATCATCTTCTGTCACCATATATTTGGCCCCATTTACTCTTTACAACCTCTTTTACTCTTTACAACCCACTCCCAACACCCTTCTTTCTGGTAAAAACTATACTGTTATCTGTGTTTGTTTTTCTTGTTTGCTCATTTATTACTTTCAATTTTATATCCCACATATGAGTGAAATCGTATGATTCTTTTTTAAATAATATATCTTTATTGATTTCAGAGACAAAGGGAGAGGGAGAGAGTAGAAACATCAATGATGAGAAATAATCACTGATCAGCTGCCTCTTGCACACCCCTACCGGGGACCAAGCCTGCAAGCTGGGCATGTACCCTGACCGAAAATTGAACCCAGGCCCCTTGATTCTGCAGGCCGACCCTCTATCCACTGAGCAAAACCAGCTACAGTGAAATCATATGATTCTTAATTTTTCCGGTATGACTTATTTTTCTTAGCATGATATTTTCAAGGTCCATTCATGTTGTTGCAAATGATAATGTTTCATTTTTTCTTATGGCTAAGTAGTATTTTATTGCACACATGTATGACATCTTCTTATCCAATCATCTATCCCAAAACTTCAGTTGTTTCCATGTCTTGACCACCGTGAATAATGCTGAAATGAACATAGGTGTGCATATATCTTTGTGAATAAATGTTTTCATATTTTAGGTAGATAACTTCTCAAAGAAGAGGTAGTACTTCTTATCACATTTTATGAGGCCAATATAACTCTGCTACCAAAACCTGGCAAGGCCAAAAAAAAAAAAAAAGTACATAAAATATCTCTGAGGAATAAAGATGCAAAAATCATAAACAAAATACTAGTAAATTGTATACAATACATTGAGTTGGTAAAAGCCTAGGATTGGGGATGGGGGAAGACTGGGAGAGCTCAATGGGATAAAAAATGGACATATGTAATACTTGCAACAATAAAGATGGAAAACAAAAAACAACTAATGAATCATGATCAAGTAGGGTTCAGCCCACAGACACAGGATGGTTCAACATATGCAAATATATCAATGTAATACACCACATTAACAAAATAAAGGATAAAAATCATATGATCTTATCAATAGATGCAGAAAAAGTATTTAATAAGATACAACTTCTATTATGATTAAAACACTCAGTAAAATGGGTACAGAAGGAAAGTACCTTAACATAATAAAGACATATATGACAAACCATCAGCTAATATACTCAGTGGTGAAAAACTGAAAGCTTTTTCTCTAAGATTAGAAGACAGTGATGTCCACTCTCAGCACTCTTATTCAACACTAGAGGTCCAGTGCACGAGTTTGTGCATGGGTGGGGTCCAGCCGGCCCACCCCAATGGGGACAATTGGGCTGGGAGTGCAGGTATGAGGGGACATGGGACATCGGCGACCCCAGGGCCATGGGAGGTTGGCTGGGCACACCCCCAATTGGGGGCAATTAGGGATGGGGCCAGCCAGGGGGGAGGGTCCGCGGGCAGTTGCGGGGGGCCATTTTGGGCCATGATCAGGCCGGTTGGCCACCGCAGTACACATTATAGTGACTGGTCATTCTGGTTGTTCTGGTTGTTCCGTCGTCTTGGTCATTTGGCTTTTAAATATATAGATATAGACTAGAGGCCTGGTGCACATTTGTCCATGGGTGGGGTCCCTCAGCCTGGCTGGCAATCGGGCTGATCGGGCTGGTGGGGGGAGGGGGACCACAGGAGGTTGGCTGTGGGAGCACACTGACAACCAGGGGGCAGCTCCTGTGTTGAGCATCTTCAAATTGGAGGTCAGTTTCTATCATAGTTGTTTGGTCGACTGGTTGTAACGGTCACTTAGGCATATATATATATATATATATATATATATATATATATATATATATATATATATATATTACTGGAAATACTAGCCAGAGTAATAAGGCAAGAGAAAGAAGTAAAAGACATCCACTTTGGGAATGGGAAGAAGTGAAAGTGTCACTTTTTTTCAGATGACATGATTTTTGTATAAAAATCCTGAAAGATTCCACCAAAAAAACTAATAGAAACAACAAAAAATATAGCAAAGTTGTAGAATACAAAATCAATGTACAAAATCCCCTGCTTTCCTATATAATAACAATGAAATTTCAAATAAAGAAATGAAAAAACAACACACAAAGCAATTCCTTTTGAAATTGCATCCAAAAAGTAAAATACCTATGTATAAATTTAACAAAGGATATGAAGGTCCTATATACTGAAAACTGTAAAGCATTATTAAAAGACATTGAAAAAGACATAATGAAATGGAAAGCTATTCCATGTTCATGGATTGGAACAATCAACATTGTTAAAATGTTCATATTAGCCAAAGCAATATACAGATTTGATGCAATACCCATCAAAATCTGAATGGCATTTTTTAAAGAAATAGAACCAAAAAATATCAAATTTGTATGGACCACAAAAGACTCCAATAGCCAAAGCAGTCTAAGAAAAAGGAATGAAGGCAGAGTGTTACACTCACTGACTTTAAATTGTATTACAGAACAATGATAATCAAACCAGCTTTCTGTTGGCAGAAAAACAGGCTGTGAGTTATTAAGTAAGGTTTTGTGTTTGCTTTCATTTTCCAGCCATATTGCTCATGCCTCAACCAAAATTTTTTCCTAAGGTTTTCTGTCCACCTAAAGCTCTATAATGAATAGCAAGTTCCATATTGCAGACAATTATTTGTTTCAGCTTTGGGACATCTCGGCTTAGTTGTCATGGGGCCATGCCCTTCTAGCTATGACCATGGAGTTAACTTCCCCATTGTCATAATAATATCTTCTCCTTGACTCGCCCTTTCCTGTCAGAGGAAAATAAACACAAGCAAGGCACCATTTGGACAGCTTATTTAATGCTGTCTTTCACTGCTTAACCTCTATTATTTTGTTCAGTAAGGATTAGGGCATTGGGATATACTTTCTCCAAGTTGCCCAGTATTAGGGCAAGAACATGCACTACCATATCACAGTGTGTCATCTTGCATTCCCTATCCCAAACCAGAAAAGTTTCTCATCCTTCCTCTTTAGAAATTCATTTCTGTCAACATCACAATCTCATTGCCAAACTGTCAAGAAATGTGAAAGGTCTGAGATCACAAGTTAGCCTGCCACAGTTTCAAGAATGCTGAGACTGCTAGACAGAAAGGACTTTATCACTCACATCACAATAAGCATTGTGAGCACTAGTGCATTTTTAGCCAGTTCCACTTACCTTGAAGTTTTAGGGAATGATGTAGATGGACTCAGACTGATGCCTGCATAGGTCGTGGTTTGCATTACAGGAAGAAACTATGAGTGTAGGGAGCCTGAATCTTTCATAATGAAGACTAATCAGGTTTGCCTTTTGCTCAAGAGAGAGACACTATCTGTATTCCAAAGCAGTTTGCTGTACAGACTTAAACAATAATCCTGAAAAAGGGTCATTCTGTGTCTCTGCAAGATATGTAGAAGCAGGAGTATCCATGTAAGAATGTCTTTTAACAAAATCTAGTGCATTGAATTCAAGGCCATTTTTTATTCAAAATAATTTGGGAAATGTTATTTTTATTTTTGCATGACATCTTGAAATCAAACATGTTTTCAACAAAATTAAATGTTCATTAGTAGCCAAAGTCATTGGACTTTATGATACAGTTCCATAACAGATGCCCATCTTTTGTAAAGTAAAAGAAAGTGACTTTATTAAGATTACTCACACAATAGTAATCCATGGGGGCGGGGGTTGGGGGGGGAAGAATAATTTAGATTTGTTCATTTAGAAAGTTTATGGGACTTAATATACAAATATTAACACAAATACTACAGCTTATATTTTAGAGTGGCTATGAATTTTGTTGCATGTAATTAAAAGCTTATAAATGAAAAATAAATGATTAAATAGACTGGAAAAAAGAAGCTAAAAGCACTTATGTGATAATGTACTACTATACTAACTGAATGACTTTTTCCCAAGTAATGGTATTTTTAGCCTCAATAAAAATATAAAACTGAAACTGAAACTCAGCTGTATCAATATTCCCTTGGCATGCATTTATTTTGGTAGAATATCACATATTTTTTAAAAACACATTTCTCAATAAAAATAGATTAGGAAAATCTACATTTAATGTTTACCCATTGGCTATATGCACATAGAGGTGAACACTTGTGATTACTAAAAGAGAATGCTTAGATCAAGTAAAGATTAGGATTCAGTGATCTCTTAGTATATATCTTTGCACAGAATCAATTATTTCCTGATTTTATGTTTTTACCTTGAAAATTTAACATCTATTTTATTGGAAGGTATGAGCTAAAGAATCAATGGTATGCAGATAATTTTTATTTTTTTGTTTTTGTTTTAATGGTATTGTTTTGAAAATTATTCCACATAATCATTAATCTAGAACATATGATAAATTATAATATATGATCAGAGGAAGTAAATTTAATATGCTAATGATTATTAATGTTTTGGAAATTCAGTAGGTTAATTAACATAAAATTCAGAGTGTTTTTTATAAGATTAAAATATTTCTCTAGACAATTTCGCTTGCTGTTATCCCTCAAATTTCTACACAGTTTTACATTTATTCATCATCTTCACAATAATATATTTATGTTAATCTCAGATATGATATTAATAATTTTATTGTTAATATGTAGACTACTTTATTATTCCCTACTAGAGTCCTGGTTCATGAAATTCATGCACGGAAGGGGTGTCCCTCATCCCCGCCTCCACCCTCTCCAATCTGGGACCTCTTGGGGGTGTCCTACTGCCGGTTTAGGCCCGATACCAGTCGGACATCCATCTCACAATCTGGAACTGCTGGCTCCTAACCGCTCGCCTGCCTCCCTGCCTGATTGTCCCTAACCGCTTCTGCCTGCCAGCCTGATCACCCCCTAAATGTTCCCCTGCCCGCCTGATTGATGCCTAACTGCTCCCCTGCCAGCCCAATCGCCCCCAACTGCCCTCCCCTGCCAACCTGACTGCCCCCAACTGCCCTCTGCAAGCCTGGTAACCCCCGACTGCCCTCCCCTGCCAGCCTGATTGCCCCCAACTGCCCTCCCCTGTCGGCCTGATCATGCCCAACTGTCCTCCCCTGTCAACCTGACCACCCCCAACTGCCCTCCCCTGCAAGCCTGGTAATCCCCAACTGCCCTCCCCTTGTGGCCTGTTCACCCCCAACTGCCCTCGCCTGCTGGCCTGATCGCCCACACCTTCCCTCCCCTGCTGGCCATCTTGTGGTGGCCATCTTGTGACAACGTGTGAGGGTGTTGTGAGTGACGCCACCTAGGTTTTGTTATATAGGATGAGTATATACTTTTCTTAATAATGACCTAAGGATTGCATGCTCAGAGAGGGCACTATGGAGTGTGTGTGCATGCATGACCAACAAAATCACTCATATTGCTAAGTCATGAACACTTAGCTGTACTAGGAACAATTTAGGTTAATGGCAACACTCATATTGTATCAGTGCTGCCTATTCTCCAGTTTTTCAAAAAGTTATTTCTACCAAATGTCATTCATCCTTTTAGTCATAGGATATATTTGTTAAATTAGGGAAAGAATACATCTTTTATTTTTTTTTAGTACACTCTCATTTTCCAAGGTAATAGAGGCTGTATAGTCTTTCAGTGGCGTTTTTTTGTGGTAGTTTTTGTTTTGTTCTTTCTACTAAATGGTAAAGCATAACTTTGTGGACCATATGTGGATTTTATTAATCATTTTATGAGATAATGTAATATTTTTATATGTGAAACCAACAAAGTTTTATAAACTTTGAGCACAAACCCTTTAGAAAACAATTGGCCTTTTCTAGAAGTATCTATAATAGTGCTCATTTTTTTCTTAGAAACTTTCCCCCCATTACTACGTGGATATCATGGTTACATGAATAATTCTCTTTTAAGTTTTTCACTCCAATGGTTTAAAGTAGGAATGTGTTAAAATGTAGTCCACAATGTCTGTGCTATGAATATTTATATACTTTGACATTTAAGAATAATATGTCATTCCATACTATAACCCCTAGCACTCTGTTAGTTGATATATTTCTAAAAATGGAGCAATTTCTTTATACTTTGTCACTTTGGACCTAGGGGACAAATAACCTACCTTTTCACAGGCATGAAATCCAGTTGTCTTATTTCTAATGCATGAATTATGCTAAGAAGCTGAGGAGTCACAAAATGCTGTAATGCTTTCTGTTTCTACATTTATTTATCCCTAGGTAGGCACATTCACTGAACTGGAAGGGATATTGAGAAATTACAGAATCTGTATGTAGAATGGCATGTTAAATACGTGAAACAATACTGTCTTTGTTAAGATTTTCAGAAACAGAGTATCCCCAAATTATTTTGGAGATTTGCTTAGGTTTCACCAAATATAGTATCAGAAAAACATTCTTCTGATCTCATCAAATCCTCTCTATGTAGTTTATATTTTTTCTCATATGTTTTTTTAAACAGGGTTCTCATCACCTTTCTTAACATTCCTCCAAGAAAAAAACAAAAATATTGCCTATAGAGATCTGCTTCATTTTTGATGATTGAAGCTGTAGTAAGTGTTTTTTCTATTCTTTCGGTCATAAGATTAGAGATTTGATGAGAGTCAGGAATATTCCAAGAAAAATAAATATGGGTAGGTTACATAATGATTTTTAAAGGCTTGCAGACATTACTGTAAGGTTTGTGTATCTTGAATTTAACGAGTATATGTTTATATTTTCTAGTTCTTTAAAGCTCAAGGCTGTATTGACAGGGCTTTTATTTTTACACTGAGGTAAAAATTATAAAATGTTAAATGCATCCATCTTAGTGCAGTAAGTAGTCAGTCCATCCTTCTCCATGGTTTCACCACCGATGTTTGTTACCCATGGTCAGCCTTGATCCAAAGAAGTTAAATGAAAAATTTCAGAAATAAACTAAGTTTTACATTGTAGGCTTTTCTGAGCAGTGTGATAAAATCTCAAGCCATCTCTCTTGGGACATGAAATCAGCCCTTTGTCCAGTGTATCTGTGCTATATACGCTGCCACTAAGTAGTCAGGTAAGTGGCTATCTTACTTTAAGATAGCCAGTGTTGCATTATCACAGTGCTTGGGTTCAAATAATCCGTATTTTACTTAATAATGT
Organism: Myotis daubentonii; assembly: GCF_963259705.1. Classification (NCBI taxonomy): domain Eukaryota; kingdom Metazoa; phylum Chordata; class Mammalia; order Chiroptera; family Vespertilionidae; genus Myotis; species Myotis daubentonii. The sequence continues at coordinate 54,840,351 of NC_081843.1, forward strand.
CTCCAAAATGCAAGAAGAGTGATGCTGGCAATTCATATATGCCCAAAAGAAGCCATAAAATGATTTTTTAAATGAAAAGGTAGGTATGTATAGGAACAAACATAGTATAGTAGGGTTTAGTATTATCCAAGGTTCTAGGTGTATACTATTGTCTTGGAATATATATCCCCCACAGATAAGGGGGGTTTGCTGTATAAAGTTCCCTCATACCTATTTTCTGTCAACCAGTACCCCCATAGGCAACCACTGTTCTGATATTGAACACCATAAATCAGTTTCCCTGGTTTTGAAGCACATATAAAAAGAGTCATATGTATTTTCTCTTTCTTTAACCATACCCACAGTTTTACAGCCTTATCTACGTTGTATATGTACATTTATTTTTATTTTTTTGCTGAATAGTATTCCATTTTGTGAATATACCAGTTAATCCATTTTCCTACTGAAAGATATGCTTCTTTTAAGTGATTGGGTGTTGTAAACACAACTACTATAAATATTTTTTAAAAAGTCCTTTTGTGTATATATGTTTTCATTTTTCATGGATAATAACCAGAAACAGAGTTGCTGGATCATAGAATAGGTATATATATAACATTATTTAAAAAACAACCAACAAATCTAAGAAGGAAGTTGTTTTACATTCTCATCAGCAATGAATTAAAGTTCTAACTGCTCCACATCCTCGCCAATATTTGGTGTTTTTAATTTTTGTGATTTTAGACATTCAAGTGGGATGAATTGATATATATTATGAGTTCAATTTTTATTAACCTGGTGAATGATTTTGAACATATCTTCTCTGAAGTCCCTGTTTAATTCTTTTGTCCATTTTTTGAATGGGTTATTTGTCTATTTTACTATTTAGTTATAAAAATATTTACAGATTCTAGATACAATTCTTTATCAGATACATTATTGATAATATTTTATTCCAGATAGCTTGCCTATTTATTAACTTGTTAATCTAAAAATAAAAATCCTTTTAAAGTGAGAGGAAACAAGCATTTATTTGAGATTAAAAAAACACATATCTATTCAGGAAGTATTGACTCATGCAAAAGCCCAGATAATGTTCAGATAATGTTCAGAAACAGACAAGAGGTATTTATGAGAAAGTGAATGGGCACAAGTACATCAATACAAGGAAGGCATTTCTATTGGTGCAAAAAACATAGTGATGTTAAGTCTAAAAAATGTTTTTAATTTTCAGTCCAATAGCCATCAGTCTGGTAGTCATATCTGCTTTCTTGTTATCTTTGCAAACAGTTATTTGGAATACGAATTTGCATTTGGCTCAGTTCAAAAGTTATTTTTCTCTGTTTTAGTATTGCAAAGATTTAAGACCTAAGACATGCAAGGCAGTTCCTCTGGCATGGCAGCACCAGCTCTATTTTCATTTGTCTTAGTTTATTATTTTTTACACACTGATATTTCTGAGAAGTAGATTTTTTTTAATTTAATTTATCACTTTTTTCTTTTTTGCAGCTAGTGCTTTTAGTGTCCTATATAAGGCAAAGATTTGTCCACCCAAGAGTATAACCTCTTAATTTTGAAAATCTTTCTTTATTCCATTATCTTTATATTTTAAATAAATTTTAGAATCAGTTTGTTAATTTCAACACCCAAAAATTCTGCTGGAATTTTAATTAAAATTAATGTAAAACTGTGGACTATTGACATGTTATAATATGGACTCTTTATATGTAAAATATATACCTCTACATAAATTTCAATAGTCTTGCTAAACAAGATTTATTGTTTTCAGAAAGTTTTATAATCATTCAGTAGATTTATTCCTGAACTTTTTTTGATGGTATTTAAAGGAGTTTTAAAAAATATTTTATTTTCTAAACATTTGTTAGTTTATAAAATGTATAACTGATTTTTATGTCCTGAATATTGCTATATTCACTTATTTTGCACACATTTCACATAATTTTGTCGGTTGACAGTGCTGTCATCTTTCAGTAATGGTACTCATACTTCGTTGTTTGTATTTTTTTTAAATATATTTTATTGATTTTTTACAGAGAGGAAGGGAGAGAGATAGAGAGTTAGAAACATCGATGAGAGAGAAACATCGATCAGCTGCCTCCTGCACATCTCCTACTGGGGATATGCCCGCAACCCAGGTACATGCCCCCCCGACCGGAATCGAACCTGGGACCTTTCAGTCCGCAGGCCTACGCTCTATCCCCTGAGCCAAACCGGTTTCGGCGTTTGTATTTTTATTTATTTAGTTAGTTAATCCTTACCCAAGGATATTTTTCCATTGACTTTTTTAGGAAGAGTGGAAGAGAGAGGAAAAGACAGAGAGAAACATATTGATTGGTTGCCTCCTGCACACATCCTGACCCGGGCCAGGGATGGAGCCTGCAACTGAGGTGCGTGCCCTTGATCAGAATCGAACCCATGACCCTTCTGTGGCAGGCCGACACTCTATCCATTGAGCCAAACCGGCGAGGGTGTTGTTTGTATTTTTTATGTATTTTTCTTGCTTTATTAAATGTACTAGAATCCTAATACAATGGTGAATAGAAGCACTAGGAGTGAACATCCTTGCCTTTTGCTTTACTAGAGGCAAAATGCTTGATATTTCCATCACTAAATATAATGTCAGTTGTACATTTTTTCTTAATGAGCTTTATAATTGAATAAATTATATTCTATTCTTAGAGTTTTGATAGGTGTTTCTGTGTTGCTATTTTTTAAAATTATGAATGGGTTTCATTTTTTTATACATTTATTGAATGTATCATTTTGCGTTTTTACTTTGCAAGTAGTGATTTACATTAATAAACTAATAAATGTTAATCTGATACTGCATTTCTTAAATAAGATCTGCTTACTCATATGATTATATCATTTTTATATATTGCTGGATCCAATTTGATAATGTTTTGTTAATAATTTTTGTTTTTGAGGAATATTAATTATTAATTATCTTCTCTTGTAATGTATTTGGGAGGTTTTGGTTTCAAAGTTTGACCATTTCTTGTAGTGCAGTTAGGTAGACTACTGAGAAATTCTCTCACCCATACTTATCTAAAAATAATTTATTTTAACCTTACTCAGACAGTATTTTTCATTAATTTTATGTAGTTTCTTTGATTTTTATCTGGTGGAATTTTTAATTGCAAAATTTTGCAACAGTTACAAATGTTGAAGTTATTTACTTAATGTTTACCGCACACATTTTTCAAAGTGAACATAATGAAAAATACAATCAAGGTATTCTTTTTCATACTAGAAACCCGATACATGAAATTCGTGCAAGGGGCTCGGCCCTCGCAGCCCTGGCTTCGTCTGGAAGGTTGTCTGGAATGTTGTCCTGACGGTTGTTCTGCTTTCTGGTCTAATTAGCATATTAGCTCTTTATTATATGGGATTATTTTGAATTTCAACTAATGGACACTTTTAACTTTGACTAAGCCAGTTACAAAGTTCTGTGTTTGTGTAGAATGATAAGTCAATCTTTCCCAAACATTTGAAAGAGCTCTTAAATCTAATAAATTAAAAGTAAGGTACATCAGGTCATAAATTCATTCTCTCTTTACAGGTACAAGAATTTTTCTGAAGTCTGTTATAGAGTAAATATACATATTATAAACATAAATGTTTTCCTCTGGATTTCAAGCAAGTTTTTGCTGCTCTTTAGGAGAATTCCTCTATACTTGGTTTCCTTTTGCTTATCAGAAAGGAATTGAACACAGATTATATTTGTTATGAGGTATCTGTCTTCTCATGAAACCCTAAATGGATATGACTTAAGAGTCACTTAACTCGTCACAACACACAACAGTACAAAATGAGTTGAATAACAATTATTAACTCAATGGCAAATAAATAATCTGTATTATCTTTTGACATCTTCTTTGGTTAGCCTAATGCTTACATCAATTTTTTTTTCTTTGTGTTTAGATGGTGTACTTAGAATGTCAATGTTGTAGTGAAGAATTGATATGAAATAAGCTGCTTTCAGCAAAGCTTTCTTTTCCATAGTGCCTCAGAGGACATTTCAGCTTCTTTCATGAGGAAGATATTTTATTGCATTGCCTCAAGTAGTAAATGCTATCTGTCTCATATTTCATTCTGGATACTTTTCAAGATAATTTCTCAAATTTTGTCTTGAATGTTCTGACCTTTCAGAACATTAGTTCTGTTATGAAATAAATATTTGTGTTTCTCCCAAAATCCATATGTTGAAATTCAAACCCAAATTTGATGGTATTACTAGGTGGGGGTCTTTGAAAGGTGATTAGATCATTAGAGTAGAGCCTTTATGAGTAGGATTAGAGCCCTTATGAAAGAGACCCTTAAGAGCTCTTTTGTCCTTTCTGCATGGGAGGGCACAAAGAAAAGATGGCTCAAACTCAGTATCCTAGGATATAATTATTTATTATGACTAATATTCTGGCAAATTTGTTATTCACATTTTAGATTAAGCTGTATTATGTAGGGTTAAAGATCTCTTAGATGCTTAATAGAAGAGTGTGTAATTGGAGGCTTGAAGAATAACAATAGAAGGGAAATAACAGCTATAACCCCAAATAACTTATTTTAAAGTGAGGGGGTTGTTTTTATACATGAATTTCAGTTCCTAACACTTAATATTTAAATATAGTTTTCTAAGTAAAATGTTAATTGCATCCTATATGAAAATTTAACTTTTTTCTTTCACAAAATAGCATTTCACTGTGTTTTACTTATCATGTCACAGTCATCATTTGCTAATGTATTTATGCTCTACCTAAAGTACTACACTTCGCAACATAATTGTGGAAAATATTGAGGAATAATCTGTTTAAAGGAATCCTATATTAACTATGTAGATTTTATAAAAATCTACAAAACAGTTGATGAGAGCAAACAGTTACAAATCATGTATCTGATAACAAGTTAATATCCCAAATTTAGAAAGAACTTGTACACCTCAATAGAAAAAATATAATGCAATTGAAAATTGGGCAGAGGAAGCGAATAGCCATATTTCCACAGAAGACATTCCAATGTCCAAAAGGTACATAAAAAATGCTCAACATCACTATTTGTCAGGGAAATGCAAATTACACCACAGTGAGATATCACTTCACATGTTAGAATGGCTAGCATCAGAAAGACAAGAGATAACAAGTGTTGGTAATGATGTGGAGAAAAGAGAAGCCTTGTGCACTATTGATGATAACGTTAATTCAGTCACCATGTAGAAAAATATACAAGTTCTTGAAAAAACTAAAAATAGACCTACCATATGAACCAGCCATTCCTGTTGTGGGTGTATATCCAAAGGAATTGAAATCAGGATCATGAAGATATCACATTCCCGTGTTTATTGCAACATTATTTACAATAGCCAAGACATGGAAGGAATCCATGCCCATCGATGAATGAATGGATTAAGAAAATGTGGTATATACATACATACATACATACCTATATACATATGTATGTGAATACTTTCAGCCATAAAAAGATAGAAATCCTGCCATTTTTTTGCAACATGATGTCCCTTAAGGACATAATACTAAATTAAATAAGTGATACAAAGAGACAAATACTGTATGATCTCCCTTATATGTGAAATCTAAAAACACAAATGTATAGAAACAGATAATAGATTGGTGGTTACCAGAGTTGAGGGGCAAAGGGGGAGGGGGGAATTGATGAAACAGTTTAAAGGGTAAAAACTTCCAGTTGTAAGATAAATAAGCCCTGGGGATCCACGGCACAGCAAGGTGACTATAGCTAATAGTACTATAGTGTATATTTGAAAGTTTCTAAGAGGACACATCTTAAATGTTCTCATAAGAAAAAAAAAAAGACTTCTATTGAAGTGATGATGTTAACTAAACTTCTTGTTATCATTTCAGAATATGTTCATATGTCATATCACTAGTTGATATTACACTAGTATAATGTTATATGTCAGTTATCCTAATATATAAAAGCCCAGGGTTGTAATGACCACTCACAACTGAAGGCTGAACAACCCCAAAGTCCTTCAGTCAGTGCTGGGTTGCTGTGGTGACCCAACACTGACTGTCCAGGGGGCTGAGACCCAGAGAGAGGGGCAGGGTCTGATCTGCAGCCTCAGTGGCAGCTGTTGATTAGTACTTGCCTCTCTCTTTCTCTCCCTCTTTCTTTCCGGGCTTCCCCTGCAGCCAGGCCTTTCTTTCTCTCCCGGCCTCTGTGGGAGCTGCTGTTCAGCCCCGCCTCTCTGATCAGGCCTAGAGATGCTGACTGGCATAGGAACCGACCAATCAGAACCAAATGTGGATACTGTGCGGAGCCAATGGCTTTCTAGCAGGTGGAGCTTTTGATGCTGACTGGCATTGAAACTGACCAATCAGAACCAAATCTGGGTGCTGTGGGGAGTCAGTGGCTGCCTATGAGGTTGAGCTTTTGACGCTGACTGGCATAGAAACTGACCAATCAGAACCAAATTGGCCAGCAGAGAAGGGCCGTTGGGTATGAGATCAGGCCAGCAGAGGAGGGCAGTTGGGGGCAACTAGGCCAGGAGGGAAGGAAGGTTGGGGGTGAGATCAGGCTGGCAGGCAGAGGCAGTTAGGGGTGATCAGGCAGGTAGGCAGGTGAGCAGTTAGGAGCCAGTGGTCCCAGGTTGCGAGAGGGATGTCCAACTGCCTGCTTTCGGAAATCCCCCAAGGGGTCCCCAATTGGAGAGGGTGCAGGCTGGGTGGAGGGAACCCCCCTCCATGCATGAATTTCATGCACCAGTCCTCTAGTATCTCAATAAAAGAGAAAAAAATGGAAATTCCCATAACACTTGAAAAGTATTTTCAAAAGAAAACATATTTACAATGTGTTTTTATAATTAATCTATTAATTTTTCCATAATCTTAGTTGGAATAATAGATTATTTATTAAGAATTTTATTCTTAAAAACATTTCTGTATATCTGTATTCTTTCAGATTATATTTCACACTGAACATATTGATTGTCTCGCAACAAGATGGTTAGTTTCAGAACAAATTGGTTATCTCTGATTTAAAGCTCTGTCATTCCTGTAAAATTTATCTTGTACAATCTGCCACAGTTCCATTAAAAAAAAAATGTCCAGACCTTGGAATAAAGTGTTTTGAATCATCATTATATGTTCTTATTTTTATATTCTTTGGGCTTTAGACCTTTTCTCTTGCCAGTATATTCAGGTATGTTGTGATGTGACAGGCAGCTGCCTCGCCTTCCTGTGTTCCATCTGATTTGAAATAAGTGGCACTAAGATGCTTGGTGGCTCATCAACTTCCACATATCTTAGTTGTCAGCTTAAAATGAAGAATTCTTAAATGACAATCACTTTAGGGAAACAAAACTTACCTGATCTGGTGACTCCAATGCAGTCACAATTTCATTCAAAGCTAAGCACCTTATTGTTTTTGCTGAGCACTTGAGCAGTTTAATTTTTGTCACTCAAAGATACTAGCCCACTCCAGGGAACTGCTGAAATGGGTTTATGATAATTTGTAGTTTTTGGCAAATAATATGTTTACTAAACACTCTTTGATAAATTCATTATGAATCTTGCATATTTGAAATGTTTCTACACTGGTAGATATTATTATTACTCAAAATAATCTACTCCGTACTGTATGAAGTCAGTAAATTGCAAAGCAAAATACAGAATTTTACCTGTTTTTCAAATTTCCTTTTTAACAATGTTGCTGCTGTTGTTACCAAACTAAAGGGGTTTGCCACCTGCATGTATTAATACCCAGTCAAACATGAATAAGAGTTTGCAGCCAAGAAAGTAAAGGCTTATTACTTAAGGAAATGGCGTTATACCCTGAGTCATAAGTGAACTCCTACTCAAAGACCTGGTTTCCCCAGGGCTTCTTAGGGATAGGTTACATAGGGGGGGAATAATTAATCATGGAGGAGTTAGGGTCGTTGTCTCTATTGATTGTTGAGTGCTTGGTAGGGGTAGCTGAAAATTGCATCTGGTCCTGATGGAAGCCATGGTGTAGCTCTGTCTGGTTTGGCAAGGGTGTGTTCCATGGGATCAGTTCTGCTTTTCTGAGTCTAGGATTGAAAGATAACTGAGGCCTTGATGTTACTTTTAGTTTAACTAAAACTTTGTATCTATGGTCAACAGAACCAAGGCTTTCTTCTTAAAATTATTCAATGAGGCTGACCAGACCTCCTTGTCCTGAGGGTTTAATGATTAGGAGAGTAGACATGCAAGGGAGTCCGGGTGCTGGATGAGGCCAGTTTGAATCAAAAGGAAAGAAAGAAAAGGTCAGATTAAAGAAATGAAGTTTCTGTATAGGTACACTGTGATATCAAATTCTTTATAATGTAATGTTTCTGGAAATTTCATTTGTGATCTATTATTTTGTGTCTTAGAACATTGTCTCTCCTAAAGTGTATCCAAGAAATGTTTGGATATCATCTGATAAGTACATGAGCTTTGAAAATAAAAACACACAATATAAAAGTTTCAAATACTTCTTTAACATTTTTTATTTAGAAAATGATTGTCAATCTCAAAAAAGGATCACATCATAAAGTTGGGGTAGTAGAAATTTATCAAAATGTATCAATTCCTGGATGTGATATAATGTCTACAAAATTAATGGTAATATTGGATTTGTATTTCTCATGGTCTAATCTAAAAATTTACTATGAGATGCTGAATAGGAAGTAAAAGATGAATTAAGTGATGTGCAATGCAATATTTAGGAAGTCACTGGAAATCCTATATAATAAAATCTTAATATGCAAATCGACCAAACGGCAGAACTACCAGTCACTATGACATGCCCTGACCACCAGGGGGTGGATGATCAACACAGGAGCTGCCCTCTGTTGGTCAGTGCACTCCCACAGGGGGAGGGCCGCCCAGCCAGGCTCACAGCTGGCAAGCGCAGCAGCACTAAGGATGTCCGACTGCTGACTGCCGGCCAGCCCACTCAGCAAGGAGTGGGCCTGAACCATTAGTTGGACATCCCCCAAGGGCTCCTAGACTGTGAGAGGGCACAGGCCAGGCTGAGGGACCCCCCGCCCCACCCGAGTGTATAAATTTCGTGCACCGGGCCTCTAGTGATATAAAAATAATATTCCTACATTTTTCTTCCTCATTTTGTGTATATGGAAATGCCTAAGGTAAGTGGGAATTTTTCTATAGCACAAGTGAAGAAATTAAAATATATATCAAATCATATTTATAATTAATCATTTTAAAATACGAATAATCATTTTTAAGAACTCACCTTTTAAAAAAAATTTTATTGATTGATTTTGAGAGAGAGAGGGAAACTTTGATGTTTCCAACTTCTGCATGCATGCTTTGGTTAATTCTTGTATGTCCCCTGACTGGGGATTGAACCCATAATCTTGAAATATTGGGATGATGCTCTAACTAGCTGAGTTACCTGGCAGGGTTGAAACCAAGCCATCTTTATTCAAGGAGTCAACTAGTTTAAATTAGAAATATTGCAATTACTATTATGATCAGTTTGAATATATTAAATTATGTCAAAGTAAAATAAATCTGAATAACAAAATAGGAAAAAAAAGTATTATATCATGGTTCCATTTAGAAATATTTATATCTATTAATAAAAAAAAAACTTACCTTAAAATGTTAATAGTGAGTCTTACCAAGTTGGTGGGATTGTGGACCTTTATGTACTTCTGTGTTTTTCTGTATTTAAACATTTTACAATGAATATACTTAATTTTACAATCATATAATAAATATTAAATTTTTCTTTAAAAATAATGTTTAAATTTTGCAATCAATAAATAAAGACCATTAATTTAGGGATGAGAAAAAAATTATTTATCAGAATAAAAATTTAAAATTCAAGTGATTATTAGAACTTGTAAGAACAAATTAATTAGGGCATTAGAATGAATTTCCTTGAAGTCATTGAGACAACTCCTTTCCTAAGTAAAAAATAGAAGATTTCAATGCACACTAGACTTTTATTTATTTATTTTTTTTGCAAATGATTATTTGTTTCCTGCTATTTCATCTTTTTTCCATGATTTCTTATTGTGGCATTAATTACAAAAGTCATGCATTGTGTGACCTTTTTTTTAACAAGGTATTATTATTTTATGACTGTTAACTGCTTAGCATTTTGATAATGATAGCTATTTCTTTTGAGGTTTATATGAATTTCAGTTTCAAATTGTGTAGTTAAAAACTAAAAAAGAATTAAAAACAAACTTAACATGTAATTTGGCCACCTGAGCTTTTGTAATAAATCAAATTAGCTTTGCCTACAATCACATTTGCCCCTCTGGCTGTCCATCTCATTTTTTTCCCCACTACTTTCCCCCTGAGAGTATCCGTATTTTTCTCTTCCTTGCTCTTTTCCCCAACTCTTCAGCTCTAAGATAGTGAAATACAAAGCTCCACATTTGGGCACGTGAGTTCATTGCTGAACTTACTGAGTTAGATTTAGTGCTTTCTTGCAAGAATACTTAAACCAATATCCTAACTTAGAAGCATTTATTTGGTTATAAATTTAAGTAAAATGAAACTCCAAACTAAAACTAAATTCTGAGCATGCAATTTAGTATGATGTCCATCTTTAAAAAAACATAACTGCTTAGCGGTGAAAGATTTGTTGTTTACTTTTAATTTCACTGAATGATCACCATTTTCAGTCTTTGAAACCAATGTCCACTTTAAGTTTATCCCAGAAGTTTAGATTATTATGAACATTTGACAATTTGTAATTGAACACTTACAGGCTAAAGAGGTTTTGCTCTTTCATTTGATGGATTGTGTCATGCCAGAGTCTAGCAGTGCATTTTATTTGACCTTTCTCCTTAACTCCATTCATCTTAAAGCCCTTGTCACATGAGTGACAAGCCATCATGATGTGATGGAAGACAAAACTTCAAAAATATGCGTCACCTTGTCAGATAAATGCAGATCAAAAATCCCCTTTTCCCCTCTGAAAATTTGCTACATTTTTTACTTATATTTTAAACAGTTACTTTAAGAAATTATTTTGTCACCCTATTTAGTATTTATATTTCTTTGGTTGGGAAAAAAATCAAAACACAGCAAACCCCAGTAATTTACCCATGTCCTCTTTATCTCCCCAATTTTACCTTTGCCACTAACACAGGGCTTGCTGCCCTTTCTTCATCTTGCCTTTCAGCAGAAGAGCCAAGGTTGCACAGGTGGCAGCTCAACTATAAAGTCACAGAGTTCGCTTTGATTTTTTTCCACCCATCGGGTCATAGAACAAGCCACCTTTTAAAAAAATGCTTAGTGAGTTAGAGAAAACTTAGGCTAAGTTAGGTTGTAATATTGGAAAGTAGAAGAAAAAACTTTGGAGATAAAAGATTACTATTGGAATAACTTTAATAATATTTACAAATAAAAAATCAGAATGATTTTTATCTTTCCTATAAAATGGGAAAGAGACAAGATAGAAAATTTGCCTAAGAAAGAAAAGGTGTCATAGTAAAAGTAGGTTTGTCTGAAGTTTCACATTGTATACCTATATTGGAGTACTGATTTAAAAATATCTCTTTTTATAGGGTAATGCACAGTGCTTAATTCATCTGGGGACCCTAATACTGATACAAATTTTGGTGCAACTGGAGATGAACAGTTTTATATTCCTTGAGCAGAAATCATCTATCTTCTCACAGAACAGACATCACTGAGGTGAAGAAAGGGATAGATTTCCTCATCTTTTGTAGGTCATTTGTCTCCTATTCAAGACTTTTTATTACAAAGTCCTGAAAGATTCTCTGTGCTGTGTGTTTATACCAATTGACAGAGGCCATTCATATTGTAAATCATTGAACTAGTTTCTTATTTTGTCAGGATCAGCGTGATTTAGTGGTGGGATATGAGCAGAGTAAAGACATTGACCTGACACATTTTTATCCCTTCCCATGTGAATTAATTTCTTCTATCTATTGGAGAAGAGAGAAATATGAGAGATAAAATAATCACAAGACAGAAATACTATTGTCTTGGAACAAAAATGGAGAGAAGTAAAGAGACTTGAGTCCTGTTTGCCACAATATACTGAAATCTGATAATATTGTTTTTCTATTATGATAGTACAAGTACACACACATACCCACACATTGGCATTACTATTTTCTTTGTTAATTCATGTATTTAGTCATCTAAGTAATATGCTATGTATTTCTTTGAATACATAGACTTTGTTAAATGAATATATTTATATTTTCTTTTATGGTTGTATTGTCTATGTCATTTAGGTTATGAATTTTGTCCAATTCTTCCACTTCAGAATATAAAATCATTGTTAATCCAAAGTAAATTGGTATAGATATTAGAGAAAACAATATGAAGGTTCCTCTAAAAACTAAAAAATAAATAGAACTACCATATGATCCAGCAATTCCATTTCTGGCTATATATCTTATATAATGAGAAGGAAATTAAATCACTACTTCAAAGAGATATCTATCCATGCTCATTGAAACATCATTCACAATAGCCAAGACATGGAAATAACCTAACTTTCCATTGATGGATGAATATTAAAAATGTGGTATATAAACACAATAGGATATTTTCAGCCATAAAAATAGGGAAATCCTGCCATTTGCCGTAATGTGGATTAACTTGGAGACTATTATGCTTAGTGAAATAAAATAGACACAGAAAGACATATACGCTATGATCTGCTAGTTAGAATCTAAAAATGTTAAACTAATAGAACAAAAGAGTAGAATAATTGTTGCCAGGGAGGGCCTGGGGGTGAGGGTGAGGATGAAGAAAATAGAAAAGTATTGATCAAAGAGTCCAAATTTTCAGTTATAGTGTAACCTCTGGGGATCTAATGTGTAGTATAGTGATTGTAGGTAATAATACTTTATTGTAACCGTGAAATTTGTCAAGATAGATCTTATGTTCTCACTACAGGAAAAGGTAACTAAGATGATGGATGCATTAACTTAAATATAATATGCATTTCACAATGTATACATACATTTGAGTGGGGGTGAGGGAAGAGTGAGAGAAGGAATAAGTAAAAAAAAAAATAATGCAAATGTTTAATAAAATAGTGGTGTAATGCAAAGGCAGTGATGAAACTACATAATTTGTTTCCTTTTAATGGCCCAAATAGTTCCATTACCACTGTGAATAAACCATTTACCATTGTGGTTAGAAAAGTTTATTTTAGTAATTTCCATGCTTAAGGCCTCTCATTAAACAATGATTCTGTGGTGGTGACTATTTGGTGTATCTAATTTTTCACAAAACTAAGCCTGAAACTAGCATTGCATGTCATTTAGAAACGAGTATTCAGACTGGAATATTATTATATACAGACATACTTTAAAAGTCCAGGTTTGGTCGTGATCTAATCTGAGACCTTCATAATATAACCACAAATACTTAATTGTTTGTATTACATGAATTGTATCTCATTTATTTGATGAAGTTGTTAGCTCTCTATCTCTTTATATCCATATAAACATTTATAAAAATGGTTGTCAAAAATACAAAAAAACAACAACACCAAAATACAAATTACCATAAAACATATTGTTGTAAGTAACCTTTGCTGTCACAAATTTCTTAATTTACAATTTCCATTAAGTGTATTATCTCAACATTTCTAATGCAGGCAAATAGCACTAGCAAAGCTTTTAGTATTAGTCTAACATTTTCTAAAATAGTTATATATTAATTATGATAGCCAAGAGATAATTGCCCTATGCACATATTTTATAATGTGCAACAATACCAAAGAATTCTGGCTTTTACAATGATTTTTTTTAGATATAAAGAAAAGAGATCCTCATTGTAAGCCCATCTGGAGACTAGTGCAAACCTCAGGACAGCCTGAGTTTTAGCTTGCCTTCAAGAATATTTATAAAAACTGATGAAATTTCATCATTATAGCTCTCAATGATTGAAGCCAACATATCCAGTAAACCTCTATTGAACTTTATGTTGAGGTTATAAGCCTGGTGCAGAGATCATTTGGAGTAGGAAAGGAGTATTTTGTTTTGTTCATAATGAGTTTCATGTAAAAAATAATGTGTTCTTATAAAATGAGACTTTTTTTCTAGTCTTAAAAATGCTTATAAAATTATAATGAAAATATTTTCAATGTTTAAGCATAGTCATTTTTATTAAGCACACACCTATTGTTGACAACTTTGAAGAGAACAATATATAAATGCCATTTTTGCCATATTAATTGTAAAGTTAGCTTCCATAACATATAGCTACATTTGTAAACAATATTATAAGTTACAATTTCCTGTCAATACTATCTTACATCTTTATACCAATTCTTTTTGCCAACATACTTAATATTATAGGATTCCTTATGGGAAGGAATTACTAATCATTTTCTATTGAAATGGGAGGTAACTAAGTCTAGTTACATGACCCTGGATCATTGAAACATGACAGAAAATATGATTTTCTGTTTTTAGCTAAATGCTTTTGAAAAAATGGAATTTTTATGAGCAGCCATATTGTATTCAATTGATTCTTTTATTTTAGGAATAATGAGGCTTATTATTAGTTTTCTCAGGGGAAATAAGCAAGTAGCTTTCAAGTGAATAAGTAAACTATCTACAAAATTGTAACTTACAGGAACTTATATTTTTATTCATGTATGTAGTGAAATAAAAATGGAAATTGTGAGGAGAAACCAAGATGGCGGCATAGGTAAACACCAGAAATTGCTGCCTCACACAACCACTTCAAAAATACAACTAAAAGACAAAACAGACATCATCCAGAACCACAGGAAGGCTGGCTGAGTGGAAATTCTACAACTAGAAGGAAAGAGAAAAGCACACTGAGACTCAGAGGAGGTGCGGAAGTAAAGTGCAAAGGTACAAAGGTGCATGTGGAAAGGGCTGGCAACTGAGGACACGGTTGTCTTTTTCAATCGGGAGGGAGTCTCAAGCTCCCGACGGCTCTGAACTCCAAACTCCAGTTCCAGGCGAGTCTCTGGGGACCCAGACTCATACGGGGAGAATTGGACTGTCTGGCATCAGTCGGAACTTGAGGTCAGCTTTCTCTCAAAGGTGCTGGCAGCAATTACTGGGACACTGAAACTCAGGGACTCTTAGTGCTCAGAGGCTTTTGCATATGAAAGGCCTGGCCCTTTGCAATCTGAAAATTACCTAACAAACTGCAGCTGGGCCAGACAAACCCAGAACTTCCAAGAGAAGGCCCAAGGCCCCACAGCAGCTTGCATTGCCTCACAGCTGGGCCTGATTTAGGCACCTCCAAACTCCAAATGAAGAAGAGGAATCAGCAGATCTCTCCGTAGCTCCTGCTGGGTAGCCTCAGGAAGAGGCTAAATTAGCACCTCCTTAGAGATCCAAGAGCCAGTGTACCCAGTGGTCAGAGTGGGACCATCCAGATTACAACTCCTCAGATCCATAAGGGACACACTCAGGGGGAAGACTCAGTGAGCACCAAAGCCCCACTGAAGCAAGTGTTGCCCCAGAAGGGTATCTCCAGCACAGAAGTTCTCCCACTGCAGACACAGCTGATTCTCACAGACAATTGCCCTGGAGGTCAATTCCTCCCAGTGATACCTACAGTAATCAAGGCTTAACTATAACAAGACTGTGCACAAAGCCCACAAAGGGGTGCACCAAGAGTGTCCACCTCAGGTAATTGGGGAGGCTGAGCGACAGGGCCCTATAGGACACCTAGCACAGAAAGCCACTCTATCAACACAGGGAAGCATAAAAAATGTGGAGACAAAGAGGTCACAAATGACAGAAATGGAGGAAAGCAAACTGCAGGATATAAAGTTCAAAACCACACTTATAAGGTTTTTCAAGAATTTTCTGGAAACTGCCAATAAATTTAGTGAGACCCTCAAGAAATCTAGTGAGACCCTTGAGGATATGAAAAAGGACCAACTAGAAATTAAGCATACACTAACTGAAATAAAGAATACTATACAGAGTTCCAACAGCAGACTAGAGGATCCCAAGAATCAAGTCAAAGATTTGAAATACGAAGAAGCAAAAAACACCCAACCAGAAAAACAAAAAGAAAAAAGAATCCAAAAATATGAAGATAGTGTTAGGAGCCTCTGGGACAACTTCAAGTGAACCAACATCCGAATTATGGGGGTGCCAGAAGAAGAGAGGAAGCAAGATATTGAAAACCTATTTGAAGAAATAATGACAGAAAACTTCCCCTACCTGGTGAAAGAAATAGACTTACAAGTCCAGGAAGCACAGAGAACCCCAAACAAAAGGAATCCAAAGAGGGCCACACCAAGACACATCATCATTAAAATGCCAAGAGCAAAAGAGAGGATCTTAAAAGCAGCAAGAGAAAAAAATCAGTTACCTACAAGGGAATACCCATATGATTGTCAGCTGATTTCTCAACAGAAACTATGCAGGCCAGAAGGGAGTGGCAAGAAATATTCAAAGTGATGAATACCAAGAACCTACAACCAAGATTACTTTATCCAGCAAAGCTATCATTCAGAATTGAAGGTCAGATAAAGAGCTTCACAGATAAGAAAAAGCTAAAGGAGTTCATCACCACCAAACCAGTATTATATGAAATGCTGAAAGGTATCCTTTAAGAAGAGTAAGAAGAAGAAAAAGGTAAAGATACAAATTATGAACAACAAATACACACCTATCTACAAGTGAATCTAAAAATCAAGTGAATAAATAATCTGATGAACAGAACAAACTGGTGAATATTATAGAATCCGGGGCATAGAAAGGGAGTGGACTGACTATTCTCCGGGAGAAAGGGGTGTGGGGGGTACGGTAAGAGATTGGACAAAAATTGTACACCTATGGATGAGGACAGTGCGTGGGGGGGGGTGCGGTAAGGGCAGAGGGTGGGGTGGGAACTGGGTGGAGGGGAGCTATGGGGGGAAAAAAGAGGAACAACTGTAATAATCTGAACAATAAAGATTTAATTTAAAAAACAAAACAAAAAAATGAAGCCAGCCTGGGTGAAGCCGCCCACCCACAGTCCTCTGCTGCTGTGGCTGGCCTGGGTGAAGCTGGCCTGGGTCCTGGTGCCTGTGACTGGCCAGAGGGAAGGAAGCCTGGATCCCGTGTGCTTGCAATTGGCCAGAGGAGAGAATCCTGAGTCCCGGGTGCAGAGCAAGGCAGTGGTGGTTAGGGAAGATCAGGCTGGTAACGGAACAGTTAGGAGCGATCAGGCAGGCAGGCAGATGTGGTTTGGGGCGATCAGGCAGACAGGCAGGCGAGCGGTTAGGAGCCAGCGGTCCGGATTGCTAGAGGCAGTTGGACATCCCCCGAGGGGTCCCAGATTGGAGAGGATGCAGCCCGGGCTGAGGGATCTCTCACCCCGCCCCCCCCCCCACCATGCATGAATTTCATGCACCGGGCCTCTAGTAATAATATAAATGATTTTGGTACTCATAGCATTTATTAGAGAAAATCATTCCCATGCTCAACCTTCTAAATCAGATCCCACCAATATGAATGATAAAAATAATACAAAGATAGCAATAAGAAATTGGACTTAAAGTGTTCTAAGATTCTAAAATTATGCTGAAAATGATAAAGCAATACATTATATTACACTAAAGAGACACTTTAATACATGTTAGAATATAATGCCATTATCTATATAGTGAACTTGAGAATCCATTGAAAAAATAATAAATAATAACAAAATATTTATAAGGTAACTTCAACTAGGATATCAAATGTTAATTAAACATCTGAAGATTAATTCAAAAGTCACCAAGGAAATGCAATTTTACTCCTCTCTCTTTGTCTCTGTCTCTCTCTCTTGCTAGCTCGCTTACTCTCTCTCAGCCCAATATATGTCCTTAGCCCTTTTATACAGTATAATTTAATAATTCATATATTCATATTATGGTATTATGGTTACGGGTTGTGAAAGAAAATGAACTTCATATACCAGTATGCTATTAAAACATTTTGAAATTATGGACCTGTATGTAAATATATATATTTAATTTCTTTATTGATTAAGGTATTACTTATGTGTCCTTATCCCCCCATCACCCCCCAACCCCCCACTCATGCCCTCAACCCCCTGTTGTCTGTGTCCATTAGTTAGGCTTATATGCTTGCATACAAGTCCTTTGGTTGACCTCTCCCCTTACCCCCACCCTCCCCTACTTTCCCTCTGAGGTTTGATGGTCTGATCAATACTTCTCTGTCTCTGGATCTGTTTTTCTTCATCAGTTTATGTTGTTCATTATATTACATAAATGAATGAGATCATGTGATATTTATCTTTCTCTGACTGGCTTATTTCGCTTAGCATAATGCTCTCCAGTTCCATCCATGCTGTTGCAAATGGTAAGAATTCCTTCTTTTTTACCACTGCGGACCTGTATATATTTTTTAATGCTTCATTTTAAAAGTAGCATTTATCTAATTAATTGTGAGAGAAAGACATTTTTAGCTTTAAATGTTCAAAATAAATATCACATGTCTCTTCAAATACTAGTGTTAAATTTATAGAAATTATCACTCTCATCTTCACGGCAAGGAGTTTTATAAAAAAAAGTTTCTCTAATAGCATTTACATACTTACTTTTCATAATAAAAACTCAGATATCCATAAGTACTAATAGTGAGCATGGGGAGGAAAAAGGTGTCCATAATATATAGTCATTTGCTACATAGGAATAAGTCTTTGATGGTTAAAAAAAATAATAATAAAATAAGTGAGAAACAATGAGGCTTCTTGGAAATGAGTATAGTTTCTAAATACTTTATTTGTGTGTAATATACTTTAATTCAGCACTATTTTGAAAATCACCAAAGTTTTAGTTTTCTAAGACATTTTGCTGTTGCCAGAAATTCTATGACAATTCTTGAGAATTAAGGTATATGAATTTAAAAAGCTCTATTCTGTTACCTGGGAATTAAAATATGCAACATGACCCTAGTGGGTTTGGCTCAGTGGATAGAGAATTGGCTTGTAGACTGATGGGTCCCAGGTTTGATTCCGGCCAAGGGCATATGCCTAGTAGTAGGTGGCTGATCAATGATTCTCTCTCATCATTGATGTTTCTATCTCTCCCTCTCCCTTCCTCTTTGAAATCAATGAAATATATATATATATATATATATATATATATATATATATATATATATATGTATATATATATGTGTATATATATGTGTATATATATATATATATTACATATCTAATCTAATAATAGACAAAAGGGTAATTGACCTTACCTTCCCTACACTTCCCATTGGCTAATCAGCATGATATGCAAATTAATCGCCAACAAAGATGGCAGTTAATTTGCATATGTACGCTCTGGGGGCTCTGGGCAGAGCAGCAAAGCCTGATGGAAGCCCTGGTGTTTATGCACCTGGGGGTGCAGAGGTCCCGTCCTAGGCAGAGGCCGATGGCCCAACTTCCGACTCCAAGAAGCGGCCTGGGGGCTGGAAGGTGGCTCCTCTGACCACAGCGCTGGAGTCCCACCGCTCCACCAGGAGAGGAGCAGAGAAAGGCCGGGGCCTCCCTCAAGGTTACCTGAAACCCCCACTCATACCAGGCAGGCCACTGGGCCTGTGCACAGAGGACTCACCTCCAAGCCCAGCCGGTGGCCCTGCCGCAGCCATGGCACTCCTGGGCGCAGGCCCCAGTGGGATGCGGGGTGGTGGCGGGGCGCCATGAGTCCTGGGCTCCTTGCCTGCCTTCCGTGGCTTCCTCCTGCTTCAGGGCCTCGCCCTCCGCTGCCCCCTCCTCCCCAGTGCCCAGAGCAGCGGACCCACCGAGGGCGCTCCCCGCTGGCCGAGGGGGTGATGGAATGGCGGGGACTCCTGGGTGAAGGGTCGCCCTGGGGAGGAGTCCCGACACCTCCACATCCTGCTCCTGGAGCGCTGCCCAGGCCTTGAGCACAGCCTGCGCCTGGTGCAGCGGGAGGTGCTGGGAAGTTGCCCGGCTTCCGGGGCCTCCCTGGGCCTCAGGCCCGGCACCCAACGCGGAAGGGCCGCAGTGCAGCCACCAGGCCCTGGACGCTGCCCTGGAAGCCACACAAAGACAACCTGCTTCTGGAGGGCAGACGTGCGGCGCTCCGGGAAGATGCCAGAGGTAGGGAAGGAAGGTCATGGAAGGGGACAATTGCAAGCGGAGATCCCAAAGGTTCTGAAAGCAGAGGACCAGCTCCCTGCAGACCTGAACTCCATGTGGGCATCTTTCTCGGCCCTGGCGGTGCGAGACACAGGAGGAGGTGATGGACCGGGGCAGCGCCCAAGGAAGACTCAGAGGAAGCAACGTGTGGACAGGGCCAGGCGGGGCAGGCAGGCCCGTGCGGAGCCCGCTGGAGCGCAGCCAGACCCCAAGGCGACCACCAACGCAGGCCCCAGGGAGAAGCGAGCAGATGCCACTCCACTCGCTGGAGAGGACCATGGAGCAGAAAACTAAAGAAACCGATTTTACATCATTCCCCAGGTGGAGAGCAGTTGGCATGTAAGCCCCTGACCAGTGCCCAGCCTCTCCTCTGTCTATCTCACTCTTAGGTACCATGTTCTTTTTTCTCTCTTAACTGCAACTCATTTTTAAACTAGATTTCTTTTAAAAGAAGACAAAATAAAGTTTCTCTTAAGTTATTTAGATGGTGCTGGGGCTGCTGGGGGCCGGATGGAGACACAAACATGCAGGGGAGCCCGGCACCCAGCAGCCCCAAGCCCCACCATCACGGTGCTGGGGCTGCTGGGCGGATCAGAGACACAAACCCGCAGGCCTGGCACCTAGCAGCCCCGGCACCCAGCAGACCCAAACCCCGCCATCATGGAGCTGGGGATGCTAGGGGCAGAATCAGAGACACAAACCTGCAGGCTCGGCACCCAGCAGCCCCAAGGCCCACCACCTCAGCGCTGGGGCTGCTGGGGGCCTGATAGAAGACACAAACTTGCAGCAGGGGCCTGTACCTAGCAGCCGCAAGCCCCGCCATCAAGGTGCTGGGGCTGCTGGGGGTATCAAAGACACAAACCCGCAGGCCTGGCACCCAGCAGACCCAAGGCCTTCGCGGCAGCACTAAGGAGCAGCAAGCCAAGCGGTAGGAAGCAGCAAGCAGGTGGGTGGTAAGGAGGGAGGGGTCCCGGACTGCGTGCGAGAGGGCACAGGCAGGGCTAAGGGACCCCCCACCCATTCCCAGTGCACGAATTTCATGCACTGGGCCTCTAGTGTATATATAAGATGCAACATGCTATTGGTTAAAAGAGAGGATGGTACCAAGTCTCATAAACTCTCTGTGTCCCTTCTGCTCCCCATGAGATATTTTAGCCAAAAGGAGACTATAGACTATTTTCTTAGTAGTAGTGCCACCTAGAAATATGAAATATATAAATGATATAGTACTATTTTATTATCATACATTAACCTTATTTTTTAATAAGCAATTAGGATCATCATCAGAGATAAAGCAATTCTCCTAAGGATAGAGGAAATCTATTGATAACCTTAACCAATGCAGGAAGAATAATGGCCCTCCAAAGATATCCATGTGCTGATCTCATATGGCAAGGGAAGTCAGCCTTCTGGATGGAACTAAGGTTGCTAATTGCTAGGATGATTCTTCTGGATTCTCTGGATGGGTCAAAAGCAATCCCATGGTTCCTTAAAATGGGAAGGTAAGTCAGAATGTCAGGGAAAGGGATGTGAAGACAGAAGGAATGTCAGTGACGTTATGTGAAAAAGACTTGTCCAGCAGTTTTTGGCTTTGAAGACAGAGAAAGAGGGTCAGGAGCCAAGAATGTAGGTCACCTCTGGCAGCTAGAAAGGTCAAGGAAAGGGGTTCTTCCTTGGAGCCTCCAGAGGGAAACACAGCCTTGTCAATGCAATAAGAACTCCATTGGCCTTCTAACCTACAGTACTGAAGACAACAGATTTTATGCCTTTATGTTACTAAATTTATGTCGGTTTATTTACATCAGTGATTGAAAACTAATACAACTTCTCTGAGCTGTATTTTCGAAGCAGCACAATAGGTATGCTGTTAGAGTCAACTGTTCAAACTGCCTGGACAGGCCCTGGGCACCAGTACTCGCGTTCAGCAGTTTGTACAAAGCTGGTAAGGAATCTCAAACTTATTCCAGTTTGTAAAATATAAAATAGTCCTCCACAGCACATTGGTGTTGGAAAGCAAAAGAATATGCTTCCCTGTGCACTGTGGGGGAACTGGCAGAACAAAGATTGATTCCAACCAGAGCTCCTACTGCCGTCATTGAGGCCTGAAAAGCACCTGCTTGCACATCATCTGCTTTAGCACCTCTGACTCTGGTTATTGGGCAGTGTTTCCAGTAGTACATTGTGTGCCAATCCAAAGCAGTTCTATTCACATTCCCTGCAGATCAAGCTCTAGATGCAGAAGGTCATTGTGGACTAGCAGTATCTTACTGGTATTTTAGTGAGAGATCCATGAAAAATGATTGAGCTATAAACTCAATAATCCTTGAGGTGCAAATAATCCTTTACTGTTATAAATGCAAATGAAGACTCAAGTGAAGGAAAAAAGTTAAATTACCCTCTGCTGTTGCTTATAATTTTGTCCAATCAGGATACAAAAAAAAAAAAAACAAGGGGCGGGGGGCGGGTAAAGAGTCTAACAGAGTCAAATATATTAGAAAACTGCTTAAATTCAGTGCTGCCAAACTTGGCATCAGATTGAGCTGTCTCTGGCACTCAAATGCCAACACCCGAAATGTAAGCCATGGAGAGTGTAACCTCACACAGAGATCCTAAATCTGTAAAAATTGTTCATTCATGAATTGGCAACAAGTAAATGGAGGAGACAGAGTATATAAAATGAAATTATAAGGTGGGAATAAATAATTACTGAATTATAATTTTAGTGAAAACATTTATAGATTTGTTCCCAAGAGCTATATACAGAATCAAAAAAGGAAGAAAAAGACAAGATTAAGTTCATTCACATGCAGTTTATGGATCGTTTTTAAATAAGGAGTATTAATTTTACTATTAGAAGCCAGAGCATGACATGGTCATTAGATTAACTGGATCCTTACAAAATAGATCAGATTGTGTAGTTTGTCTCAGTAAAGTTTTCCTCCTCTTTTGAACTCGAACTAGTGATACATGGGTGGATTGGCTGCTTTAGATTAAATGTCTGAGTTGAGTCTCTGTTAATCTGAATTTTTCCAGGTTCAAAACACTAGGGAAGTAAAAGTGACATTTATATAATTTATAAGTTATTTCCACTGTCTCTGATTATTTCAGATTGAATGGCGTTATGGAAATATGGGACCTTCTGACATCTCATGACTGATGAACTATAACTCTGATTTTTATGATGATTGATTTTATTTCTCAATTGTTTTGATTTCTGAAAGTTTAAACACCCACTTAGCATGAGATTGATAATGGTTATTTGTCATGTAGAAAAACTGACTTAGATTTATGGAATTGCTTGACATATTTCAGACCTGCTTATACAAGTGAATCGCTATTATTTTGTTCATATATGAATTTGAAATAAAACAAGAATATCTGTGATAAGATTAGACTGAGAAGGGCAAGTTCTTATTATTGGCCCTACCAATTCTGGTGACAAAAATATACTACAGTTTATTACATTACTCTCAGAAGAATATGCATATATATAATCTCTTCAAAATAAGCCCTCTTAGCAATATCACATTAATTTAAGTATTAGCTGCTCTGAGGGGAAGAACCACTGTCAGATTCTCAAGTAAGTTTTTAAACACTGATTATACATCATAAAAAGAAAGAATAGTTTATTCTTGGCCCCAGCTGGTCAGCAGGAATTAATTATCTGTGGTACTTATACATGTCAGTGTGAGTTCATCAAATATAAAAGATCTTCACTTTCACTTGAAATAATCATAGAGATTTTGAGTTGGAACTGACCTAAGACATAACCTTACTAACCATTCACCTAAAGTAGGAATTATCAATGACAATGTTTCTGACAAGTGGTCATCCATTATTCAAATCCTACAAGTGACAAGAAACTCAGTGCTTTTTGAGTCAGGTCATTGCATTGTTGAATATATCAACTTTCTAAAAATATTCTTCTGGATAAGTGAGGAATTTGCATCTTTCTAACATATCCCCAGTGCTTTTTTTTAAAAAAAATATTATTGAGAGTATTACAGATGTTCTCCCTTCCTCTCCCCATGGCCCCCCTCCATCTCCTTGTGGTATGATAATAAAGGCTAGAAGGTATGAGAAATGATTGTGATAAGACATATTGAGAGCTTTGGATCAATATGTGGCATATGCTAAGGTCTATAGTATGAAGTTTCCTCTGTGATACGTAATTATATCCTAGCTGAAGTGTACTCTTTAGAAATGTATTGTCTTACAAAGAAACCAAATGCAAAGCACAAACCAAAAACAAATCAAAATAAAGCAAAACCTTGGGCTACCAAAGAAAATGTGCTGAGTTGTTTATTATTATTGTCATTATTATTATTATCACTACTACTTATGTCATGTGTCTTTTTTGTAGGGATTCATTTTAAAGACAAAGCATTGTATTATGGAAAAATGTAAACATGTATTTAATTTAAAGTTGTCTTTACCCATGCATATATCAAAAAAAGGAAAACAGAATTTTCTGTACTTATTTTCCCTTACAGAAGAGAATTATAAAACTGATAAAACAAAAGTTTGGAATTGAATTTGAAGGAAGTGAGTAGTATAATGGCAGTAAGTCAGAAAACAGCCATCTGGCTATACATTGGCTGAGATGTGTATAAAAACTTTGTATAACAAAATAAAAAAAAGAAGTATAACCTAAGTCTAGACAATAGATAAAGTAGTAGACATACATATAGATTGTATTTTAATTTTAGGCTGATGAGTTATAAAATACCTGAGACAGAGCACAATGACTTACCTCTCAAACTTCTGAGAAAAAAGTTTGAAAGCAAAATTGAGAAGTAGCTACGAGCATACTGTCCAGCACTGAGAGGACAGTTGTTTCCATTCACATCAGTGACAACAGGTCTCTTGCAGGAAAAAAAAAAAAAGTGAATTATGAAGTCTGGAAATGCTACTCTTTGCCTGTGAATTTGGGCTAATCTCTACCTTCCTACACTGTCCCTAATTAAATTATCTCTCTTTTTTAATTTATCTTTATTTTTGAAAGTATTACAAGTGTCCCCCTTTCCCCCCCATTGACCCCCTACACCCTGCTATCATCTTTTGTTATTCCTTTTCTTCTTCTCTCATTTCATCCTCTCTCTTCTTTTCCTCATCAATATTACTCTAAGTTCCTGCCAGGGACTTCCCCAAGTCTTAAAAACACATAGATGAATTAAACTTCTAAAGAACTCTGATTCTGGTAGAAATGCAGGAGAAAGTAATAAGAAGTTATCACTCATTTATGGAGAATCTGCCTCACCTGCCTCATTTTTCTTCATCATCACAACATGATTTGTTTTATTTAACACTAGAGGCCTGGTGTACAGATTCATGCACAGTGGTGTCCCTCGGCCTGGTCTGCGGGGATTGGGCCGAAACCAGCTCTCTGACATTGCCCTAGGGGTCCCAGATTGTGAGAGGGCCCAAGCCATGCCGAGGGACCCCCCCGCCCCCCGGTGCACGATTGGGGCCAGGGAGGGACCGCGGGAGGTCTTGAGGTCATGTGCAGTCCATCTCACCCAGTCCCAATGGGCCAGACCACAGCAGCAAGCTAACCTACTGGTCAGAGGGTCTGCATCATGCTCTCATAGTGTGCATCATAGTGACTGGTTGAACAGTCGAATGGTTGGGCACTTAGTATATTAGGCTTTTGTTATATAGGACTAGAGGCCCGGTGCACAAAAATTTGTGCACTTGGGGGGATCCCGCAGCCCAGCCCGTGCCCTCTCTCAATCTGGGACCCCTCGGGGGATGTCCACCTGCTGGCTTAGGCCCGCTCCCCTGGGGATTGGGCCTAAGCTGGCAGTCAGACATCCCTCTGGCAGCCCGGGAGCCCTCGGGGGATGTCCACTTGCCAGCGGGGAGCAGGCCTAAGATGCAGTCGGACATCCTTAGTGCTGCTGAGAAGGCGGGAGAGGTTCCCACCACCACCGCTGTACTGGCAGCTGTCAGCCTGGCTTGTGGCTGAGCAGAGCTCCCCTGTGGGAGCACACTGACCACAAGGGGCAGCTCCTGCATTGAACATCTGCCCTCTAGTGGTCAGTGTGTGTCATAGTGACCAGTCACTCCCAGTCATTCTGCTGTTAGGGCCAGTTTGCATATTACCCTTTTATTATATAGGAGTGCCTGCTCAGCCTGGGTGAGGAGTGGATGGCTATTTTCAGGCTGGCCAAGCCCCCCAGCAGGAACCCTCACCCCATGAGGGTGTGGCCAGCCTTGGTGAGTGGCTGATGGCTGTTTGCAGGCTGGCCACAGCCCCTTCAGTGTGGGGGTCCCCACTGGAGTGCCTGGCCATCCTGGGTGAGGGGCTGAGGGTCGTTTGCAGGCTTGCCACAGCCCATTCAGGGTGGGGGGTCCTGCTGGCGTGGCTGGCCAGCCTGGGTGAGGGGCTGAGGGCCATTTTCAGACTGGCTAAGACCACCCAGTGGGGTCCCTCACCCCATGAGGGTGTGGCCAGTCTGGGTGAGGGGCTGATGGCTATTTGCAGGCTGGCCACGGCCCCAGCCACCCAAGCTCCCAGTGGAGGCTGGCTGGAAGCAGGTATCTGGGACTTATTTGTGTTCTATAATTGATACTATGTTGCCATGAGTGGAGGCCACAGCTGGCTCAGGGAAGGCGGGAAGCTTGGCTTCCTCCATTGCCCGGGTAACCACCCCTCCTGCTTGCTCCAGCTCCATGGCTGCCGGCTGCCATCTTGGTTGGGTTAATTTGCATATAGTCACTGTGATTGGCTGGTGGGCGTGGCTTGCGCATAGTGAAGGTATGGTCAATTAGCATCTTTGTCTTGTATTAGTGTAGATAAGTGGAGACTGGGACTCAGCGTTTTTAGAAAGTTGTCAAAGGATTGAACATGAGTAAGCAAATTATCTCTGAGCTCAGAAAATAAATCAGCAACTCTAATAGTAGGTGTAAAAGAAAGACATTCAGTAAGGTTTTGTCATATCTGAGGATAGGAGAGGACTAAGTGACACAAAAGGCTTGGAGGAGAAGATGATGTGAACTTGAATTTGAAGAACAATAGATTAAGTTGATGGGTACTATGGGAAATTGTGATCTGAGAATAACCAGCAGTATTTGTAAAGGCACAGTCCTATGAGAATAGATGGGTTGCTGGTGGAAATAGGACCTTTTAAGGGTGTGAGGAGGAAATCACACAGGGATCCAGGTATGAGAGGAAGAGGTTTACTGGTTAAGGTTTACTGTAGAACAAAGTGAAAGGACTATTCTGGGTTCAGCTCCTGTGTCTCTTACTTTTTCCCACTTCATCAAGCCTAGAACAAAGGCCAGGATCCAGAAATTCTGTGCCATTGGTTCAGTTCATATTAAAGCTGAGTCCAGTCCAGCCTTTTCCCCCATCCAGCTAGCTTAGCTGTTGTTTTAGGCTGCACTCTGGCAGGTGTGTTGCATTGCTGTACCCAGGCTCCACTGGGAGCCTGCATTTGCAGTTTGTATAGCTGCCAGATACCAGGTGGCTGCAAGGGGCACATGTCTGCTACAGAGAGAGAGTGGGCAAAAGAATGGGCCAAGCATGTGTTATAGGGGGCGGGGTGTGAGGGGGGTTTAGGTGGGGGTGGAGGGGAGCTCTTTGTTCAGCTTGGGTTATATTATCTGGGGCTTAGGAAGGGCCAGGCGATTTTTCTAACTAACCAATCGATTTCCCAATCCTTTGTGGGCTTCTGCAGGTTTCTCCCCCTAACCCAGCGGTTCTCAACCAGTGGGTCGCGACCCCTTTGGCGGTCGAATGACCCTTTCACAGGGGTCGCCTAAGACCATCCTGCATATCAGATATTTACATTACGATTCATAACAGTAGCAACATTACAGTTATGAAGTAGGAACGAAAATAATTTTATGGTTGGGTCACAACATGAGGAACTGTATTTAAAGGGCCAGAAGATTGAGAACCACTGCCCTAACCAATCCATTTCTTAGGTCTCCTGGGGTTCTTAACCAATCCAATTCTTTTCCCAGGCTAGGCTCTGCCCCTTATGGTCACCATCTTAGTTTCTCCTGAGCATGCTTCATAGGATAAGCATCCCTCCTGCTCCATCTTGGCTTCTACTGAGTATGCAACCAGCAGAGAAATTTTCCCTCCTCCCCATAATCTTTTACCTGGCTGGCAATTCCCTGGGGATGTTAGAAAGCTATCTTTTATTCCTGTGGGGGCACAGGGGACTGTTAAACCCCTTAGTGGGGCAATGCTGCAACCCCATGGGGAGTTTGTGAAGCTGCAGTAGATTATGCTTTTTTTAAAGATTTTATTCTAAGATAATTTTATTTTTTATTATTTTTATTATTTTCTTTATTGATTAAGGTATTATATATGTGTCCTTATACCCCTATTGCCCCCCTGTCTCCTCATGCCCTCAACCCCCTGGTGTACATTGGTTAGGCTTATATGCATGCATACAAGTCCTTTGGTTGATATCTCTCCCTTACCCCCAGCCTCCCCTACCTTCCCTCTGAGGTTTAACCGTCTGATCGATGCTTCTCTATGCTTCTTAATGTCTTATTCCCTTTGCTTCCTTATATCTTTCTACCTATGCTAACACATGGACTATTTGCTGAACCATAATTTCTGAAAAATACCTGCATTACAGGATGAATGGTAGGAATGGAATGGAAATCAGGAACAAGATGATGGAAGATCTGTAAAAATATGCTACAAAATTTAAGCTTTATCCTTAAGGCAGTGGTAATCCACATAGAAATTTCTAGCAGAGTAATTGCACAATCAGATTGTACTTCTAAAATTTACTCAGAAATAATGAGGAATGGAGAAAAATAGTGTAGGAGAGAAATGATGATGATAAGTATTCAAGCAGTGGTAGTTTAAATGGAGAAATATCCCGGAGTAACTAATTTTGTGCCCATCACAGCCCTTATCCAGTAATAGCTGACAGAGGGCATTTATAAAGCCTTGATGCTTGGTGATTGGTTTCTACATTCATATTTTTTTCTTTAATGATTTAGAAGAAATAGTTGGGACATATGAGAGCAGCACATTGCTTTTAGAATAACCTACATTTGCAGATATTTTAACAGTAATGCCAAGCATATTAAAGCTTCACCTGAATGTATTATTGATTACATGTGTACCACACAGCTACTTATATTCCATATACTTTCTACAAAAATTATGGTTTTCATGCAACAAAAACAAATAGTTCTGCAAAGTAGATTTTAATAACATTAATTGTGTTTTCTTTACATAATAAGTCTTTGTTACAAATTTATTTTGTAAACTAGAGGCCTGGTGCACAAATTCATGCACATTGAAAGGAAATTAATTAGAATAAGTATTTTACTATCACTATTCACCCTTTCTCTATAATAGAAGTGTCAACCAAATTCATGATTGACAATGACAGATGGAAACACATGTGTGTGATTGGCACCAGCGAGAGCTTTATATATATTGATAAACTTGCTTAATTAGACCTGCTTTCTGATTTAGCTTTCCTTTTTCCAGCCCAGTGGAACACCCTAACTTTTCTTTCAGGTAATTTTCAGCAACACAGCAGTAAATATCAACATGAAGCAGATTATTATTGTAAATGACACAGGGAGAACAAAGGGTGAAGTATTTTAAGTGTAGCAGTGTTTGACTATATTCTGCACAGTGAGAAAACCTGAAGTCATTTTCAAGTTCCACCATTTCTTACTTCTTTTCAGCTGGGTCAAGTTTCTAAACTTTCTAAATCTTCATTTTCTGGCTAATGAAAAGAAAATAGGTTCTACTGAGTCTCCTTCCTACGTACTCCAGGACTTCTGTGAGGATCAAATGAGAAGAGACATGTGAAAATGCTTCACAGACATTTGGTTAAAGTGTGAAATGTTTGCACCTGGCTATAAAGTAAGTCGTGTTCCTGGGCTGAAGAAACCCCAAGAAAGCTAGTCACTAGGGAGAGGAAGCCAGGCGTTGCTATGTGATGTCATTACCTGGTGCCCGCAACCACCATTTCCGGGCTGGGCTGGGCTGTGGGCTACATTTTGCGCCATGGGGTCTTGGCAGTGTTGGCTGAGATTTGATGGGGTGTCGCTCTGTGGTGGTGGTAGGGCCTGTGTCCCACTTGGGGGAAGTTGAATGTTGTTTTGTGGGTGCCAGGTTAGCAGTGCTGTTTCTTTGTAAATAGCCAGTGTGTGTCACGGCAGCTCCTGTGTTGAGCTTCTGCCCCCTGGTGGTCAGTGTGCATCATAGCGACCAGTCAGATGATTGGAGGGACACTTAGCAATTAGCCTTTTATATATATAGATACATTTTCTTTAAAGCAAACCAGAAGTAAAAAATAGTTATCATTTATTTTCTAGGATATATTTTTTGCTTTCATTTAAGAATAAAGTTATATGGAAGTTGATCTGTTTAACATCCTTAAACTATACAACTAAATACTGCTCCTTATTTCTATGTTGGATATATGGAAGTACTCAGTTATTAAAATAAATTGCTTTGTACATTAATATAAATTTTATCAGCAGTTGCATGATTTTTTTTTAGCCCCTGATAGGAATCCTGAGTGAACTGCAGTTGTTATTATATCATTATATGTATCAATGTGCTACTCACATTGCAAAGTGGAGTAGAGATGTATATGTGCTTTTTTAAAAATATATTTTTTATTGATTTCAAAGAGGAAGGGAGAGGGAGAGAGAGGTAGAAACATGAATGATGAGAGGGAATCTTTGATTGGCTGCCTCCTGCACGTTGGACCAAGCCCGTAACCCAGGCATGTGCCCATGACTGGAATCAAACCTGGGACCCTTCTGTCTGCAGGCTGTTGCTCTATCCACTGAGCCAAACTGGCTAGGGCTGATATCTGCTTTTGTTTATGACAATATTTCAGCTTGCTCATTTATTTTCTTCCTCCTGAGTATTAATGTTTACTAAATGTAAAACATCTATTTTTTTGGCTTTATATTTTTGTATTTTGTTTTCATGAATTCCCCCCACATTTTTTCTTTAACATCCTTCAAAGATTATTTTTAGAGCAAGAGTCTGTACTTTTCTAAGACTTTTATTCTTTGACCTAACTTATAAAATTTATTTTCTTATTTTGTTTCTCTATACCAGTGATTTTCAGTCTTTTTCATCTTATGCACACATAAAGTAATTACTAAAATTCTGCAGCGTACCCAAATATTTGTTCCCCAATCTCACAAAAAAATAGGTAATTTTTATTCATTCACACTAGACAGCTATTGTGTTGGCTGTTGTCATTTTTTTTTTTTATTTGACAATATAAAGAGGTCAGTGCCCCTGACTAGTCAGGTATTGTCTGTTTTAAAAATTCTTGCCCTAGTTGGCTTGGCTCAGTGAAGAGAGTGTTGGCGTGAAAACTGCAGGGTCCCAGGTTCCATTTTGGTCAAGGGCAAATGCCCAGGTTGCCAGTTCGATCCCCAGTAGGGGGCGTGCAGGAGACAGCCAATCCATGATTCTCTCTCATCATTGATGTTTCTATTTCTCTCTTCCCTCTCTCTTCCTCTCTGAAATAAATAAAAATACATTAAAATAAATAATAAATAATTCTCGAGGTACACTGTTTGAAAATAGTTGCTCTATATTATAAACATCCCCAAAACAGTATCTGTTCTTCTAGTATTTAAGTTATTGTCTGTTATTTTTGATTGCACTTTTGTTATTAAGTTCTTGTATTTTTTTCAATATCATTATATCACATTCCTTTTGCTTTTTTGGAATACAATACCCAAAAAATGCCTTTCTATTCCATTTCCATCTATAGTTCAGACAAAGTGTGTTCATAATACATTTTTTTCTGTCTTTAAAACAAATAGCTAAGTCTATAAAACAGGCCTTATTCTCTTACTACAACACCAGGGTTATTCCAGTTTTCTATTCTAAGTTTTTGAAAAAAAGCTAAGATATACTGCCCCCGTGTATAAAGATCATGCAGCACAGTGCACACTGATACTTAACTATGTTTCTTGAGTTACACAGTACAGAAAGGTAGGGGCTGAGAGGAATGGTGACTGAAATCTGTAAAGCATGCGCAGTGTGGATAGGTGAAAATGCAGCTTTTTCTTCTTTCCTTTTCTGGCAATGGATAAACTTAGACAGAAAAGTAACCACCTGCTTCATCATGGTAATCAGTATGAATTTTTCTTGAAAATATATTATGTGCAGAGTACTCTGCCAGATTCTTGAGGGTGTAAAGAGTTATAAAACACGGATCCTGATTTTAAGTATCTTTAGATCCTATGAAGAGTTAGCAGTTATATGATACAAAAAAACATACTATTTTTTTGTCCAAAAAGATTGAGGAAGAAAATTTACTTACTTTAAACACCAGATTGGAAGTTAAACTTTCTGATGAGTTTACATGATGTTTTCACTTTTTTTTTCTCTTTCATCTTTACTACTCTTCTTTAGGGAAAAATTTAGTCATAATCATGCCCAGAGTGGGCTGTAATGTTGTATGTTATGTAAGAGAGGGGAATTCCCTTAAACACACACACACACCAAGTTTATATATGTTAGCTTTAAATAAACTTACAGGGAAGCCATTCTTTCTGATCATCAGGAGTAGTTCAATGAAGATAAATAAATTATAAGCAATTCTATGAAATAGTAAATAGCATTAAAACATTTCCATATATATGAACATAGCATAAGTTAATATTGTTTATGTGTATATAGAGTATATGTTAATTGAATTATAATCAAAATTCAAGTTAAAGCTTCATAATACATGAATTAAATATTAAACAAAGATTTAATTTAAAAATGAAACTATGAAATGGGTTGAAATGTTGCTAAGTATTTAGAATGTTCAACATAAAAAATATACCTGTGCTCTTCATATATAAAAGTATTTATAAATCTATAAAATATGAGCACATTATACTATTGAATGAAAGAAATAGGAATTCAACTCTATAGTAAGATCTAATTGTTTATGGGTTTTGTTCCCCTGTGGCTATCTAATTACCTATTTCTATCATTTAGCTATCCATCTATCTATATATCTACATGTAAAGATATGGCTTTATCATAATTTTTGAAGAAGTATAACTGCGTAGTTTTAATTTTTTCTCTATTTTTAATAATCTCTAAGCCTTCTATGAAAATTAGATATTGGTATTATTATAATAATCATAAAAAAGTGGCAGGTTTGTACATAAAGTTTCATAGCCTTCTACAAAGTTATTTGTACCAAAATATTGCAAGAGACTTAGGATGGAGTAATACTCTGTGAGCCCTTTCATTACTTTTATAACTCCATCAGAAGTAATCAGTGAGTGACAGAATTAAGGGTTATTTACATGAGTAAATTAATATTAGCATTACTTATAAACACTTGGAAAGAATCTAACTGTAAAAATGTGAAAAGTCTTAAATATTGTTTAAAACCATGAAATGGAATATAATGCAACCAATGAAATCATATTGGGAATTAATATTTAATGACTATGGAGCATGTTCAGAATACAACATAAGAATACATATATGCAAACAATATCTAAAATATATCAATATTGGCTTCTACACAGACATGCCCTTAAGCCTACATCAGGTTTATATATTAATAGACTAGTACCAAAAGTAAATACATTAATATAGGAGTACTGGTAGGATTTTGATTTAGTTTCATATTTTAAAATATTACACAATGAAATTATATGCAGAGAAACATAAATATTGAAATAATTTTGAGCTCAGCATCAATCTCTTTATTATATTTTACAGTATTGGATAAAAGAAAAGTGATGAGGGGTATTTTCTCACTGGGCTTGACATATAATTATTAAAGTAAGACAGAAGAAATAGGGAAATGGAAAATGTAGTTTATCCCCTGTGGATGTGTGAATTTTTTAACTACTAGAAAACACACACTATGGCTTCTGTGGTTAGAAGATAGATTTATAATTTAGGAAGGAGGATGTTGGAAGCTACTCAGAAGTCATTTGACTTCCAGCAGGTCTAGATGAGCACTGGCATTATATTGTCTTGTGGCTGAAAGAATAGCCTGGAGGAAGTTATCTTGAGTAATTTCCATGTGCTGTGTTTATGTTGCGGCCTGCAAGAGTTTTTTTCTAAGTACTGTCATGAGTCTTGAGTGCCAGCAGGCTCCCTGGCCTGAAGCATGTTCCAAGATGCCAGATTCACAGATTAGACACACAGGGTACATATCGAATTTTGATGAGCATCTCAGTAATTACACTATCTCAACCTTATGTAACCACCAAGGAGTTTAGGAGAGAAAGAAAATAAGCTTTGCTTGTTTCCCTAAACCCGAAAGAATGCATACTGCTGTATTCTTAAATTATTTCCGGTCTTTTATAGTATAATTTTGAGATTTAATAAAAGTAAGTGGACAGGAAAAGACAGGAATCAAGGATCGGTATTTTTTTCCACTTGTTCCAAGTAACAAAACATTCAATCTGGCTTTAATAGTATTGTATATTTGAGTGAGAAATTTCAAATAGTCCTTGACTTAAACTCCTAAAAATGTTTAAGATGAAATCCAGTTTTCTGATTTTCTAGCTTTTTTGTGACATAGTCAATTTGTTTAAAAACCCTCAATTTCAGTTTCCTTTTCATTTAAACAAAGGTAATAAAATCTACTTTATAGGGTTCATGTGGGTTTCAAATAAGATTATTATTTTAGAAATACAGTACGAAGCACAAAATACATATAACATTGTTAATTTTCCATCTCCTTTTAAAATTAAGATGTATGGTCAGTGGGACTGTGGGACTTCATTTCAGTTATATATGAGTTCAATGTTCAAATCAGCCACTTATTGACCGGTTGTTTTTAAATCTGAGTTTCAATATCCTATCTAATAATAGACAAACATGGAAATTGACTGTACCTTTGCTACGCCTCCCATTGGCTAATCAGCATGATATGCAAATTACCACCAATAAAAATGGCGGATAATTTGCATATGTAGCATCCAATTGGTGGAATGAAGCCTGAAGGCCTGGGGCTGGTGGAGCTATGAGGTCTGACGTTTCCAGGGCCAGCGGAGCAGCGAGGCCTCACATCCCTGGGGCCGGTGGAGCAGCGAAGCCTGACATTTCTGGGGCCTGCTCCGGCTAGAACTTGGCCAGAGCGAAGGCCTGGGCTCTGGGTGCCGGAGGCAAACCGGTGCTAGAAGCCAGGGGAAAGGAAGGCCTATTGTACGAATCTCTTTGTGCAACAGGCCTCTAGTTTTATTTATAAAATGAAATGTATTATTTATATAAACCATAAAATAGTTGAAAGTATTAAATGGAGATAGATATGGGGATATTTTATACTTCATAATTTAATTTGCATGTAATTACCACCTATCCCCAAAAAGTATGTGCTTTCAAATACAATAACTAAATTTCAAATAATCACACAAGTAGAAGGAGGTAAAAGGCAATATTCAACTCCAAGTCTTTCTGACATCAACCTTTCCTCCTATTTTTTCACGCTCACCTCATGGTTGAGGCAATTTGAAGCCATCGCTACTTGTCTTTCTAGGTGGCTTCCTTGCATTGGATCAGTTTCTCTGGTCTTCTGTGTCCACATCTATAAAACAAGATATATTATATAAATTCTTTGTAATCTGGATTCATTTAAGGGTTATGGATTACTCCAATCATCTCAGGAGCAACTTTATGGGAAATTGTGGCAAACTGGAAGGTTTTCACCTCCCTTGCTACTTCAAAACGAGCAGCTTTCTATTACTTATAGGTTTAAAGTTTCATTTGTACAAGTGACTCATTGTTAAAAAGCTTGAAAACCACTAGATTTTATGTTCTCCAAGGTCCTACTTATTCTAAAATATTTTTTAATTAAATATATTAAAAGGCCATGGACTAGTTTGAGGGTCAGAATACAAAAGGAATCAGGAAGCAAATTGATATATAACATTACAATTGTTTATCTGGAATATATGCTGAATATGAGTGGATGCATGAGACATATTTTGGTATAATTGTTTGCACTGCTGTGTATGATAAAAATTAAGTACTTGCACACACACAAAAAACCTAAAATTAAGACTAATTCAACTATTTGAATATGCCTAGGAGAGTAGTAAACTGTTTATTAAGTAGGTATATTAGTAAATATATTAGCAATCAGAAACAGGGTTATAATCAACAAATTAGAAAAAACAGATATTTTAGAGCATCTACAAACAAAGAGGAGTGAGATGAAGCATTAAGAAGTGAAGTGAAATACTCTGCAAAGTCACTGATAACACCTGATCATTCATGGACAGATGACTGATGCAGCCAGAAGAAGGAAGAACACATCAGTAGTGACCTAACAGAGCTAGAATTTGAAGCTGTAAACAATATGTGAATGTTTCATCACATCTTCTGGTTCATTCACAGATTCATTCAGGATTCATTCAACATTCATTTATTAAGGATAATATAGCAAATCAATAACTTGTAGAAAAGTTACTGAATAGTCAATTTGACTTTCTGGGACTATTGTGCATAATATCAAAATAATGGGTTCTCAGGAAAGAACAGAATTATCTCAAATATAATAAATATAGTATTTGAGGAAAGATTCATTAAGTACTGAGAGGCATTTAAAACATTAATCTATATGTGGTGGGAGAGTGCCTAGTAAATCAGTAAAACCCAGATGCCATGGAGAAGAACCTGTTGTTCTCTAATCCTGTCTACCTCTATTACTGCTACTCTAGGCATATGCCCTACCCTGGAGTTCTAACATTGCTCTTCTAATAGGTCTCTATGCTTCCTCTCAAGCCCTAGCTATACTTTGCCCACAAAGCAACCATAGTGCTCTTTTTAAAACCAAACAGATCATGTCTTGCCCCTATCATAATCCTCCAATGGCATGCTACACTACAGAGCTCCTCTATCTACAGGCCCTGCTTTGTCCAACTTTCCCTTGTGTCGTTGTCCCCTGTCCATCAATACTGACCCATTGGCTCTTGTATATTTCATAAACAGCAACCTTAAATCAGTCCAACCGTAAGGCTATTGTACCAGCTGTTCCAGATGAGTTGAATTCTCCTTCCTCTGATCTTTCTCTGGAGAATTCATTGTGTGGAGTACATATTCTAAACGAAGCTTACATATAATTTCCCCAGAATGTTTTGCTGACCATTCAATCTGAACTAGTTCCTTAGACACTTCCTATTTCATCACTTTAGCTTTCTACTGAATCTGTGAAATGATAAAGTTTATCTCTCATCCAATCTCTATATTGTCTGTGTTTTATTGTTAACTGGTATAAAATAGGTGCTCAATATAGACATATATTTATTTGTTAAAGTGTGTGTGTGTGTGACAAAAAGAGTTAATTGCCAATGTTGTTTCCAGCCCAAAATAAGATAAGAGTGTCCATTTGGATACATGTTAATTTGGATACTTTTAAGTGGGCTCATGGACACAGTGCTACATAGCTATTTGATTTGTAGTTAACATAATTTCTAAGTTATTGCAACCTCTGAATATATATTCTTTAGGTAGGTAGATAGATACATGCAGTAATAGTCAATTCCCCTTTCCCCAGTCATTACCATAAATTACCAAATTTATATTTTTTTCTTAAAATACCAAGTTATTGACTCAAAAATTATGGAATGAGGAACATTTACATCCTATAACAACCAAGAGAGATTCTGGCTACAGAATATCACCTGACATAGGCAGCTCAAATGTGATGTACAGAATTAGGGAATATTTACCCCTTTTATGCCATGGTTAGGAAGTGAAGACACTGGGTCCCAGCAGTGACTTGCAAGGTTGTACTAATGGTAGAATTATAGTTCATGTGGAGGGTCAGGTGCCAAGCTGAGTTGAATATTCCCGCTGCTATCATGACACTAAGTTGTTGTCTAGTCACAGCTGTCCTGGTTCCTGTTCACAGGCCTTTCAGGCATCATTATTCCGGACCATTTGGTGGCCCCGGAGCGCTATTTCAGGGCTGGCTCAAGAATCCAACGTGTCACAGGCAGAAATCTCAAAGATGTCCATTTTTCTTGCCTCTACCAGGGTTTATATTATTCCCAATTAAGCCCTCCAAATCTCCTTGAATTATCTGATTTTTTTCCTCCAACAAACAGCTACCTGTATAACTTTTTAACAAAAGCACAAGCATCTAGGGAACTAACACTTGTCTCTCACATTTTACAGATAACTTCCCCCTCAATTGTAGAGCACAGGGAATTAATCTCTGGCTCCTCTCCCACTTGAATATTGGGAAAAACATACTTTCTGGAGAGTTATCACACTGCCCTTTTTCTTTAATAAATTTTTGTAGTACCTATAAGAGCAATTTTGCTCTAAATCCCACCCCAACCCTAAATTCCTTCCTCATGGCTAGACAGGAATGTCATCCTTCATCTGGAGCTCCAACTGTAGGTCACCAAATTGCTCACCCCACACACAGAGCAGCATTTCATTATGTCAGTGCCATTTCCTCCTGGGCACTCCACATACATAGAAGTGAGATTCATACCCAGCAATTTTTTCTCCCTACTGTTGATGAAACTATAAATAGGTGTTGTTAATCCTTACATTTGGATTTTTCACCCTCCTTCCAGTTATCCCATATAATAAAAGGCTAATATGCAAATAGACCGAACAGCAGAACAACAGAACACCCGAATAACCGGTTGCTATGACATGCACTGACCACCAGGGTGCGTGTGCAGAACATATCGGGCATTGGCCACAGTGGGATGGTGGAGTAGGTGAGTGGGGGTGCCAGACCAAAGCTGGTCACTGTCATTGGGGCAAGCCTCTGGTGGTTACTGAAAATTCTTTGCTCCTGCACACTGCAGTCCCTCCCAGCACTTGCACCTGCAAGTGGCGCCAGCCCCACTTGCACCCGTAGCCAATGCTGGAGCCACCGCTTGCACCCCCTACTGGTGCCCAGCACTGGTCCCTATCACTTGGCACTGTCAGCAGGTGTGAGTAGGGCTGGTGCCATCAGCTTGTGGGAGCTGCGGCAGCGGGAGGGGGGCTGCTGGCAGACAGGGGGCTGGGGGCCATGATGGGAGGGACTGGGTGGGGGTGCAGAGGATGGGCTGAGACCCGCCCCTGTGCCTACCACAGCCTCGCAGCCCACAGTTCCTTTCATGGTGCATGAATTCATGCACTGGGCTCCTAGTATTTTATAAAAGCAGTGATCCTCTTTGTACTCTTGTCTTTTTTATTATTATTATTTCATTGTATTATACTATGTGCTATTTTACTTTTTAAAACTATTTTTAATATTTTACTATACTATATTTTACTGTACTGCCTTTGTCTATTTTTTGCCTCGTGCATTGTATTGTAACGTCATTGAGAGAACAAACTGTTTTTACATCAAACATTGATATATCCAAAATACCTTGAATAATTTTTAGTTCACAATATTTCCTCAGAGATTAAAACTTATATTTTTATGAATTGGACCAGTTTGTATTGATGTTTGTGTAACACTGATTAGTAACAGTGGTTCATTACATGGAACCTTCTCCTTAAGTTTGGCTGCACACTGAGAAAAATCTAAGCATGTCACTGTCCTCACTCAGCACAGACCCATTGCCATTGGCCATTGTGATTCCAAACAAACTTCAAGAATTATAGGCTGTGTTGTAATAGCTAATAGTGATATAGCCATGGAGCAAACAATGGCTTCTGTTGGTGGTACTGACCCTCATTTCCAGGAAAATGGATATAGTTTTCATTGTTTACCAATTGATTACTTTAATTCTTCTTATGTGTTCCCAAGAACTGGCTAGTGCACAATCATTCAGAGATCAGGGGAAAACCATACCAGGCTAAATTGGGAAGACATGCATGGGTATTTGTAGAGATGGGAGATAAGGGAGGTAAGAGTTGTTATTTATCAAATGCTTCCTGCCCACCCCTGGGAGATTTTGTTTATATACTAAACACCTTTGCTAGCCCTGAAACTAAGACTGAGGGATTTAAATACCATTTCCAAAGAAGCACAACCAAGACTAGTTGAGCTCTCAATAGATAGTATAATTAGAAGCTGCACTTCAAATTCACTGCATTTTTTCATAAATTTAAATATCTATATTAACCTGAGACATTTCAGTTAATATTAATATGCTATAAAATAAATTTTAAACTCCATAATTACAAGAGTTTGATACTATATATTTCCCATCTTTAATTTGTTTTCCATCCAAAGATTTTCCTTGCTGATTCTTCAGTTCTTATTAGGGAAGGAAACTCTTGTCATCTTAATTGGATTGCCTGAAGACTTAGAAGTGTCTACAAAGGTATCCCATTGCATAAATTGAGAGCAATGGTTGACAATAAGTCAAACATGACAATAAGACTTTTCTCTAAAGAAGTAGTTGACTGCCCATTTGTAGAGTATCATTCTGTTACTAAGTAACAACTAAATATTAAATCATAAGGTATGTCAAGAATATATAAAAAACATTCAAAAATTCAACTGGTAAGAGATGTCCTTTCAATATTGAGTTTTGCTTCACTGTTTTTTTCAGTAGACTTCTCTTTCCAAACTATTATAGGATACATATCAATATATCTACTGTAAAACTCATATGCTATATTTTTGCTTATTCAACTCTGACTTCAGTAATTGCTGCATAGTAACTATACCAAAATATATATTTTTTAAATCAGTACTCAAAGGAAGCACAAGTAGAGAGTGAAATTGCTTAAAAGAATATTCTTTTCAGAGTCTAGTAAATTGATCTCAAGGTAGCTTTTAGCCTGCGATACACTATTTATTTCCACTCAGAATTAGTGAACCATTTAGTCAATGATCTGGCTTTAGGCAGACAAATATAGGTCATTGTTTCCCAAAAATCATGAATTAGTGGGGGATTTTTTGTTATTGTTTGCTAGTTTTTTAATCCTCATCCCAGGGACATTTTCCATTGATTTTTAGAGAGAGTGGAAGAGAGAGGGAAAGACAGAGAGAAATATTGATGTGCAAGAAACACATCGATTGGTTGCCTCCTGCAAGCACCCTGACCAGGGCCCATGCTGGGGAGGAGCCTGCAACCACAGTACATGCCCTTGAAAGGAATCGAACCTGGAACCCTTTGGTCCGAAGGTCGATGTTCTATGCACTGAGCCAAACTGGCTAGGGCATGAGTCAGTTTTAATATTCTAGTAGCTTGAGACAATACCAGAATTGTGTCACATGCAATACATACTAAGATTAAAAATATAAAATATGGCTCTGTAAAATAATTTACTGCTGAAATTATAAAACATATGATTGTATGCTTTTCATTATGTAAGAAAAGACAATTCAGAAAAGTACATCTTATTTTATTAAATTACACACACACACACACACACACACACACACAATTCACCCTTGAACAACATAGCTTTGAACTGCACAGGTCCACTTATATATAGATTTTATAAAACTAAATACCTGTACTGTTTTTGAGTTATGCATGGATTTTCAAGTGCATGGGGCCAGCACCCCAACCCCTCTGTTATAACCATGTTATAAAAATTCAGAAATATATATTGAAATTAAATAATAAGATACATTACCAAGTGATATTACCAACTAGATTAGAGGTCAACAAATATTTTCTGAAAAGGGCCAGGTAGTAAATATAATTGACTTTGTGAGCTATACAAGTCTATCATAATAATTCAACTCTGCCATTGTAGTGCAAAAGTAGCCATATATGATATGTAAGCAAATGGGTGTAGCTAGTTCTGGTAAAATTGTATTTATAAAAGCAGGAAAGAGGCCTTATTTGTCTATTTAAGAACCTAAATTACTAAATGGATTGTAGACAATGCAATGGTTAGGCAATATATGCTGCCCATATATCAATGCAGGGAAACAATAGCCAGAGCATTTGTTCAACAAGAAAGTTGCAGTCTTTGATGTGGTGTGTATTCCCTTAAAGTGATATTCAATGTATAGAAGTTAGAGGAATTTTATTAGTATATGTGATATTTAACCTGTGACTGAAAATATATATTTAGCTAAAAACTATAGTTGGTGTACAGTGATTTACTCCTTTATTCCTTCCTTTCTTTTTCCCTTCCCCCCTTTCTTTGCATTTATTTATATTTAGTTTTAGTTTTCCATTTTCTTTTTCACAGACTTTTTTTTTTAACATCTTGCAGAACACAATTTTTTTTCCAAACTTAGTTTAAGAAATGCTTTTTTGAGATGAGTCAGGACAATAATGCATCTTCTTTTATACGATCATAGGCATGTTTTTTTCTTTTAGTGGCTGTATTCTCCATCAAATTTTCTGAATTTTTCAGTTTCTATTGCTGACATAAGTTATTTCTTAATTTATTGGTCAACGTAGCATGTTGGTAGAAATGACTCAGTGCTGATATAGAAAGTTGAGGTTCTTCTTTAAAAATATGATAAAAATTAAAAGATTAGTTAATAAGGACAGCAATCTCTTACAACCACTAAATAACTACTATCCATGATCATATTTTATGTCCTGTATATTCAGAAAGGTCTGGAAAATTTGCTTCTACAGTCTCTAACATAATCTTGCAGTGTAGTCTTGAGCAATTCCAAACTGATTCAATATGCTTGAAATTTGGTGTTATCCAAAGTTCTTTCCTCACATAGGATTTACCAATAACAGAAGAGCAGCAAGACAGAAAAAAAATGTAGGCAATTCTCCTACATATCCCATTCAGTAACTGAAGCTGTTTAGGTTAAAGTGTTGAGAAACAGAATGAAGGAAACCTTCAAGGACAGGACTGAAAGAAAGGAAATAAAACAAAACAACTCTTATTATTAGTTCAGGCATCAGTAGTTAGTAGTTCAGGAAACTAGTATAAAATACCATAGCATCAAATTAGACTTCTTTTCCTACATATTATCTGTTCTATCCTATATAATAAAAGGCTAATATGCAAATAAACCAAACAGCGGAACTATCAGTCACTAAGACGTGCACTGAACACCTGTGGGCAGGCTGTCAATGCAGGAGCTGCCCCCTGGTGGTCAGTGCATTCCCACAGGGGGAGCGCCACTCAGCCAGAAGCTGGGCTGATGGCTGAGGAGCACAGCAGTGGTGGCGGGAGCCTGTCCCGGCTCCGCGGCAGTGCTAGCGATGTCCAACTGATGGCTTAGGCCCATGGGATTAGTTCTTTTATTAACCAAACTAGAGGCCTGGTACATGAGATTGGTGCACTCAGGGGATATTGGGCTTCTAGAATCACTGCCTGGAAATCCATTTTCCCCAGAGTGCTTTCTTCTATTTCTAAATCATGGACACTTTTTTGTTCCAATAAGTTGTGATCAATCACTTAATTAATCACTTAGTGCCAATAATCATAAAACTGGCAGTCTGACATCCCCTGAGGAGTCCTGGATAGTGAGAGTGTGCAAGGCCATGTCAAGGGACCCCACTGGTACACAAATCCATGCACCGGGCCTCTAGTTTGGTTAACTTGCACCCCTGCCTGGCCCCTCCCACCACGGCCCCCAGTCCCCTGTCTGCTAGCAACCTCACTCTCGCCACCGCCGCTCCCACACACTGACAATTTCAGCCCCACTCACATCCACTGACGGCGTGGAGCGATCGGGGCCAGTACCAGCAGCAGGTGTGAGCGAGGCCAGCACCATCAGCAGGTGTGAGTGGTAGCTGCTGCCCTGATCACCACTCAGGAGCAGGGGGAAGTGGAGAAGCCCAGAGGGGCGTTCGGGTTCGGCAGCTGCTGCTCGCACCTGTTGAGGGTGCCAAGGAATTGGGACCGGTGCCGGGCTCCGGCAGCGGGTGCAAGCAGCGGCTCTGGCGCCAACAGCAGGTGCGAGTGCCCGGTGGGACTGTGGTGTGTGGGAGCAAACAATTTTTAGTAACCACCAGAGGCTCGCTCCTATGAGAGTGACCGGCACCCTACCTTGGTCTGGTGCCCCTGCTCACCTTCTCCACCATCCCGCCATGGCCGATGCCCACCATGTTCCACACTCTGCCACCTGCTGCCAATGCCTGCCATGCTCTGTGCGTGCCCCCTGGTGGTCAGCACACATCATAGTGACTGGTTGTTCGGTTCTGCCATTTGGTCTATTTGCATATTAGGGATATATATATATATATATATATATATAGACTAGGGGCCCAGTGCACAAATTCATGCACCTTGAAAGGAACTGTGGGTTGCGAGGCTGCGGTAGGCACAGGGTGGGTCTCAGCCCATCCTCCACACCCTCACCTGGCCCCTCCTGCTGTGGCCCCCAGTCCCGTATTGCCAGCAGCACTGCTTCCACTGC
Organism: Myotis daubentonii; assembly: GCF_963259705.1. Taxonomy (NCBI): domain Eukaryota; kingdom Metazoa; phylum Chordata; class Mammalia; order Chiroptera; family Vespertilionidae; genus Myotis; species Myotis daubentonii. Next base: position 54,884,650 of record NC_081843.1, read on the forward strand.
TGCTGCTCCCACACGCTGATGTCGCCTGCCCTGCTCGCACCTGCTTAAGGCTCAGAGTGATTGGGGCTGGTGGCATTAGTGAGTGTGAGTGGCAGCTGCTACCCTGATCAGCCCTCAGGAGCAGGGGGAGGTGGAGAAGCCCTCAGGGGCGATCAGGGCTGGCAGTCACTGATGACACCAAGCAATTGGGACTGGTGCTGGTTTGGGGTGCGAGTGGGGCTGGTGTTGGCAGCGGGTGCGAGTGCCAGGTGGGACCGTGGTGCATAGGAGCAAAGAATTTTCAGTAACCACCAGAGGCTCACCCCGATGACAGCAACCAGTGCCCCACCTTGGTCTGGCATCCCCATTCACCTGCTCCACCATCCTGCCAGGGCCGACACCCATTATGTCCCCCACACGCCCCCTGGTGGTCAGCGCACGTCGTAGCGACCGGTTGTTCAGTTGTTCCAGTTCCGCTATTCGGTCTATTTGCATATTAGCCTTTTATTATATAGGATGGGTATACTATTACCTATGGATTATAGTTTTAGACATATTTGCAGTATTAACTACATTTCAAAAATTATCTATTTATAGCTCTTTGATTACCTTGATATGAACCCCTTCACCAAAATCTCTTTAAAGATCACCCTAAGAGAAGTTCATCAGTAACTTATTCCTCTTCTCTTTTAGCTGCTTAGAGCTGAAGATAGAAATTTCTTATAGATTATAAACTTTTGAATTTATATATTATTTAGAGAATCACTTTAAAACTCTCTAAATTTGGATTTAGATCACATAGATGCTTTTAGCATTAATTTGAGTACTTACTTATGTATTTATTATTTGTGTGTTTTGATGACATAGAAAACCTAAAAGAAGAATTATACCTTATAAACATTAAAACAGTATCCTAATTAATAGGTAGAAAAAAGGAATGACAAAGTTCTAATAAACATTTTCTGGTATACACATACATATCCTGGTACATCTAAAAGAAGCTCAACCTCTTTATTATTTTGTTGGGTGCCAGTATTTTTTTCTTATTCCCTAATTATTTCTGCTTAAACATTTCTGCTTTATGGTATTTCCCTTTTAATATTGTCCTGCGATTATTCTTAGTTATACTATGACTATGAATAATTATTTTTAAATCAGCAAGTTTTGGGTACATTTTACTACCACAGAGAATATTGAGTATAGTTGTTATATAGTATGACAGTGTATCTCTTGGGTTCAATTACTTGAAGAAAGGTCACAAAATTTTGCACACAAAGCCATTACAAATAATAAAATAATATTTGTAATAAATGAAATATTTATTAGTGCTTGATCCATACACTTTTTAATAAGTATTTTAAATGTAAATTGAGATAATTCTTTTAAGTAGAATCTGAGCAGAATAAATATAATCCATAATTAAAATGGAATATGTGCTAAATGGATACCAAAACCATTTGTTGATTCCATATAATCAAAGTCCTTTTTTTAGAATATAAAATCCCAATTATTAAGTATGTCTTTCTTAAAACTAACAAAAAATGATAGGGATTTTCTATATTTGTCTTTTTTTCTAAAATATTAATTGTGGCCTAGCTGGTTTGGGTCCTGAGTTTGATTCTGGTCAAAGGCACATGCCCGGGTTGCAGGCTTAATGCCCAGTTGGGGGAGTGCAGGAGGCAGCTGATCAATGATTCTCTCTCATTGATGTTTCTTTCTCTCTCTCCCTCTCCCTTTCTCTCTGAAATCAATAAAAATATATTTAAAAAATAAAATATTAATTGTGACTTCATATAGAAACAGCCTATAACCAGGAAAAGTAAAATAAAATTTTTCATGAATAAAATTTATTTCCCTCTTTAGTCTACTAATAAAAATTCCTTGATATGATATAAGAACAATATTTCTAGATAATTAGAAAAAAATAATCTTAAGCAGCTAAACTCAATGTTAGATTAATTCAACAGCTAAAACCTCTTCTTTCCTTAAGAATAACATTAATATTCAATTTAAAAAATATTTAATGTGCATTATATTTTAGTTTATATTATTTGAAAACTGCACATGGCTTCAGTGATTAATCTAAATGCTTACTTTAATATAATCAGTAGGTTAATCTAAATGCTTACTTTAATATAATCAGTAGGTTAATCTAAATGCTTACTTTAATAGAATGTGAGGTGTGCTTCAAGTATTGTACCAGGTTCCATTTGTCGATATTTCTTCTACTAGGCTACCATAGTATTTAGATTTTCATCATTGATAATCTACCTTTTTGTTCTTCAAAATTTACACCTAAGTATGAATCAGGAAAATATCCACCTACTACACTCTTGTATTGAAAATGTGTCATCTGGCATTAATAAGACCAGAAAGGACACTGAAAAGAATCTTGGTAGCTTTAAGATGTGACTGAAGGTATATGTATTTGATCCTTTCTTCATTTTTTTGCAATATAATTATATAATAAGATTGTATAACTCACGTTTCAATCCAAGGTTGCTTTTGTATCAGCCTTTTGAAGCCTTATGAAATTTGTAGCTATTTACTTTGAATTGCATCCTTATGTATTAATATTTGATCAGTGAAATGATCACCTAAATTTAAAAAAGGTTATAACAATAGTTCAATAAATTTAAAAATTATTTCATAGCATTCCAAATACATAGACATATTTAAAGTAGTGATAGCTTTAGCTTTAACTTCATTTTTAAGAAATTATATTTTCACAAATTATTTCTAAGGAAAACAGTTGAATAAGCTAACAAACATAAAAGATGTCGTCTAAAACAGAGGTTTATGTCTGCAGACTATTAAAAAAAGTAAATGATCTTCAATTCAATATAAATTAATTGCATTATCCCCAGGCCAAATAATATTCACTCTCAAAGACAAGAAAGTAGTTATGAAGTCCAAGGCTTATTTTTTGTTGGATATATTACATTTTTTGACAACTTAGAGTTAGTATCTAAGAACTAACAGATAATTGTTCTCCGTGAAAAAGAGAATAAAAGCTCTATAAAGAAAGATCTCTCTCTCAAAAATATAAACTTGGCACCATATCTACAAATCATTAGATCCGCAGACACACACATACTTGATGTTCAGCCAGCATGCTCCTGTGCAGTATAATATAACCTTATCACTTCAATCTGCCTTGCATTCATTCTGCCTGCTTTGTGCTTATATCTTCCTAGTCATTAAATTATTTCAACCATTATCCCTATTTATACATACACGTATAGTTGTGTCTTAAAGGGAGAGATCACATACTGTGGCAAATCTTGCTGAGATTTTAATTAGTAATAAATGAGTATTGAGACTCAGATTCTTCCTAAAGTGATATCTATTTGAGTGCAATTTGATATAAAATAAAGGAATATAAATGTAATTAAGTTGCCCTTAAACAGTCTGGAAAATATCTTGAGTAAAGACAGGATGTCTTGTTGAGGTGGAGAGGATGGTCTGGAGAATATGGTATATACAGAAGACTCTGAGTCATTGACATATGTTGAATATAAAGAAATAGTTAGAAATAACACTAGAGATTTTAGAATGTCAACGAAAGGAAAGAGACTCTCTCTGAGAGGCAATGAGAATCACTGAAGTTAACTGAGCAGAGAATAGAAATATTCTGATTTATGATTCAGGAAGACTTATATCATCCACACATGTAAAGCATTTAAATAGTACTAAAAAGTGGGAGACCATATTATTCTCATTCAGCCTCAGTGTTCATGAACAAAAACTACCAATAAATTGAGCTCAAATTTGCTTTATAATTCCACAGATATGAATTAGATAAATAGTTTTTATTAATGAACTCAAATATTTTCTTTTATGACAGGATAGTTCACAACATTTTTTTATATGTATGTACATGAAGAAGTTTGGAATAATGGAGACTAAAAGATATGCTTAATTAATAGAACTTAACACACTCATATATATGAATCTTTACCTATTCTCCATTAGAAGAGTTGGATAGCAATAAACAGAAAAGTAAGCTAGATTAGTTATTTTATTCAAAGTTAGAATATTGAAATCAGACTATGGTTGAGTATATAGCTACCTTTTGCCACTGAGGGTCAAAGTTAATAAATGCTCATAGTTCTAGCCATAAAAGAAAAGTCTAGAGAATCAAGCAGAGTTGACATATAAAGGTTCAACAATGAGTCAGAAGTTTTGTGAGTTGGGCTGAATAAATCAGTATGGGTTTAGGACAGTAAGAAATGGTCAGCTGCTTAAACAAAGAAAATACTTTGTCAGAATAAAGTGAGGAACAGGATGACTTTTTTTTTTTCAGTACCAGCATCCAGGTACAACAAATCCAATCTATATTGACATAACCTGAATAATTGGTTGTTGGTGCTTTGAGATCTCATATTGTAGAACCCCATATAAGAAGACTAGAATGATGTAATATTTTAATTCAGTGTATGAAATATATTGAGATAAATACCACAAAATATGGTAAGAAATTGCAACTTGTTTTCCCCAAAGAAAGCAAGTGATATGAAAAACAGTTATTTTCTGAAGCAAAAGGAAAGTCAAACAACGGGAAATGTTGCTAATTATCTTTATCTGGGAACTTCATCAAAGACTTGGCATTTTCGGGTTTGTGGTTAACATGATTCATTGCTTGTGTCTGACGTGCTCTGCCTAGATGTTCTTCAGTTTCCCTCTAATTATTGCTTAAGTAATTATGGTCAGCTATTTTAATGGTTTTGAACTCAAGGAAGAGGAAAATTTTTTTCAAAAAATACCAGTTGTTTAATCGTATCTTTTGGTAACATAAGAAACAAAATGGCAAGAAATAAATTTATCCAAAACCAATCACAGCCCCACTGTCTTTCTCTGTGTGTATTCTAATAGCGTGTACGTAACTGTACTGATGCAATCTAGAGGACTTAGCTTCCTGGCACACTCTTCTTTAACCATATGCTAACATGCCTTCATTCTAAGACAGTGGTTCTCAACCTTCCTAATGCCAAGACCCTTTAATACAGTTCCTCAGGTTGTGGTGACCCACAGTTTCATTGTTACAAATAGAACATAATTAAAGCATAGTGATTAATCACAAAACAATATGTAATTGTATATGTGTTTTCCGATTGTCTTAGGCGACCCCTGTCAAAGGGTGGTTTGACCTCCAAAAGGGTCACGACCCACAGGTTGAGAACCGCTATTCTAAGAGTTTTTAAAATTTGATTTTCTATCTGTCTTAACTTTAAATCTCCCAAATGGAATTTATTATCGAGTATCCCACATAGCCCACATATTGATAGTGAGTAATTATAAAGCGTTATAGGAGTAATGCTGTTAGGAAATGTGATGCAAATCTTTTTATGAAAAGAAAATACCTTTGTTGCATTTAAAAAATAGAATGTCTTGTAACTTCGTTAGTTCCTTATTTTAAGTGAATTTATAGATTTTTTAAAAAAGATTAACTCAGCCCTAGCCAGTTGGACTCAGTGGATAGTGTTGGACTGTGGACTGAAGGTCCGGAGTTCGATTCTGGTCAAGGTCACATGCCTGGGTTGCAGGCTCAATCCCCAGTAGGAGGCGTGCAGGAGGCAGCTGATCAATGATTCTCTTTCATCATTGATGTTTCTATCTCTCTCTCCCTTTCCCTTCCTCTCTGAAATCAATAAAAACATTTCTTTAAGAAAAGGTTAACCCAGAGTGGTTTATAAGAGTAATTAACTGTGGAAAGCTTGCAATGTACTATTCAAATATGAAATGCTTAATAAAACTTACATTTAAAGAAGGATCAAACACAAGCTCAAATTGGGAAAAAAAACACACGCACAAAATCTATTTATTTAATGTTCAGAAACAACAGTTAGTGCCAGAGCATGGAGGAGAAAATGGGTTACTCCTGCATATCGTATTCCATAGAGACTAAGAAATATAACAACTAATTCCATATACTGTGATTACTAATCTAAAGAACAAATGGGAAAATCCTGGGCATGAACTGGGGCAGTATCTGTGATACAGAGATAAATAAACGTAAAAAGATTTTGATTTGAAGGAACTTGAAGATAAATGTAGAAATAAAATATAATGTGCTTTTATTGCATGGGATTTTAAAAAATTGATGTAGAAACACCAGTGCACTCTTAGGATCAGAGAAGTCACTTTCTTTTTTAGTCATAAGTCAACTGTATTTGTATAAGCTCTATTCCATTAGATAAGTAGTAGTTAAATCTGGCTCCACATTAGAAAATACTAGATTTTTAAATACTTGAGCCCACGGACATACATGGAGACTCTGCTGTAATTATTTCAGAATGAGGTTCAGAGATTGGTAGTTTTTAATAGCAAACCAGGTTATTCTAATGTGCAGAAAGGGTTGAGAATCATTCCATTAGATGGAGGGTATGGTGATAATGTTACAGGAGAGTCAAACTCCTCTGTGGCTCATGGGAGCGAAGTTCTTGGGGTGCTGGGGAAATAAGAAATTTTAGAATCCCCCACGGGAGAATGAGATGTAGAAAAAGGCTTTATATGTATGAAGTTATGTTCCTCCGGTTCCAAAGTCCCATGCCCCTTAAGCCAGTCCTGAAAGAAGGGCAGCTGGGAGTTCAGCAAAGCCAGAACTTCCATTCCATGTTGCAGCTGGGTGTAGTTCAACATCCAAGCTAATTGAAGTCCATTCGTCTATTTGATGGGGTCTACATGACCATGGGCAGTGTGGGCACAGGAGAGCACAACCCCTGCCACAGGTGAGCCAGGAGCCTGGTGTGCCAGAGAGAGAGAGAGAGAGCATGCTTCTTTGTCGTAATATTCATATTTAACTATTCATATCTTGTATTTGCAGTGACCATGCCCATCCTGGCCACTAATATGTTCCCAGGTGTGACTGATGGGCAATCCCCGCCCCCCGCCCAACCCCATCACTCAGGCCTTACTGGACAGGCATCCAAATTGTCTTTGTCCAGTCCCTTCCCTCATCAATCAGCAGGGAACAAACTTTGAGAGTGTTAAATGCAGCTTTTTTTGGCAGAGCTGTATCAATGGCATCTCTATATTATCTAGTCTTCCCTTTCCTGTTTCCTGTTAAATAATAACAAGGTTATTACAACGGCATTGGAACTATTAATTTATTTCATGATGGACATTGTGGTAAGCTCTTTACTGGTTTTACATTACTTAATCCTCCCAGTAATCCTACACTACAGGATTTTGCTTATGGAACAAGCAGAAAAATTAAGTAAAAACTTGCCAAAACCAACACAACTTAGAGATGTTAAAGCAGAGAGTCAAATGAAGGCTATATGAGTTCAAAACCAGCACTCCTTTACTATCTGATTTCTGCATCTAGGTTGTAATAATAAAAACATCCTTGGTATTTTCCTCTCCCCTCTGGCCTAAAGATGCCTTATGTCATGACTCAGGGGAATTGGCACTACTTCTACAAAGTTAGATAAAATGTGAAAAATCTATAGGAGAATTTAAAACTGTTTGCTTCCACCAGAATCTGATGACTAGATATGTTTTGTGAGTTGCAGAAAGTAATTACATTTTTTCTTTAAATTATTAGAAACATATAAATATTGGAAATTTTGTTTTAAAAGTTACATTACTGGTTTCTCTTTTGAAGTTATAAAATCTGTACAATATTGGAATTAAACAGATGAAGGTCCTGAGCTTCAAATGGGTTGTGCTTTCTCCTATTCAGCATAGCACTATCAAGGATGCCTATTGTCTCATATGCCAATGCGTCTGCAAAATGAATAATGTTAATACAGTTAACCGTAGGATCTCATCAAAATGCAGATTTTGATTTAATGCGACGGAAGTAGGGGCAGATATTGAGAATTTCTAGCAAATTTTTAGATCATGCTGATGCTCCTGGTACTCAGGCCACAACTTGAGTATCAAGGTTCTATACCACCTGTCATAGTAATTGACATTACTTTAATCATATCAATTGATTGAGTTCTGTCTTTCCCTGAGTTTTCCCATCTTAATTGGATGAGGGCAGATGGCCCTCAGTATTTCTAGGAGACAGGAAGACATCGTTCCCATCCCCATTTAACTTGTTTTTATAGCAGCTGAGTTTGGGGTAAGGAGAGTGGGCATAATCAGGGGCACAACGAAGAGTGGAAGAAGCTCTATTTCAGCAAGCAACACGCATTTTCCATTGGTTTCAAGCACTATGGCAGAAGCAACTAGCTCAATCAAATGAAACTTCCATATTTTCTGTTTACCCCAAATTCTACATTGGCAACATCTTCTTTAATGACACCATCTGTTTCACCTTTGGATATACCAGTATGTGGATTCCATAGCCACAGCCTCATTGCTTTCCAGCTGTGCCCACGCTGTTTATACTCCTTGGCTGATTTGGGTTCAATTCACAGAATGTTTTTTTCTTTTTATGAAGTCTACATAAATCTGGGGCATCTGGTGCTGCCTTTCTAAAATTAAGATCTAAGTTCTTACCCAGTTTCAGTGTAAGGGCTAAGAGGCTTCCCAAGGTGGGAGAGGTGACCACAAGAATTGATCTGGATTTCTTTGGGCCCATTTTTCATCCTCTCTTGGATAACCTTCATCAGCATTGTAAACCAGATTCGTGGCAGTACTATTCCAAATAATAGTCAATACTTCATATATGGTTTCCAACAGTAAATTGTATTGTCACAGGGAAATCTCTCTAAGAGAATCAAAGGCTTATAGCAGCCAAGACCCACTTCAAAAAAACTCTGAGCCCTTTTACTGTTATCTCCACATGCATCTAAGTTTGGGATAATAAACTGAAGGGGGCCAGGGGTGGGAGTATGGGGTTCACCTTAAGACCACATAGCTATTGCCATTCTTCGTTAATGAGCAATCAATGTGCTGTCCCAACCCCCATCCTGCAAGTAAACCAGCCATTGTTCTAAGGATTCACCTACTTCTACCCACAGAGGTATAAATTTTCCCCTTTTCATACTTAGTGTAGAAAGACACCTCTGTAACTATTATCTGAAAAGAAGATAGAACCTTATACTGCTAATTAAATTTTTGGTTCTAGTTGTTATATTTGGGTGGGCCTGAGGCTGACCACCAGATAACTCATCTGCTGGCAGTGAATTAGCGTCAACCATGGCATTGTCCATGGAATTATGTTTAAACCTACTTTTGGCTACTTAGCCTTCAACCACATTCCTGATTTTGACTTATGAAAAGCCAATAAAATGGAGGACCATTTATTGTCTGGTTTCTCATAAAATTGGTTCAAAATATTTGCTACCAATCCTATGGACCTTCCTAAAATCCCATTAATTGGTCCAGGAGGTCGACATCCTTCCTCTTCCATCAAGTCTATCACTGTAACATGCAATCCTCATAACTCTCAGGAAGTGTGAATTATCTGAGATTTTGCCCCACTTGTTAGGTAACATGTTTCTCTGCCACAATTTTGTGGATGCTACCGGGAAGAAAACACACTCCTGGGTCAGAGAAAAAGGACCTTATCATTCACAACTGTAGCAGTGGTCTGAGTAGCAGCAATTTGCCAAAACCCCGAATCCCAAATCCCACAGGGTGATGTGAAGAGAGTCAAGTAACGCCTAACATACAGTAGATTATTATAGGGGATACCCCAGCTGAGGAAATGATACATTATTATAATGGGATGTAAGCATTCCTGCCTTTTGCCCTAGAGCAAAATATAATCTATTTCTTCCAAAAATATTTACTGTCCTGAAAGATACTATAGAACAAAGTCAGTCAGTATCTCTTCTCTCAGGACATGCATATATGTGAGAACCCCTTGAAGAATTGTTTCCCTACAGAGACAAGTTCAAAATATCAGTAAGCAATAACAAAGAAAGAACCAAAAACACATATTGAAATAAAGACATATCAGGTGGAACACACAATATCTCGAGTAATTTTTTTATAAGCCACATGCCTAAAACCGAAAGATGGAGAGATTGAAAATAACCCTCTTCTGTGAGATTCTCTCCTTTCTGCAGGTGTTCATTGCTTTGGGTGTGTAAGGCCTTTGGAGAGAGTTATAAGGATGCTCATTTGCAACCTCAAATCCTGCTTCTGTTGGGTCCACTTTATTCCCTATGTGAGGTCAGGGGCAGCCTGATGTTATCTGTCCATTCACCCATTAGTACTGGGCTGGGTCTGCTGTGTTATTGCATCATGCAGTCTATCAACAGCAACATGGCAAAGAGCAAGGCCTCAACTCTGAAGTCTGTCCCTAGACAGTTCTATGGCAATGGCTTCTTACCCTCCTACACCCCAGCCTGGCCAGAGAGTTCTTAGCATCTTTATTTTGATTCTTCCAATCCATTCAAAATCATTTTCGTCTGTGGCATCTCTGAGGTTGAACTAGTGCAAGGAGCCAGCAGCCTGACCTTAGTGTACCATCTTGTCAGCAAAGGCATTTGTTCTGCTTTTATCTCCTTAGAGTTGTATATTTTCTTGTCCATTTTGACTCACAACTGATAAACACATCTTTACTGAGTTATGATTAATGTCAATCTTTTTATTTACTATGTAATTGGATTTAAAGCTGATGGTGTCAGACATTAAACAATCAATATATTATATTTTTCTTCTTTTGTTGTTATTGCTTGTCTTCCCACCCAAAATCTAGTTAATATCTTTTATTCTACCCCATTTTACTCTGCTGTAAAATATAAACAACCTAAATCTAGAAAAATAATAAAATTCAATCTGGATGTAATTTCATGATAAAAGATATTTTTAAAGCAAAGATATTTTTAACAGTCAAGAATTTTTTCATCAATAATGTAAGCTGCTTATTTTAAATTGTAGCACTATTACAGATGTGCATGATGAATTGCTTCTGAATGCATGCTAGCCCACAGATTTGAAACATATGATTGGGATGAATACCATATTCACTATGAAGTAGCACTGCCCTTACAGAGGAGCTTGCCAAAATATAGAATATGTTCTATTTACTAGCAAGAGATATCTCACCATTTAACAAGATTATTACAGAAAGAAAAGAAGGCAAGTCCTGACTTGGCTAAATTGTGAATTCGCCATCCTCCTTGACTTGCTCCGATTGTCTCTAACTTGGATATCCAATGCTATCTATTCCTTCAAAACTCAGAACTATTTTGTTCTGACTTTTCCTGGCAATTTTCCATGCTTGAACCTTTTCTGATCTTATTATTTTTAAGTCAAAATCCACTAATTTTGGAACCAGTTTTCAGCTATTGTCCAAACAAATTTATGTCATCATAATACTTTATCTGGGATGCTACCGGGTCAAATATAGTTCTTAAGAAATTAATTGCTTAAATCAGTGTTTCTAAAGTGTGGCCCAACTGAAATATAATTTTCAAGTCCATGGATTTTAAAAAAATTAAACTTCCTAGGTGATTCTGAAGTGCACAAAAGTTTGAGAAATACTGTGCTACACTAAAGGAATAAATAACACTAAGGCTATCGGCATCAGTTGAAAAGTATAAAAGAACGTTTAGGCATGTACAAGGAGGGAGCTTTCTTTCAAAACATACTATGATGTTGATCAACTACTCTAATCTATATATATAAATAAAGAAGTAATATGCAAATTAGGCTGGGATGCCGTAACGGTCATGACCAGCTCACGAGGAGGGGGCAGGAGAGGCCTGGAGCCTGAGAGAACAACATGCAGGTGCAGCCCAGAGCCTGAGAGATCAACACGCAGGGGGGCAAGCCACCAGCCCCAGCCCTGCGGCTGCGGCACTGGGCTGCTGGGGCTGGAGTGAGAGTGGAGACACAAACCCACAGGGGGGCCAGGTTCGAATCTGATCAAGGGCATGTATCTAGGTTGGAGGCTCCCCCCTGGCTGGGGCCCAAATCAGGGCTCATGCAGGAGGCAACCAATCAAAGTGTCCCTCTCACATTGATGTTTCTCTCTGTCTTTCCCTCTCTTTACCACACTCTCTAAAAGTCAATAGAAAAAATATCTTCAGGTGAGGATAAGAAAGAAAGAAAGAAAGAAAGAAAGAAAGAAAGAAAGAAAGAAAGAAAGAAAGAAAGAAAGAAAGAAAGAAAGAAAGAAAGAAAGAAAGAAAGAAAGAAAGAAAGGAAGGAAAGGAAGAACGAAAGGAAAGGAAGAAAGAAAGGAAGAAAGAAAGAAAGGAAGAAAGAAGGAAGGAAGGAAGGAAGGAAGGAAGGAAGGAAGGAAGGAAGGAAGGAAGGAAGGAAGGAAGGAAGGAAGGAAGGAAGAAAGGAAGAAAGAAAGAAAGAAAGAAAGAAAGAAAGAAAGAAAGAAAGAAAGAAAGAAAGAAAGAAAGAAAGAAAGAAAGAAAGAAAGGACATATCCTATGAAAGAGACATCTTGAAAAGGCCTAAAGAAAGTTGTCATTTTTTCGTGGTGAAGGGACTGGAGTCTGTGTTGATGAAAACACCTTGGTGGCTGCAGCGGCCACAGTGGCAGCAGCAGTGGGGTGATGGGGGTGGCACCTTCCCCTGATCAGCCTGGTTGCCTCCCACAGAGGGAGGCCAGACTGCAGCTTAGGCCCGATCCCAATGGGGAGCGGGCCTAAGCCATCAGTAGGACATCCCCTGAGGGCTACGAGACTGTAAGAGGGGGCAGGCTGGGCTGACGGACACCCCCCACCCCCCAGTGCATGAATTTCGTGCACGGGGCTTCTAGTTTGATATAATGCTTGCAGGAATCAGGTAAACATATTAAATGTTCATTGCATACACTGAGCACTTATATAATAGCTATATGATATTTATTTCTTGAATGCATATCACACACCACACATGTTTTTGTGTAAAGCCACGAATGTGTTAGCCTAACTATCCTATAATGTGTAATAGTGAGGGACATAGGTTTTGGGCCACATGAGAGCCTTTTCATTCATTTCCAGGGATCAATGGTGGCATAGCACAATTCAACTGTTTTAGTGACTAAAATCTTATAGGTTCAAAGAAACATGTCTCAGCTTCTCTTGTTTTATGTCTTCAAAACAACAGGTAAATGAATTATGCCACTGCTTATACCTTTGGAAACAGGCAATGCTTTAGAGTAACAGAAGAATTTGAGTAACAGAGTGCTTATGGGGAAAAAAGATTAATTAATTTATCTTATGTAGCATAAACACCAAATGGTTATATTTTAAAAAAAAAAACAACACTAGTATTTTCCACTTTCTTTAAAATGTCGGAACTTGCATTTTCTTGTTTTCTATTTTTCCCAAGTACTAACGTGCTTTCCAGGATTAGTCATTAATTAGCACAATTTTCATAATGATTCCACTAGTTGGCTGAGGATAATTTTGCAGTGTTAAATAATTCATATTGTGCTATATTAGTACACATGTAGGTCCAGTTGTAAATGCATAAAACATGACAGCAATTATTTATATTAGCAACTGCATAGGCACTGAATGCTGAGATTAAAATATTGTGTTTTTGTTAAATAAAAAATATAGCTGAATATAATATTAAAATGTAAAGAAAGGTATCAGTTAAAATTTTATTTAAAAATTCAATATGCATGAATTATCATTTGTATTTGATTTAATTTTAATGGATAAATATACATTTTTATAACATTACTGTTTTAAAAACACATGGAACTACCATTTTAGCATTAGCTTTAATTTGCCTTTATGTAAAATCTTATCCAAATTTTGAAAGCTTTGAATGCAAGTACAATTGTTAAGTCCTTTAAATCCTCACTGTTAAATGAAGGCCAATTATAGAAAATATTGATCATTAGAAGATAATTATTCAATTTTTTATGGAATAACTATTAATTTATAAACTTTGTATACTTATTTTTTCTCATTCACACATTATTAGCATATAAACCCATATATATATATGTAATTATTATCTTTGATATTTTGCTTACTTTCAGGTAAAACAAAAGACTTACACATATTTTACTCTTTTGTCAGAAATTATATTTGTCAAGATACATACTTTACTTAAAAGCTTGATTTATTACTTTTAAATGCATGAATATATATGCACAGTCCATGGAATCTCATTTATACTTTTGCTGTAGATACTGTATATTAGGGGCAAACCTATCCTTCCCCAAAATATGTCAAAGTGGAGACTCATAAGTGAGAGTGAAATTTTTAATTGATCTAAATTGTACAGTGATATGTATAAGCGTGTGTGTGTGTGTGTGTGTGTGTGTGTGTGTGTGTGTGTTTATCAAGCAAAGGAAGATCCACCAGAGATGACAGATGATGGCGATAAGGAGAAAGAAGAGAATCTATAAGCTTGATTAAATAGTCTAGTTACAAAACAAAAGCAAACACCAAAACAAACACATTTTACGAAATTAAATTGGCAAAATTAGAATGATCAATAAATTGGGTATTCTAGAATGAATATTACATTAGTTTCCCCCCATAATTGTCAAAGTTATATTTTCAGATGAAACTTTTTGTGGTTTTTTCAACTGCCAACAAATACGGTTATAAGAGCAAAGCAATCTTAAGGGGGAAAAAACTATTTTGCAAATAAAATGTTAAGTTTCTATGAAAACAGATTTTCTTTCTCCACACACCCCTTAGAAAAAAGAACAAATAATTACTATTCTCTACCAATGGAGTTATATCTGCTTCTACTGATGGTGAAATACTATAACTAACATTTCCTGACATTCACTTCTAACTCCTCCAATCTCTCTCAGAAACTTTGTAAATCTCTCATTCTGGATTTCTGAAAAACTTGTGATATATATAAGGCATATCATGTTAATATTTGTTAAACAACAGTTCAATAACTCACCCAAATTCAAATGAGAAGTTTATTAGTGTGAGTTTAAATCACTTCAGAAATCCTGCATCAGTGTTAGCCCGTAAGCTGTTTCTGACGATATCACGACTCGCTGCAATAATAATATTTTTGAAGTTTACCCCAAATAAACAGTAAGCAAATGATTCTCCATAGCATAATTCTTGTGTTAATATATAACATTTTTATTACAAGTTCACATTTATTATTAAAATATTATGACCAATTCATGCAGTGTTTAATACCATTTGGTACTGATTTAAAAATATCAACAACTAAATGCTAAAATCAAGAAGAGGTACTAATGCATTATTTTATATTTTCTCATGTTAAATATACCACAGGAAAAGATTTATTCCCAGGGTAACTTAAGTTTTATTTTCCTATACTCACCCATCTTTTGGGAAGTCTGTCACAAGTAGAGGAAGTTAGAAGTCACTCATTTAAGGTTTCCAGCAACAAAATGTTTCAATTCAATCAGTTACACTTTGTCCCTAGTTATCTGAAAACATGTTACTAGTAAAACTACCTCCACCAATTTTATATTTAAATATATTTGGGGATCTATTTAATAATGAATAAAAACTCATAGCCTCTTGGTTTCTCTCCGCTAGCATTTTTGTTAAACCTTAGCTATACTACAGAAAGGAAATTACAAAGATAAACGTGAGAAGAACTGGTAGAATGTCACCAAGGAGCAGACTCAAGACAGAAGTAACTCAGTATAGGGAAGATTAGGTAGTGATGGCAAAGTGATCACATTTGAAAACATTTAAGGAGATAGTTTTGAAAGGAATAAGCTATAAACTATGTAGTGGGTAGATCTAAATAAGTGTCAAGACATACTCCTATTTTCCTTTACTTCAGCTTGAATTCCACTTTATTTTCAGTATAGAATGATATGAGTACTAGAGGCCTGGTGCACGAATTTGTGCATGGGTGGGGCCCATCAGCTTGGCCGGTGAGCAGGGACGATCAGAGCCATCTCGCCCAGTCCCAAGCGGAACTGATCAGGGTTGGCTGGCTGAGGGGAGGGACCATGGGAGGTTGGCAGGCCTCAGGAGGTTGGCTGTGATGCGCACTGACCATCGGGGCAGATGCTCAATGCAGGAGCTGGCTCCTCTTGGTCAGTGTGGTCCCACAGCCAACCTCCCACGGCTGGCCAACCTCCCACAGTCCCTTCCCCAGCCAGCCGGCCCTGATTGCCTCGATCACTCACCAGGCCGAGGGACCCCACCCAAGCACGAGTTTGTGCACCAGGTCTCTAGTTTTTATATATATATATATATATATATATATATATATATATATATATATATATATATATAGAGCTGGAATACATGCATGCTTTAAAAAATAATATTTAGGGAATATAGACATTAATTGAATAAGGGTATGAATAAATAGTGTGGGCTAGAGTCCATAGCGGGAGGAAAAGAATAACTTTGAGCTGTAACATTTAAAGGTCATGTAGAGGACAAAGTGCCAAACAAGACTGAAAAGTATATAACTAAACCAGTGCATCATCATAAAAGCAAGAGAAATTGAGTGTTGTAGGAAGGAGGGATAGAAAACAGTGTTAACTACAGCAGAGGGGTAAAGTAAAATGGGTGTGAAAATGTCCATTATTATTAGAGATCCTAGGGAAAGTCATGACTATAGAATGAAAAAGATGAAAGCAGCTTCCTGTGGATTGCATAGAATTGTAGTCCTTTGATTCCTTCAAAACAGAAAATAAAATTATGAATCTATCAAAAAATTAGGCTAACATTTTACTTCGTGTGGGTAATAATGATTGATGGAATTGACAGCATTAATGTCTAGCGGATGTTAGGCAAATGTGGCTAAATCTAAAGAGGATATGCCGAATTGTACCAAATAATTCCGATTTTTTTTAATATATTTTATTGATTTTTTACAGAGAGGAAGAGAGAGAGATAGAGAGCCAGAAACATCGATGGGAGAGAAACATCGATCAGCTGCCTCCTGCACATCCCCCACTGGGGAAGCGCCCACAACCCAGGTACATGCCCTTGACCGGAATCGAACCCGGGACCTTTCAGTCCGCAAGCCGACGCTCTAGCCACTGAGCCAAACCGGTTTCGGCCCGATTTTTTTTTTAATCTGGAGATTTCATTGGCTAAGAAAATGTGCTAGTATTAAAAAATTGAAGGCAGGCATAAAAGATATGAGACAAATGGGTATTCTCTCTCAAGTCTTCTCTTTGAATTCATTATATCATCTGGGCATTTTTTGATTTAATTATATTTTCAACACTTTTCCTCCTTTTTTTGGGAGAGCTATCAACAGAATGTAAATTATGAATATGTATAAGAAATCACTTTTATTTGGGTTAGAAGAAGAATATAAGTCTCTGGCTGTGTTATCAAGGGGTTTATATATGTAGACATGCACATAAGCTTTTAAAAATTCTGGGTAGAACAAGGAAGGTCATGAAAAAATAAGCACTTATTTTAATACATTTTTCAAGCCACAAGTCAATGCATGACATGGGCATTCAAGTAAATGATAGGTTTCTTCCAGGACTGTCCCTAAGCTGTCTCTGTTTAACATTCCAAGCAGTGTACTATTTTGTGGAAATTGTCCAGTTAAATTGTCATTTATCAATACATGCACAGAAATGGGCAAAATTACCATATAACATTAAAATAGCTTTAGATTTACTTTTACATTTAATTCAGGGCACGTCATAAGTCCTGGATTTCTTACAAAAAGGTTTTCTCTACTCCACTAACTTGAGACATCTCTGAAAATCTCCTTCACAATTTCAGTGCATTTTTTTTTTACCATTGTAGTTTTTTCTCCCCTTTTATAAACATTTCTGTTCTCTGATAGATCCTTTTTATTTTCTTACCACTTTCTCTCTCTCTCTCTCTCTCTCTCTCTCTCTCTCTCTCTCTCTCTCTCTCTCTCTCTCGATGTAAGTGTGTGTATAAATCATGTCTCTCTTTTTTTTAACTATTCAAATAAGACTGTTTCTTAGGTAGAAATCTAAGTGATAAATTCTCTAGATTACATTCACAGGAAAAAAATTACAGCAGATTGTTTGCTTTCATTAATTAGTCACTGATTTTATTAGTACACAAAATGTTTCCTCTTTTAAGTTGGCTACTTGGAAATGGAGAGATAAATTTCATGCTCAATTACAATAAATGATTTATCCCAGACATGTAGCACATTCCTACCCTTCTTCCTTCTGTTTTTTTGAGCAAACTTTATATTTTAATTAGCCTGTTTCATATGTATTTTAATATTGTATGTTACTTTGGGTACTAGTTACTCCATAAATACAGCTGAATAAAGAAGTAAATCAGCAAATGAATTAACAAATCTCCCTTGCTTCAAACTCAGTGTGTCAACAAAATTAGATAAATAGCAACACCACATACAAAATGCACTAATTAAAGAGGTTTATAGTATCCACCATTTGATGAAATTATACACTGAACCGTATCTGACCTATGCATTATAAATTCCTTACCTTCTCTTTCCTGAAGAATTAGCCTTTGATTAATTTAGCATAGTTTTCTTATAAGTTGACAAAAAAATGTTGGTAAAATATAGAAACAGCCACAGTTTGCCTCAGAACCATCACATTGGTAAACAAAGGGACAGAGATTGATTATTTTAATTCATATACAGACGAAGTTAAGACTTGTATACATGGTTTAGGAATACCCCTTGTGAATGTTAACTATATATTCCTGTTCACTGGCTGAGTTAATGGAGAAACAATGCATGCTTTTACTTTTAGCCTTAAAAGAGGTGTATAAAACTTACTTTACTCTGTTATACTTTCAGAGAAGCTCATAATTCTGGCCCTTAAGTACTTTACAGACACTGAACTAAATTGTTCTCTGTCAGCTCTGGAATAATAACACAGCCCCATAGCCATTTCAAAGAAAACATAGATTGCATCTGGCTCATATGCCCTCCTCTCTTGCAACACAAGAGGACTCTACAGCCAGACTGCCTAGTGTAAGCCCCTGCTCCTGCTCACTAGCTGTGTGCTATTGGATGAGCTGCTTATCTTCTGAAGATTTATTTCTTATTTTCAATTTAAAATGCTAGAGTATTTTTTCATAAAATTATTGATAATTATTAAATCACATAATAAATTTCTTAAAAAAGAATAAGTAGTTCATTAAAATTAACACTATCAAAATACCTTTTATTTCCTTCTTCTGGACCAATAACATGAATGCTCACGAGAAAAGAAAATGATGATAATTAAAGTGATTTTAGTAATTTATTTAAGGAGACTCCCTCCAGCAGACATAATAGAAAAATAAAAAATAAAATAATACCCCAAAAAACCAAACCACTTGACTCATGCAATTAAATCAGAAAGTCAGGTTTATTTTGAAACCAACTAGACTGTTAGGCACAGTAGCAAATGAGCAGTAGTTGTGTCTTCTTTATTTAGCTTTACATAGAGAAAATAGGGCAGATATCAAGTATTTACATGAGCAGTGAGACTAAGATGGAGAATGTTGGGGGATACATATCAGTAGCTTAAAAAAATACATTAGTTTTGGTTCCAGAAGGATAAATATAAATAAACTAAATAAAGAGAGAGGAAAAAAGGAGTTCAACATAAAAGGAAAATCAAAGATGATACACTAGTAGCCAACAAGCATATGAAAAGATGCTCAACATCACTAATATTTAGATAAATGCAAATTAAAACCACATGTGTTATGATGGCTGTTGTTTAAAAAATAAAATTTAAAATAACAAGTGTTTTGAGAGTGTGGAGGAATTGGAAACCCAGTGTTCTGTTGGTGGGATTGTGAATAGTGCAACCACTTGCAAACATTATGGAAGCTACTAAAAGAATTGAAAATAGAACTACCATATGATTCAACAATCCCGCTTCTGGTATATATCCTAAAGAACTGTAAACAGGTTCTCAAAGAGATATTTTCATACTCATGTTCCGAGAAACACTATTTGCAATAGTCAAAAGATAGAAGCAGCCCAATATATATTCATGGATGAACAAGTAAACAAAAGGTGTACTCCCTGGTTTGGCTCAGTGGAGGGTGTCAGACTATGGACTGAAGGTCCCTAGGTTCAATCTGGTCAAGGGCACATGCCCAGATTGTGGGTTTGATTCCCAGTAGGGGGCATGCAGGAGGCAGTGGATCAATGATTCTCTCATCGATATTTCTATCTCTCCCTCTCATTTCCTCTCTGGAATCAATTTTATATATATATATACATATATATATATATATATATATATATATATATATATATATATATATATATATATGTATATATATATATATATATGAATATATGAAGAGGTGGCACATACACTCAACAGAATATTATTCAGCCTTTTAAAAGAACTACTAGAATTAATCAATGAATTAGGCAATGTAGCAGGATACAAAATTAACACCCAGAAATCTATGGCTTTTTTATACACCAATAATTAACTCAAAGAAAGAGAAACTAAAAAGAAATCCCATTTACCATCACACCAAAAAAATTAAGATACGTACCTAGGAATAAATTTAACCAAGGAGGTAAAGGACCTGTACTCAGAAAATGATAGGACACTGAAAAAAAGACACAGAGGCAGACATAAGTAAATGGAAGAATATACAGTGTTCATGGATTGTTAGAATCAACATCATTGACATGTCCATACTACCCAAAGCAATCTATAGATTCAATGCAATCTTCATTAAAATACCAAGGCATGCCCTAACTGGTTTGGCTCAGTGGATAGAGCGTCAGCCTGCGGACTAAAGGGTCCCAGTTTCAATTCTGGTCAAGGGCATGTACCTTGGTTGCGGGCACATCCCCAGTAGGGGGTGTGCAGGAGGCAGCTGATCAATGTTTCTCTCTCATCAATATTTCTAACTCCCTATCCCTCTCCCTTCCTCTCTGTAAAAAAAAAAAAATCAATAAAATATATTAAAAAAAAAATACCAAGGCATACTTCAAAGACCTAGAACAAACTCTCCAAAAATTCATCTGGAATTATAAAAGACCCTGATTAGCTGCTGCAATCTTGAGAAAGAAGAACAAAGTTGTAGGGATCACAATACTAGATATCAAGCTATACTACAAAGCCACTGTTCTCAAAGCTGCCTGGTACTGGCACAAGAACAGTCATATAGAACAATGGAACAGAACAGAAAACCCAGAAATTGACCCAAGCCATTATGCTCAATTAATATTTGACAAAAGAGGCAAGAACATACAATGTAGTCAAGACAGTCTCTTCAATAAACAGTATTGGGAAAATTGGACAGATGCATGAAAAAAAAAGAAAGAAAAAGAAACTAGACCACCAACTTACACCATACACAAAAATAAACTCAAAATGGATATAGGATTTAAATGTAAGATGGGAAACCATAAAATTCTTAGAAGAAGCTATAGACAGCAAAATAGCAGACATTTGTTGTAGCAATATCTTTACCAATACAGCTCCTAGGGCAATGGAAACTAAGGAGAAAATAAACAAATAGGACTCCATCAAAATAAGAAGCTTATGCACAGCAAAAGAAACCATCAACAAAACAACAAGAAAGCCCACTGCATGGGAGAACACATTTGCCAATGTTATCTTTGATAAGGGTTTCATCTCCAAAATGTATAGGGAACTCATACAACTTAACAAAAGGAACAATCCAATCAAAAAATGGACAAAGGACCTAAATAGACACTTTTCCAAAGATGACATAAAAAAGGCCAAGAGACATATGAAAACATGCTCAAAGTCACTAATCATCCTAGAGATGCAAATCAAACAACAATGAGGTACCATCTCACACCTGTCAGAATGGCTATCATCAACAAATCAGCAAAGGACAAGTGCTGGAGAGGATGTGGAGAAAAAGGAACCCTCCTGCACTGTTGGTGGGAATGCAGACTGGTGCAGCCACTGTGAACAGTATGGTGTGTCCTCAAAAAATTAAAAATGAACTTCCATTTGACCCAGTGATCCCATTTCTAGGACTATATCCCAAGAAAACAGAAACACCAGTCAGGAAGGATATATGCACCCCTATGTTCATAGCAGCCCAATTTACAATAGCTAAGATTTGGAAACAGCCTAAGTGCCCATCAGCGATGAGTGGATTAAAAAACAGTGATACATCTACACAATGGAATACTAGGCTGCTGTGAAAAAGAATAAACTCTTACCATTTGCAACAGCATGGATGGAACTGGAGAGCATTTTGCTAAGCGAAATAAGTCAGTCAGAGAAAGATAAACAACACATGATCTCACTCAGTTGTTGAATATAATGAACAACATAAACTGATGAACAAAAACAGATCCAGAGACAGAGAAGCATCAAACAGGCTGTCCAACCTATGAGGGAAAGCTGGGGGTGAGGGGGTAAGAAATCAATCAACCCACTTGTATGTATGCATATGAGCATAACCAATGGACACAAACAGTAGGCGGGTGAGGGCAAGTGCTGGGGAGTGGGGGTGTCTGGAGAAAGGTCCAGTGGTTCTCAACCTGTGGGTCGTGAACAATGAAAATACATCCCGCATATCAGATATTTACATTATGATTCATAATAGTAGAAAAATTACAGTTATGAAGTAGCAACGGAAATAATTTTATGGTTGGGGGTCACCACAAAATGAGGAACTGTATTAAAGGGTCGCGTCATTAGGAAGGTTGAGAACCACTTTATTGTTTGAAACAATAAAGAATTTTTAAAGGTTGTTATGTCAAATGCTACAACATCGATGAACCTTGAGGACATTATGCTCCAAGAAATAAGCCTGTCACAGAAAACAAAAACAGAAACAAATGCTGTATGATCCAAATTATATGAAATATGTAAAATAATTTTATAGAAACACAAATAGAATGGTGGTTATCAGAGGCTTAGGAGAGGGAAAAAGGGTGGTTGCAATTTAATTGGTATAGAGTTTCAGATTTGCAAGATTTCTGAATATGTTTTACAAAAATGTGCACATAACACTGCAGAATTGAACACTTACAAATGGTTAAGATGGTAAATTTTATATTATGTTTCCTACCACAATAAAAACAACAAAATAAAATAAACTGATGAACAAAATAGATACAGATATAGAAACATGGAACAGACTGTCAAATCTCAGAGGGAAGGTGGGGGATATGTGGGAAGAGATCGACCAAAGAACTTGTATGCATATATGCATAAACCATAAACACAGACAATAGGGTGGTGAAGGCCTGGCATGGGAGGCAGGGGTGAGATAGAAGGGGTTAATGAGGGGAAAAAGGGAACATATATAATGCTTTCAAATATAAAGATTTAAAAAGTAAAACACACACACACAAACCCACACTAACAAACAAACAAAAATCCCACAAAAAACAGGAGGAAGAGTATTGAGATAAGTCTACAGAAGTGGGCTAGAACCGTCATCCAACATTTGCTCAGATACTGAGACTGAAGATACCACACAGGCACTAAGTGGGTATGAAAGCTCACAAAATAATGAGGCTTTCTGGGGTGAGTAGGTTAAACTCTAAAGCAGGTCCAAGAATGGCATCAGTGAACAAGAAAGAGACTGGCTTGAGTTTTATAGTGACTAGACGGTGTGGCAAGATGGGGGTTCCTGGATGTGGGTTGAAACTGGTGTGGTTTGTACTTTCCTGAAGTTCCAAAGGAGGGAATATCTGAACTTTCTTAGCTCCTCCAGATGTGGGGCAAAGGGGATCAGGAGAATAGTGGGGCTTCAAAGTCATCAGTGGTCAAAAATAAAAAAAAAATGTAGTCAGACTATTACAATTCATGGAGGTTACAGAATATTATAATCCATGACATTTGACTGATGACTGAAACATGCCATGCTTCATTTAATTAAATTTGGGCTTGTTTAAGTAAGCCACTCTTGTCTTCTCTGATCCTTGTAGACATGAGGCTATAAGTGAGGTAAAATTTTCACTGAATGCCTTTTTCTTGAGGCAATCATTGTGGGTTTTGTATAGTGTCTCATCTTGTGATCTTATCCTATCTAATAAAAGAGAAACATGGTAATTAGCGTACGTCTGCTACCCTTCCCATTGGCTAATCAGCGAGATATGCAAATTAACTGCCAGCCAAGATGGCGGCCGGAAGCCAGGCAGCTTGAAACTAACATGAGGCTTGCTTGCTTCAGTGAAGGAGGACTCCAAACTTCCCCGCCTGCCTTGCCAGCCTCTGAGCTTGCAGTTTGAAACATTGTTACAAATATAGAAGCTAAACAAAACACCAGAAACCTGCTTTCAGCCAGCCGGGATCTCAGAGCTGGAATTGATACAGTGTTTCGATTATAGAACACAAACAAACCAGATACCTGCTTTCAGCAGCAGAGGCCTCAGAGCTGGAGCCAGAGCTAAAGCTGGCCCAGAATTAAAAAAAAAAAAGAAAAAAAGGTGCGGTTGGGAGTTTCAGTCACCCGCCAGCCTGAAAACAGCCCTCAGCCCCTCACCCAGACTGGCCAGGCACCCCAGTGGGGACCCCCACCCTGAAGGGTGTGTGACCAGCTGCAAACAGGCATCATCCCCTCACCCAGGCTGGCCAGGCACTTCAGTGGGGACCCCCACCCTGAAGGGTGCGTGACCAGCTGCAAACAGCCATCATCCCCTCATCCAGGCTGGCCAGGCACCCCAGTGGGAACCCCCACCCTGATCCAGGACACCCTTCAGGGCAAACCAGCTGGCCCCCACCCATGCACCAGGCCTCTATCCTATATAGTAAAAGGGTAATATGCCTCCCAGCACCAGGATCAGTGGAGCTGCGAGGCCTCCCAGCACCGGGATCAGCGGAGCTGAGAGGCCTCCTGGCACTGGGATCAGCGGAGCTGAGAGGCCTCCTGGCACTGGGGTCAGTGGAGCCGCTGGCCTCCTGGCACCAGGATCAGTGTGACAGGGGGCAGCGCCCAAACCCCCTGATCGCCCTGCGGCTCTGTATGTGACAGGGGGCGGGGCCACAACCTCCCTATCCACCCTGCTCTGTTCATGACAGGGGAAGGTGTCCCAAGCCCCTGATCAGCCCTGCTCTGTGCCTGATAGGGGGGAGCTCCCCAATCCCCTGATCGCCCTGCGGCTCTGTGTGTGACAGGGTGCGGTGCCCCAACCCCCTACCCCCGCCACGGGCCCTGCTCTGTGTGTGATGGGGTAGAGCCATAACCTCCCCATCGGCCCTGCCCTGAGTGTGAGAGTGGTGGCGCCCCAACCCCCTGATCGGCCCTGCTCTGTGGGTGATAGAGGGCAGCACCCCAACCCCCTGATCCGCCCTGTTCTGTGCATGACAGGGGGGAGCTCCCCAACCCCTGGTGGGCCATGCTCTGTGCGTGACAGGGTACGGAGCCCCAACCCCCCTGATGGGCCCTGCTCTGTGAGTGACAGGGGGCAGCGCCCCAACCCCCTGATCGGCCCTGCTCTGTGCGTGACGGGGGGTGGCGCCGCAACCTGCCCATCAACCCTGCCTTGAGTGTGACAGGCAGCGGTGCCCCAACCCCCCAATAGGCCCTGCTCTGAGCCCGACCAGGGGCTGCACCTAGGGATTGGGCCTGCCCTGTGCCACCAGGGAGCAGGCCTAAGCCAGCAGGTCGTTATCTCCCGAGGGGTCCCAGACTGCGAGAGGGCACAGGCCGGGCTGAGGGACCCCCCCTACCCCCCCGAGTGCACAAATTTTTGTGCACCAGGCCTCTAGTATAAAGAAACATGTCTGACCTTCATTTATACTTATGGTATATTTGAAATGAAAGTTTCCTATAGTTTTTTTTTTCTTTTATTTCCTCCAAAGTTAAAAAGCCTGGGTTTGGTATTATTGATGCTGTTATTGAGCAGAACTATTGACAATAGTTCAAGAGTCTGAAAAAATGGGTAGATGGGGTAATTGTCAGCCAAGGCATCCAGTGCTAAGATTAATGTCTGAAGTTTATCCAATTATGCTGACCCTTAGGTTCTAACCAGGATCGGGCACATCCTGGTTAAAAGATGAAAAGCAGGATCTCCCCAGGGAACTGCCTCATGTGTATGGTGGCAATGCATTTCCAAAGCATGGGAATTCCCTTTACTGTTCACTCAGCAGCCAACATCAGAAGGAGATGACCTAATCATGCAGCACCACAGCATCTGGCAAGGAATGGAAGACAGGAGCTGTCACCCCTTCCTGTAGGCAGAATATGCCAGAGGGGCCAGACTTGGCTCTATTTTGTAGGAAGGAGATCTTGGTGACCATGCCAAGCTTGCAGGTGTTGCAAGGCATAATGAGCGCTTGAATTCAGAGGGTTACATACTCAGGGCCCGTGAGAGCCTCTTGGTTCCAGGAGAGTTCAGTAGCAGCCAGAAATTGCTGCTCTAATGATGTATAGCATGGGGCTGAGGAAAGCAGTTTCTTGTACCAGATGTTCAGGCAATTTATGACCATACTGAGTGGCCTAGAGATTCCAGGATGCATAAAAGGAGGTTGCTAAAGCCTCTACATGAAAGGAGTCTTTAGGGAACATTAATGGCAATGCTGTAATGTGGCCATTTGAACAAATTCTCTAGAGCCTTAGTGTAAGGGGGTCTCCTTCTAAGTGGGCCTATTTTCAAGTAACAGCATAAGTAGACTTAAGTAAAATTTTCAATTGAGAAATATGTTGCCTCCAGAATCCAAAAAGGCCTAAAGGATGATGGATTATTGTTAATTTTGGGGGTGTTGAGAAGGTCAAAAGAGTTTCTTAACAGAGTCAGGGATGGAGCAGGCCTTGATTTACCAAATTACTTTCAGAAATTTAACTAAGATGGCAGAACCTTCTACTATATGTAGGGTAAGGACTTATTCCTTGCTGTGAGCTCCTTTGTATTCATATGTCCTGAGTGTGCCAATAAAATCTCATCCAGAGAAGTGTGTCTTCCATGTGATCTCATACCTGTGTTCTTAAAGAAACTCGAATGTGGTTAAGATCTTTTCTTCAAAGGTTGTATGTGATGGCTGTTGAGGTACTGCATGTGTAGCTGCAGAAAGATATACAATGGAACCTCGGTTCTGGAACTTAATTCACTCTGGAAGGCTGTTCATTTGAGATGCAATTTGTTTAAAAAAACGAACCATTTTTTTTCCCCATTAGAAATAATGTAATTGGAATGAATACCTTCCAGACCTCCAAATATTCCCTGTTTTAACCTTTCTTATATACAGTAAATGGATAGTGTAGTGATTAATCTATAAATAAACACTTCTTTTCTTAATTTTATCGAACCACTCCTTACTAGCCTTAAAGAAATCACTTTTAGCACTTGGTCCAGCATGCAGACCTTTGTTCATATTTCACTGCCTCCCAAAATGTTGTCACTGGCTAACTGCTTTTCTTTTCTTTTTTATTTTCTTTTTTAAATATATTTTTATTGATTTGAGAGAGTAAGCGAGAGGAAGAGAGATAAACATCAGTAATGAGATAGAATCACTGGGGACCTAGCCAGCAACCTGGGCATGTGGAATCAAACCTTGAAGTCCTAGTTCATAGGTCAATGATGTACCACTAACTGCTTTTTGTTTATGCAAATTAACAACAGTTTTTTACCTCTTCAATTGTAATCATTGTTTCTTTTTTATTTTTAAATATATTTTTATTGATTTCAGAGAGGAAGGGAGAGGGAGAGAGAGAGAAACATCAATGATGAGAGAGAATCATTGACCAGCTGCCTCCTACATGCCCCCTACTGGGGATTGAGCCTGCAACTCTGGGCATGTGCCCTTGACCGGAATCAAACCTGGAACCCTTCAGTCCACAGGCCGACACTCTATCCACTGAGCCAAACCAACTAGGGCAATCATTATTTCTTTCACACCCTTAGCCACATTAGAACTCTTGATAGCCTATTTATGTTTTAAAATTGTGCTAATGTGGATTTCCCCAAGAATAAAAGCATTCTACCTTTTGTTTGTTGCCTAAGAGACACTTTTGGTCATGGCTGAGGTATCAGCTTGAAAGGGTTGTCAATTTTAAAAAAAAGTTTGGTTTCATAATGGAGACATATTTTTCTGACAACTTGGTGGATAACTGAATTGTTTGAGATGGGAGATATTGGAGAAACATCATTTGACTCTACTGGGTTTCTTCAAAATGAAAGGCAAACTGAGCTTAAAGCCTGTTAAAATAGACAATAAATAAAACATTTTAGCCAAATCTGATTGCAATGTATGTACCTACTGCTGATTGGATAAAGTCAGTAACTTCAGTAATATTATTGGCAGGGAGGTGAAGATTCATGTCCATGGGTCACTTTAAGGAGGGCATATATCCCATAATTTTGTCCCTAAATGCCAATTACAACTTCTGATTTAGTTTGGGATGAATCTATAACAGAGGCACAGTAGAACTCAGCAAATATAGCACAAAAATACATACATAAAAGTGCAAACTTGCCCTCAAGCAGCAACAAAACTCCAAAACATGTTAACCAGCAAGCCAAGCAGAGTTAGTTAGCAAATCAAGAGATTAAAGATGCAAGGGGTTGCCAAATTATCATTGCCTATATACCCTTTTTATTTTGCCAATAGTTGTGAAACCTTGCAGAGTCAGAATGGACTCTCGCATTCAAAATCTGGTTCAGATGTTGAGATTAATGATGCAACACAAGTACCAAGAGAGTACGAAGACGTTTATTACTCACATAATGACGCTTCCTGGAGAGAGCAGAATGGGCTCCCTTGCAGAACCAAGATGGCATGGAAAGGCAAGGAAAAGAGGCTGAGTTGGGATTTTATGGTGATTAAGAGGTGGAGCTGGGATTAAGATTCCCCCACACAGGTCAATGTGTGTGTGGTTTGAACTTCCCATAGGCACTCCTGGAAAGAGTATCTGGCTTTCTTATAAATTTATAACCTAATGGGGGGCAAAAGGGTGTTGACCCAAGAAACTTCCAAACCTGTAGAGAATGTTTTATGAATTTACTAGAAGCCCAGTGCACAAAATTTGGCACTTGGCGGGGGGGGGGGGGCGGGGAGGTGGGGGGAGTCCCTCAGCCTGGCCTGTGCCCTCTTACAGCCTGGGAGCCCTCAGGGGATATCTGACTGATAGCTTAGGCCTGCTCCCCTAAGCTGTCAGTTGGACATCTTTAGCACTTCCACAGAGGCAGGAGAGGCTCCCGCCACCACCACTGCACTTGCCAGTCATGAGCCTGGCTCAGGACTTCTGGCTGAGCAGTGCTCTCCCTCTTGGAGTGCACTGACCACCAAGGGGCAGCTCCTGTGCTGAGCATCTGCCCCCTGGTGATCAGTGTGCATCATAGCAACCGGTCTTTCCGCAGTTCAGTCGATTTGAACATTAGCCTTTTATTATATAGTCTAGAAGCCTATTGCACGAAGATTCGCGCAATAGGCCTTCCTTCCCCTGGCTGCTGGCACCGGTTTTCCTCTGGCACCCGGGACCCAGGCCTTTGGTCCAGCCGCGGTGGAGAAGCCAAGCCTCTTCAGTCTTAAGTCTTCAGTCCGGCCAGAGCCTTCAGTCTTTGCTCCACACCCGTGTATGCAAATTAACCACCATCTTTGTTGGGTTAATTTGCAAAGTTGCTCTGACAGGCTGGTGGGCATAGCGGAGTGACACCAATTTGCATGATTCTCTTTTATTAGTGTAGACTAGCCTTTTATTATATAAAATTTTAGCCAAACTGTTGACAATTGTTAGGAAGCAAAATATCATTGGATTGAGAAAATGTTCCAGGAAATGGCAGTTTTACCACCTATTTTGTACATCAGGATCAAAGGAGACTTACAGGGGTTACATGAAATCAATTGGTAACAGATTAGGGAGATGGGATAAGCCAAAACAGGGATTGGATAAAAAGCAAAATGGAGAGACACGTACTTCTTTTATATTGGTGGGTACAGGATAGTTAACAGTTAGTGTCCTGTGGTCTCTGTTCTGGTGCCGTTATTGTGCCCTAAAGGGTCTGGAAAAAAGAAATTACCCTGACATTCCAAAGGTATGTTCCTGAAGATACAAAAAGACAATAGACAGGCTCAGATAAGGTAAAGATTGACCTTTGTCAGGGACGATAGCTGCATAGGACATGACAACTCACCATGACTCACTTTTAGTTAGAAAGTTTTAATTTCAGACCATCCTATTTGGTAACTTTAGTTCTCTGAGGGGTCTGCCATGCAGACCTCCCTGAACTTGTCAGGTTTACTATCTGAGCCCTTTTTCATCCACAGATTCTAGGCTAATAACAAACACTACATTGAAATGTAAAGTCCTATCAGTGTATTTATAATATGGATGGATTGAAATGATAAATGATATGTTTAGGAAAGAGTAAGCTATTTTATACTCTTGTACAAAAACATATAATAGTTGTATAAAGGATGAGCACCACCCCGCCCTTTTTTCCCCTCTTTGGATATAGAGTAATTTTTTTAGAAACTACACCTACAATACAAGAAAACCCTTCATGGAGTACTAGATTCTTAATATTCTATATGTCATTTCTGAAATCGCCTTTCAGATACTTTTAACTTGGCAAAGGTACAATATTGATTAATTCAACAGTATATGTCAACTATCTACAATTTTGTAAATGTTATAGATGACTATAATAAAGCATTTAGAGGTCCTAAAAGCAGAGTATATTTTGGAAAGCTTCTTTTTAATATATACAATAAAAATATGAAATCATCAACACTAATAAAAGAGAAAAATGGTAATTGGCATACGAGCTACCCTTTTCATTGGCTAATCAGGGCTATATGCAAATTAACTGCCAACTAAGATTGGCAGTTAAATGCCAACTAAGATTGGCAGTTAACTGCCAACAAGATGGCGGTTAATTTGCATATGTAGGCACAATGCAGGGAGGCGAAAGGGAAAGCAGGAAGAAGCCCCCTGCCACTGACAGTGATTGGAAACCCAGGGGGGAGCTAAGAGCTGGGGGGCAGGGCAAAGGCGGCCCTGGGGCCGCCTTTGCCCTGCCCCCCAGCCATGATCGGAGAATCAGGTGTCTTTTCCGCCCTGGCCAGTGATAGCAGGAAGTAGGGGTGGAGCCAGCGATTGGAGCTGGGCACTGTCGAAGCTGGCAGTCCCAGGAGCTAGGGGTCCCTTGCCTGGGCCTAAAGCGGAGCCCATGATCGCGGGGCCGCTGCAGCTGCGGGTCCCCGCTGCCCGGGCTGGACGCCTAGGCCAGAGGCATCCTGCAGGGCCAAGGGGCCGATCCTGCAATAGGAGGGTGATGGGGGTCAATGCCTGAGGGCTCCCAGTATGTGAGAGGGGGCAGGCTGGGCTGAGGGACACTCCCCCCCACACACACCCAGTGCATGAATTTCGTGCACCGGGCCCCTAGTAATTTATAACATTTTTAAGAATGCTAAAATCAAAATAGATTTCTATTATCAAATTCTGGACAAGTCTAAATATGAGTAATTATCTTTCTTGTTTTTTGTGTTTGCTTCTACTAGTTCTGCTTTACTAGGGCCATGGCTAGTCATATCATTGAATGGATTATATGGGCTTTCATCCTCAGAGGCCCAGAGGTGAGCAAGACAAGGTTACTGCACTTGTGCAGCTGACAAGGGTTGGCAGCTTCCAGGTGGTGCTCTCCGTTCCTCCTAGGTCTATTCAAGCAAAGAGGTCTTGCTTTCTTTTTATGGCCTCAAGGCTGTAAAGGAGATTTATGCAGACTATACAGAAAAGAGCTCTGACTGTAAATTAAGGCAGAACCTGTCAATTTTTAACATGGTATATTTCAATATGTAACATACATACTATTTTAAAATATGTAGTTTTAGGTAACAGATGTGACATGTTAACTTACAAAACCTACCTCTGTATAGTGGTGGGAATTTTGTCTAGAAAAACTTGCTGTGTTAGCATTTCAATCTTTTATGGAGACTTCATATGATTGTTTAGCATTAGAAGCAAGAGGTTCCATGTGTGTCTCCCCAATGCTTCTTCCTTTCCACCACCTATTCTGTGGTATATGTTCATCTCAAGCAAATTTTTCCTAATGGTGATGGTCCTGTCCCTTTACAACTAAATAGATATGACAACAAGTAGGATAAAAATCAGAGTTAATTCTCAGTGAATTGTACTCATATGAAATTTATCAAATGTTCTAGGTATAAAGAGATGGAAAATAAAAAGTAAGGTCTCTGCTCAGCTTTTTGTTTATTTTATTTATATTACAAATAAATAACCTCTAATGATCTGTTCTTTATTTTTTATTTGCCTTGTTTTCTTTGACAATGTCACAACATTATTGCCACTATGTTCTGGTGAAGTGAGTAGTGACAGGATATCATCTGTTTGACATTTAGGGGATCTGTTTTTACCTGTGATATACAGTGTTTTACATGTTTATTAGATAAAATATGTGTTTACATTTTCATTTTCTCCTGACTTGCTACCTACTCATGTTCTTACTCTTTTATTTATCTTTTCATTTTTCCTAATATTTGCAAATGCAGTGAAACTATTTGTAGGGATAGTGCCCAAGTATCTAACACTAGTTAGGTTTCCACTCCTTTCCAATTTCAAGTTTTTCATAGGGACGTGTAATAAGCGAGGAATCAGAACTAATTGTACACAATACATTAATTTTTAAGTAGGAACTCAGAAGACTTTTATGTGTGCAGAAACAATTTTAGAAATGATGTACAGATCCCCAAAGCCTGTAATCAGACCTTATGTAACGAAAACTTTGAGACCAATAGAACACATAAGTAATTAAGGAAATAATAGTAGGAAACATATAAGAAAGCAATGCTTTCAATGAAAAAGTTATTCAGAGTTCAACTTGTGGGTAAAATAATATCCCAGCCACAAAAGTCAAGGCAGTAGGTGATGTCACTCTTTGACCTTAGATGACTTACTTGAGACAATTTATTCATCTATAAAATATGAATGTGAGAACTAAATGGGATACTATTTGTAAAATGCTTAGCACTAGGATTGGAATTAAATAACCACGAGCCATCATAAGGATGGTGATGTCCGCAGTTTGCCCTATCCTCATGTTGAGAAATTGGATATTGGAGTCACTGCAGATGCTTCCTTCAGGTCCCAGCTGTGCGGATCTGGATGTTGGTGTGGTAATAAAATGTGGCTGAAAACATGGGGTTTGGGACTTTGTGCTAGTAAAGAAAGAACATTGAACTTGGAGCCAGGAAAATTAGACCTGAGTCCAGACACATGAATCATTTTCTATAAGCTTTAATTCAATTACTTCATTTCAAAATAGGTGTAATGATACCCAGAGGAAAAAACAACAACGCTAGTTTGGTGTGATGTTCAACTTATGCTTGTAAAAATGACAAAGAGCTATAGAGCATTATAGAGATGCCATACTTTATTATTATTAATACTACAAGTATAATCAGGATTATCATTTGGTACAGAAATAGTTTTTCAGTCAACATTGTATTTCCTTATTAAGGCTCCTAGAATAGCCCCCCGAGCTGGCCATAGGCTACTGCCCTTGAAAGCAGGCTTCTGAGAATGAGAAATCAGGATGTGGGAAAGGGTGGAGGATTGTCTAGATTATTATTTTATTTCCCTCATCTGCCTGGTATTCTAGCAGTTGAGGGATTTCCAAAGTAAATGCCATTTTCAAGATTTCATCGGATCTGCTATTGACCACTATTTACAATCTTAGAATTTGAGTTAGGAAAAGCCAAAAAGGTCAACAAATTCAGTTATTTCCAAATTTGCTTGAGCACAAGAAATATATGGGAACCTCTTCACTGGAGATTCTCATTCAAAAGGTCTGTGGTATGCCCCAGGAATTTATATTTTCAACAAGTGCATAGTTGATTCTATTGATCTAACAACTGTAAGAATGCTATCATGTTATTGCGTTAGAGAGAAAAACTTTGAGACAGCATAGAAAGCAAATGCATTGCAAGATCCCATAAACTAAAAGGAAGCTGAAACTAGTCACAGCTAGATTTGTGTTAAGAATTCAGATCTCTTAACTTTCAGACCAGAGCTCTTTTCTCTTTTAGTTCAGGGCCTGACACATGTGAAATAACAGCTCATGTCTTTGTATTATTTGGTATTCACCAGTCTGTACCTCATAAGAACAATACATGTCAAAATAGGAGTTGTTTTTGCCTCATTACTCATGAAAAGTAGAACAAGCTTCCCAAAACCTTTTTAACAAATTTTCATTTGTGAGGTGAGCCAGAACTTGACAAGTTTGCAAGGAGGTTTATGAACTGAAACAAGCTACTGTGTGAGGTTTTAGAATCCTTTGCCCTAGTGATAGGATTTTCAAATGTGTTTATTTATTTATTTTATTTTTTTCATGCAGTAGAACCAACAGGTAGTGGAAAAGACAAGTTAACTCACTTCTGGAAGTGTACTTTAGGACTATAATTTTGTAACTTACCAACCTTTTCTATTTTTACTCCAACTTTTCCTTATTGACAAGAAGGGATTAATACTTACATGCGCTTATATGGGACCAGTGGATGAATGTAAGGATAAAAACACAGATATAATATCTTAGTAGATTTTAAACTAAACATGTCATTTGCAAGAAAGAATATTTAAGAAACCCCTTTAAATTTATCCATATCACATCTAATGTTTCTCTCCCTGGCATCAATAGTCACAAATTATAAAAAAAAAACAATAGTACAAGCCTGGTCTGGTAACTCAATTGGTTGCTCACTCTCCCTCTTTTCTCCCTCTCCCTCTCTCTTCCTCTCTTTCTAAAATCAGTGGACATATTCTCAGTGAGGAAAAAGCAATTAAAAAAAACCAATAGTATAATGACAATCATAAATAAATAAATAATAATAAGAGAAAAACACAATTGTAAAAGGAGTAAGCCTATTCAAGATTATGAGTAGTCCAAGATATAAAAATAAATCTTTTTATCGAAAAGATTTTTAGTTTTTTAAAACAAGTATTGACAATTTCAGAATAGTCATTGGAATGTGAAAAATAACTCAGACTTTGCTGGAGGGAGAGCAGATATTTCTAGGAAGGCAATTTCACAATTTGTAAAAAGCCTTTAAAATGTTAATTGTCTGTAACATGATAATTCCACTTTTATAATTTTGTCTTAGGAAGTAATTGAATAAATGATCAAGGATATAATTATTAAATTATTTATTCAATAAGTATTGAGCATCTGCTATGTATCAGGCAGTGTTCTGGTCACTGGCCATGTATGTTTGAGCACAATCAAGTACAGTTCATGCTTTCAGGACATTTGTAGTATAATATGGGAGTTGAGAATTAACCCAATGGTCACAACTAGATCCATAACTACAAACAGAGGAAAGTTCTATAAAGTTAAAGAACATGTTATTTTCATACACTTCCCTTCCAGATTATTTCTCTTGAGAATGTAACATTTAAGCTAAGATCTGAAGGATAAAAATGAATTAGGCAAAGAGAATTTAGGAGAAGGAATAGCATGTGCAAGGCTCAGGATTGACAAAGACATGTTATGTTCAAAAAATCAAAATATGATTTATATAGAGAAATAGAAAATGAAGGAAGAAAGATAAGACTAAAATGGTAAGCAGAAAAACCATCTTATGGATAATGTGTTTATGTTTGTTTTACTTCTTAATACAAAAACAATAAAATATTTTGAGCAAACTTAGTAAAGAATAAAATAATCCAATATTTCTCTTCAAAATGTCCTTCAAACTGCAGTGTAAGGAACAGAATACAGAGAAAAGACTAAGAAAACTTAGTTGGAGAATGCTGTCATGTGAATTAGTAGTGCTGGCTTATATCAAGATAGTGCAAGGCAGGTGGAGAGAAATAAACAAATTCAACAATTTTATAAGATGTGAGATATTTAGGATATATTGTGTGTTGGTTATGGAGAAGAATGGAGAGGGATTCTTTAAGAGTGACTCCAACTCTTGCTGAAATGACTGAAAATAAAACGGGTCTAATCAGAAACATTAGAGCTGAGGGCAGAGTTTCAGTTTAGATTGTGGGGAAGAAAAATCAAAAGTTCAATTTTGTAGCTATTGTGAAGGACTTGATTCTGAGAATTCAAAGTGGCCATGTTGATAATTCACAATACAAATACATGTTCCTTGGGTTACAAATAATTATTGAAGGTATAAACATAAATGAGATTCTCCTGAATATATGTCAAGTAAAGAAAGAAAAGAAGAAAAGGAGGACTACGGCATTCACTCTTTGAGGGCTCCAACTTCGTGAATAGTTCCGCAGTAGAAACTCAGAATGCCAGTCACACAGCCAGAAAGAAACCCATACAGTGCTGGTGATAGAGAAGCTAATGGCCAGACAAAGGAATCTCAAAGAGCAAAAAGTAATCAATATTTATAACTAAGTACAAAATATGAAGGCAAGGGTTTCCTGGACTTGGTGAACTAGAACAATGACACTCTTTTGTTAGTGTAAAGGAGAGAAGAGCTATGTTGGAGTGAATTGAAGAATGAGTAGATATGTGAAAATGGAGTCACTGATGATTGAAAGGCTACTAATTAGAAAAGAAGTTAGTCTTAATAGCTAAAAGAGGAAGCTGGGTGAAGGAAGAAGTTGTTAATTGTTGTTATTTATTTATTTATTTATTTATTTATTTATTTATTTTAAGATGAGAAAGACATGAGATAATTTATTGGAGATGGAGGTAGAATAAAACACTGATGAGATCTCCTAGGAAAATAAGAGGTTAGATTATAGGGCCCACCATGTCAAATAAATGAGCATCCTTTATCTTAATGGGGTACTTGTATAATGCTCATTGATTTGAATACTTTTTAATCCCAGGAAAAAGTTAGAAGTTGCCTAGTTAATAGTGGATGTTTAGTAAACATTGACCAAATAATTAAATAAGTAGAAAAATAAGCTATTTAGGGTAAAAATCCTACTATATAAACTTGAATACAAGGAATATTGTCATAGTGAGTGAGCAGTTCTTCATTTTCTATAATTCAGTTCATTTTTTTTATTAATGTATTTTTTCTTGATTTCAAAGAGGAAGGGAGAGGGAAAGAGATATGGAAACGCCAATGATGAGAGATGATCATTGATAGACTGCCTTCTGCACGCCCTGACGGAATTGAACCGTGACCTCCTGGTTCATAAGTCAATGCTCAACCACTGAGTCATGCTGGCCGGGCAATATAATTCAGCTTAATTTTGATGCTAAACTCTCATTTCATGAGGACTTGTAAATAATTCTGTCTCAGTGTCTTTCTATGCTCTTTTGCTTTCAGGTACTATACCACAGTTTTAGGGAAGTACCTGTAATCATGGTCAGTGCTTTTCTATGAGCTATCTATGCACAGGCTGCAATGGTCCTTTCCTATCTGTTATTTTGTGTCATTAGTGTAGTGATAACCTTGCGATGTAGGCCTAGGGTGTAGGATATGGCCTCCTGATGTATCAAGCAGCCTTGCCCTCAGAAAATATATTGGCTCTCTGTCAGGGTTCTGCCATAGAATTAACATAGGCCCCACTGGCCTATATGATTAATGCCTATCTTTCCCATCTCCAAAAATGTTAGCCAGTGAAACATGTAGTCTTCTTCATTTTCATCCTTTCCAATGGGTTTCATCTTTGGAAACAAAACACAGCTCAATGACAATACTACCCTGAATCATGAAAATATATGCAACCTCTTGGGAATTTGGAAATTTTAGGGTCAACAAAAGTAATATATCAGTAATTATCTTAGTAAATTATATAAATTCGATGAAAAAGGCAAGTGAATAGGGAATGGTTGGATGGATAAACACAAAAATTGATAGAGTCTCTGTATAGTGTGATACTATAGGGATTTTAAAAAATTTTTCTGTTTTGCTTTATTAATTTTTTCTATTTTAATAATTTATTTTATAAAGACTATTTAATAAGTAGAATAGAGAAATATTGAAAAAGAAAAAATAACTTTAATATTTTGGAAACATCTATAGTTTTTCTTTGAAAAGTAGAGCAATGACTATAGCTGATGCATAACAGAGTCTACTAACAACTCCAGCTTCTAAATGGCCAGAAATATAAGTGTAGGAAGTCCCTGTTTTATGTTTGTTCTTATAAGCTTTGTACAACTGCTACCTTGGGAATACACTATATTAATTACATGCTGTACTTTGAAGTATTTTTCTTTCCCAAATAGTCATATTGTATGTGTTATATAAAGAATAATACCATATTTTTTCTTCAATGGGCTCCATCCTGCTTTGCATTTATGAGTTTTTGCATACATTATGAAGAGGTCTCCCATTACAGTTGGAGAGCAGGGTCTAATAAATCACCAAGGAGGGAAATTCTATAGGGAAAAGACATGTTTCATAACTTTACCATTTCCAACATATTTTATTCATTTATAAAAGCATTTGAGTTAGGTAAAGGACTTGTGCACATTGATATCCCTTTTGAGCATATTCTCAAATTGACCAAACTTTAGAAAATTTGGACTCCATTCAGACTGAGATAGTGTCCTTGTTATTTGATCTTCTATTACTTCACTTTCTTAGCTGCTTCAAATTGGGAATGAGAATTCTGTTTTCTTGTTTTTCCATAAGTAATCACTTGATATGACTAAATTTCTCTTGTTACTGCTGACAGGAATGCTGCCAACAATAAAGCATTCATTGCATATTGCTAATGAACCTGTTGGACTTGGGACTACACACCAAATGACTGTATTCTGATTTTCTCCATAGCGAAAGCCAAGTGAAGCATAAAATGATAGCTACCTACTGTTATTCAGGTTTGATTGGAAGAATTCTACATGACTCTTCTTTCATCTTCACTTTTTATAAAATTCCCCTTGCTCCTAAGGCAATGGGCTAGGAAGACAGCAGGATCTGTAAAGCCTACAAATATTCAAGGCTAAAGATTTTATCAAAACAAAATCTCACCATAATAAGCATTATACATTCATTTGAGAAGCCTGTCTTGGTTCCCTTGTGCCCTGTGGGAATTCAGTTCCAGAAAGTAGCTGTCAGATATCAGGGCAGACCTTCAGTTTAAGGACTTTGAGCAGCAGCTATGGGGCACAGGAGCAGACGAGGGAAGCAGGGACTAAAAAAGCCAAGGATTCAGTGAAGCTCAGCCAAAGGGCTAAGAAGTGGAACCACAATAGACAGAAAACCAGGTATCCAGAGGTCAATAAAATTTGAAGATCACCATGAAATAGCAGCTTGGAAGTCACGCTGGTAAGCAAAAGTGCCAGGCATGTGCATCTTGGGGGTCATTTTTTTTTTTTTTTTTTAGAGCAGAGTTCCTGTGAAGTGTGGTACTCACAACAGTGAGTAGAGGAGAGATTTTAGATTTTGCTCAATAAAAGTGAATTAAATTGTGATAATTTTATTTTTAATTACCTTTCAAACCTTTTCAAGAAAAAAATTCAGTTTATATCTATGTGTTTCATAAATCTCCACTAATTTATTATTTTTTATCAGAAGGAGACCTAGTTTCTGATTCTGAGACTTTGAATAGTGTGCTTTTAATCAAATTTATCATATTTATACCACCTCTTATGTATGACAAGTTATATATTTCCATTTTAATGGCATACATTTTTAACATATTTAGATCATACTTAAGGTAAGTTTGTTTTTAAGAGAAATGCTAAATAATAGTCTTAATTTAGTAAAGCTGGTGACACCAGAAGTCCTGAAGATGGCACTCAGATGACAGACATTTGGAAAATATTGTCTTGAGCCATATGATGATACATACACTCTTGCATATATACCAGGTTCCTCAATAAATTACAAGCTATGTCTGTTTTCACATAAGACAGAATACTGACCACACACATATACTAGTATACACAAATATTTTTTAAATTAAATCTTTATTGTTCAGATTATTACAGTTGTTCCTCTTTTCCCCCCCATAGCTCCCCTTCACCCAATTCCCACCCCATCCTCTGCCCTTACCTCCCCCGCCCCACCCGCCACTATCCTCATCCATAGGTGTACGATTTTTTGTGTTTTATTGTGAAGTGTTGCGGGAGGGAAATCTGTCTTTAACTTTTATTCTCTGCTTAACCAAAACAATAATTTGAAGTGAAGCAATAATTTGGATTTTGGGTTTATCAACCAGGAGGAACAACAATAAAAAACTGTCAGTATACGTTGTTTTTGTAACTTCTCGTCTAATAAATCCATTAATATCACCCATAAGGTAATATTTTTCTATGATACTGTGAAGCAGGAACAAGTTAGAATAGTAGTCAACTATCATAAATCAGCCTATATTCTTTTTAAAAAAATCTTTATTGTTGAAACTATGTTTCCTTTTTTCTCGCATTGACCCCTTACAGCCTGCTCCCGCCCCCTGCCCCCACCCAACAGCCTGTATTCCAAAAATAAGAAAAGACATAACTTTTCTTTTCTTTCATATTTGATAACATAACCAACCCTTACCTAGTAGTCATGTCAATCTAAGCCCACTGTTTTTAACAAATGAAATATATGTATAGAAAAGTGCACATATAATTTTCACAATTTAAGCAAACTTATGAAATAAGCACTTAGATCAAGAAACATAATGTTACCAGTGCCTCAGAAACCCTGTCCTTATCTCTATGGTCCCTCCAGTCCAACAAGGATAACTGCTATTTTGACTTGTAATAGTGTAGATTAGGTTTTTTATTTATTTTTTTTAATTAATTCTTATCCGAGGATATGCTTGTATTGATTTTTAAAGAGAAGGAAGGGAGAGAGAGATACAGAAACATCGATGTGAGAAACATCAATCAGTTACCTCCTGTACGTGCCCCGCCTCCCCACCCCCCCCCACCCCCTTTTGGTGCACAGGACAGTACTCTACTGAGTACACCAGCCAGGGCTAGATTAGTTTGACACATTTTGTAATTTATATAGAGTCAAACCTTGGTATTAGGATGTCTTCCATCTCATCAAACAATTCAGTTCTCAACCAAGTTGTTCACAGGAAATATCTCCGTTGTCAAACAAAACATCAGTTCTCCACCTGATAACACTTTCATGCTGATACCTGTATGATCAGTCACATGTTTCTCAGGTGACAAAGTGAAGAACTGGTGAGTATGAGTCAGTTTACTGCTAAGTGTTGTTAACATCTTAGGAAATTGTGCTGTGAATATTTTCTTTTGTTTTTTTGCTGCTTATTATTAAGTCACGGTAGGTCCTAAGCAGGTTAGTGATAGCAGCAAAGTGAAAAGAAAAAGTTGTGAGAATAATGATAGAGCTTTAAAAAGAAATAATTGCAAACTATAATAGAGGTGTTCATATGTCTGATCTGGCTCTGACCATGGCATGGTGGAATTGACAATTAGCACATTTTTTAAACATAAAGAGGCCATCAAGAGTGCTGATGTTAAGGGAATGGAAGGGCTTACAGAACCATCATCACAGATTAATTCAATATACATAATTTCTAATGGGAAAAAAAATCAGTTTTCAAAGAAATCACTTCTTGAACAGCCTTCAGGAATGAATTAAGTTCAAAAACCAAGATTCTGCTATAAATGAGATAATTCAGAATATACTATTTCATGCCTGATTTCTTACATTCAAAAATATATTTTTGAGATTCAACATTGTGTTTATGAGTGCATTTTAGATCATTCATTTTTATGCTACACATTATTTATGAAAAGATGTTAAATCTCACTAAGAACAGAGAATTCCAATTTAAAGATATACAGACGTAGGATTTTTATCCATTTGGTAAAATTAAAAAGTTAAACAACACATTGTATTGGTGAGGCATTGTGATGAGATGTGTTCTTACTTTGAGGTTGGAATGCAAATCAGTATACTTCTTATGAAAAAGTGCACAATTACACTCATATGTACTTTTTCAGCCATTCCCCTCACGTCTAGAAATTTACCTTCCAGATTCACCTACCACAATATTTACAAAATAAATTATGTAATTTCATGTAGCATTATTTTAACTGACACCATAGAAATATAACAAATCAGAAGAGACTACTATGAACAATTACATGCCAATAAATTAAAAATCCTGGAAGAAATGGATAAATTTCTATAAAAATACAATTTTTCAAGATTGAATCAAAAATAAAAACTCTGAATAAACAAATTATAAGCAATGACATTGAATAACTAATTTAAAAATTGCAAAAAAAACAACAGTCCAGACAGCTTCACAGATTAATTTTGTCAAACATATAATTATGAATTAATACCCATTCTTCTTAAGTTAGTCGAAAAGAATTGAGAGAACACTTACAAACTCACTTTTATGAGGCAAGCATTACCCTGATTTGTAAACAAGGCAAAAACACCACTAAAAAAGGGAAACTTACAGGTGAATATTTAGGTGATCATATATGCAAAATCCATACCCTGGGCTGGGGGGTCTAGTGGAGAGCTTGGACCCCTTGCTCCTCACAAGTGATCTCCACAGCCAAGATAACACTCCCAGTTTTTTAAAAAATGCCACATGTAGATGTTGGACCAACCAGTTACATGCCTCCACCAGTTTCACTGTGGCTTCTTGAATTCTACAGTTACTAGAGGACCAATGCACAAAGATTCATGCAAGAATTGGCCTCCCTTTGCCAGCACCACCTTTGCTCTGGAGCCAACTTTCCACCTTCCCACACTGCCCAGAGGGCCAGAGCGGCTGGGCGGTTCAGAACGCCTGTCATCATGGTGACAACGCAAGTGTCTGCCCCTCCCCCCGCTGCTCAGTGCCTGTGCATGCAAATTAACCTGCCATCTTTGTTGGCTTAATTTACATACTCACCCCTGATTGGCTGGTGGATGTCACGAAGGTATAGCCAATTTGCATCTTTCTCTTTTATTAGTGTAGATAAGATTTCCCTTCAGCCAGATTTCAGGTGGTTCTGAATGATTGCTGTTCTGTAGATTAGTTGTAATTTTGATGTGGTGGTGGAAGGAGGGGAGTGCTGTGTTTAATCTATGCCACCATCTTGACCCTCTGAGCAGTCTTATAAATATCATTTTTCAAAAACAAATTTCCCTTCCCTTCAATAAAATAATCATGACACCTTTTATAATGTTTAGTGGCTTATTTAATATGTTAAATTTGCAAGGTTTCTTTGACTTTCACAAGTATTTTAAAATAGACATAGAAATGTTATTACTATATTTACATAATTAGTATTTATTCCAGGTTGATATAACATACAAGTTTAATTATTAAAAACACAGAATTTAACTAACAAATATGCTAATTGTGCTATCTTAGACATTAGG
The DNA here is from genome assembly GCF_963259705.1 of Myotis daubentonii. Classification (NCBI taxonomy): domain Eukaryota; kingdom Metazoa; phylum Chordata; class Mammalia; order Chiroptera; family Vespertilionidae; genus Myotis; species Myotis daubentonii. The sequence goes on from NC_081843.1 coordinate 54,927,524, forward strand.
CTCAATGCAGTCTTCTCTGCAAAACTTTGAAAGAGTGGATTGTACTCAAATATAAAGGATGTCAGTATACTAAATTTTCTTTGAAATATGTTTCTTGAGTTCACCATTTCATTGTTGGCATTTGGAAATTGTGTATTTTATGTAAAGTATCTGTGTATTTTGTAAAGTTTAAAAATGTCATCTGATATGATCTTCAGCTTATTTTTTTTTAGTGGGGAATATATAATAAGACATGGCTTGAGCAACCAAGCTGACCTTTAAATTAAAAAATAAAAAAGCAAGTGGTGTTAGTGTTTGATTTGACAGACCTCAAAGACATGTTAAACTTCCTGTTTACAGCTAGAGGGGAAAACAAAGTGAGGTATTGGTTTATAATTCTAACCTTTCTGAAGAAAATGTTGACACTGAAAGCCAGGGCAAAAAATAAAGCTTCCACTCAGAAATTCATAGCTATTATTTCTTATATCAGTGAATCAATGGTGACAAAAATGATAAATATTACAAAGTCCTACTGAAAAAAATGAAATGCCTTTTTAGAGCTACAAAGAGCCTTAAAAAAAGACTGTTGACAGCAAATTTCTGACATAAGAAAAAGTAGATTAATAAAATCTAATTTGTCAAGGCTTAATGTAGGATTTGTGGTGAATGTAATCTGAGTGGAGGCATCTATGTTCAAAACATTCTTATTAAGTACCTACTATATCCCAAGTTAATCTTAAAATATTTTATATAACAAAATTTGTGAATAGCATGTTAGTATCAAAGTGATCAGCTGTGCTGATATTTATAGATGACGTATGCACAGAACACAAAACAAATTAAAAGTTAAAAATGACAGGAAGAGAGTGTTAGTTATCAGAGAATATATACTATTACACCTCATTCTCTAACTTTTCTTTTATTCAAGTAGAAGCTATGATAATCTAGGATATTTAAAAAAAATATTTGGCCCAATCGGTATAGCTCAGTAGTTGAGAATTGACCCATGTACCAAGAGGTAACTGGTTTGCTTTCCATTCAGGGCAGATGCCTGGGTTGCAGGCTCAATCCCCATCAGGGGCCGTGCTGGAGGCAGTTGATCTATGTTGATGTTTGCCTCTCATCAATGTTTCCCTCTCTCTCTCTCTCCCTCACTCTTCCTCTCTCTCTTAAGAAAATCAATAAAAATACTTTGTAGATTTAAATAAAAATCTGGTAATTTAAAGTAGGTTAATTTTTAAATGCCTTTTTTTTCTTTATAAAAAAGTTTTATGTCGTTTATATTAGAACATCAACAGGTGCCCTTTCTTATCCATTTGTGTTGAAATGAGAATACATTTTTCTGCCATGTTAACAATCTATACACCATAATTTCATTGAATTGAGGATAAACTTTATTGAATTATTTCCATTATGTAGGCATCATTATGTGTATTTTCAGTTATTTTCCATTTCTTAATATTAATTAAAATATGGGACATAAAGACTAACCAGAAGTTGAGCACAGAAAAGTCCATTACAGTGTCTTCTACAAAATGAACAAATGTGAAACTTTTGTGCCAAAAGTACATAACTTTTGTTTAGCTCTTTAGTTGCATTAACTAATTATTATGGGATTTTATTTTATAATGCTTTCCTACTATTTTTTAAAATAATGTTTTAATTCTTTAGAAAAATAAGAGACAAGATTTCATAAAATTATTTTTTACTTGGGAATTTTAAATATAGAATAAAGGGAAGAGGTAGAGAGAAAAAATAGAACAGAGACAAATAGATTTAGGATTAGAAAACTAATAATGTTTAAGAAAAACTTGGTAAGGAAACATGAAAGTAAGAAAAGTGAAAATTTTTTTTAAAAAGCTGAGATTTAAGAATGGCTAAATGAGGCATCATTTCCTTTGATACCTGTGGAGAATAGATAAAGCAGAAGAAAATAAGATTCTCCTGCAAAAAAGCATGAAGGTAACTCCAACCACACTGAATCAGCTAAAGCAAACTTTATATTGGTTTTTGTTCACAAATTCATGTCCACTGCATTTTTCCATTGGTTTCCTTTATTTGAAACCCTAGGAAACCTGAAACTCCAAAATAAAATTCCTATCCTTTGCTCAGCACTGTGGGTTTGGACACTTCTTTAGGGTTTAGTTTCTTTTTTTTTTTTTTCCAATTTTATAAACCATCATGAGAATTAAACCATGAACCCAAATGAAACCACAAAATTTGGTCTCAAAACAGCCTTGACTATTGAGAGAGAGCAAAATGTTAAGTTTATAGGCTCAATGAATGGTTCAGGGTTTTGGAAACTACTCACATTATACTTGCCCTCTTTTATCTCTGCTTTCAACCCCAAACTAAAGAATCCCTCAGGATTTAAGGTTTCAGTTTTAAGATAGAAGCTTGGATCTTAGCTAGAGAAACTTTCTTACATAGATACTAAAAAAAATATAATTGTATGTATTTGAATCTTATAAAAATATAAATTTAAAAATTATCTAAATTAACATCACAAAGTTACTATGGAAACATGTAAAATGTAAATTAACCTCCTGATTGTGGACTAAGGTTGACAGAATATCATTGACTCTCAATTATCCAAACCATAATGAGTGGTGTACAATGTTAGTATTTATGTAGTTAAAAATTTGAGAAAAATAAAATGCACTTACTGTTTCTGGAGTTGTTAAAATTATAACTACAATATAATTAAGCTTATTATTGACTTTGCATTGAAGTATAGGAATTAAAGTTACAATTATGTTGTCAGTGATTATGAGAATGAAAGTAGATAAAAGTATGTTGTATTTACCTTTTCTACTTCGAAAATAATATATCCATTCTCTGTTCTACTATCTCCCACCTATAGAGTGAAAGATATCTGCTGTTCTCATATTTGGATACCACTAGAGGCTTCTTACTCAAAACTACATAATTTACTTTGTTTAAATCCAACACCAATACCAAAACCAAAACAAAAAAAAACCTTCTTTTGACTAGATGCCTTGTTAGGACATTGGCTGCTTCTTGTTAACTATTCCTTCTCTTATGCATTTCTTTTACGTGCTAGAAAAAGGAGCAAAGTCAACAGAAAAAAATTCCACTTATCTACCCCCTTTCTATTTTATTGTGACAAAAAAACACAACATGAGACCTATCTTGTTAAGAATTTTTTAAGTGTATACAGTATAGTATAATCCTATATAATAAAAGGCTGATATGCAAATTGTCACCTCAACCCACTGGGAGTTCAACCAGGAGTTCGAGCACGGGGTGGGGCTGGCCAACCAACTGCCTGTGGCCCCTCCCCACCCAATTGCCCCCCCACCCATCCTGGTCAGGGTGGGCTGGCCGAACTCTATCCATGCACGAATTCGTGCACCAGGCCTCTAGTTAACTATAATTCTCTATCCTTTTTAACAAACTTTCTTAGAACTCCCAGCCTACAACTTTCATTCATTTCACTTTTACCAGAACTGACTCAAATGACAAATCTCTGAGGAAAGGTAATCTGCTAAGTTAAGCATTTTTAATTAAACAAAATATCACCATGACAAAAAAAATTAGCAATATTTTTAGTAAGGTAAAATGAAGGAACAGATTTTGTGTATTAAACATCAACCAGCAGTGTTGACTGATTACAGCTGATTCAAAAAAAAATCAAAACAATAATTATTTTCCTTTACTTTTATATATCTAAAGATTAAGGGGTATGTAAAATGATAACTATTGGAAATGTAAATAAAATTCTCTAACTAGACTTGTTTTTTTCCAAGTGTTATAATATGTATGGTATGATGAGATTTTCACATTTGTAGGGCTTTTTCTGGACAATTTACCAAAGGTCAAGACTATACTTTTGCTAATAAAAACAATAAAACTATATTTTATGTAGTTTATGGATTCCTACTCCATACTTTATAGACATGACCAGCCTAGTGTTCTATGAAGAAAAATATTATAAAATAACTGTTAAGCAACTTCTATTTTCTCCTTTACTAATCTCTTTTCCTCTTTGCCTTTCATCATGATGACACCATTTAAAAACAAAAAGGGTCATTGATATTGTTTGAGAATCCATTGAATTATATGACCACCTAGTTTCCTAAACTATATATATATAAAGGCAGTGACCATGATGACCAAAACAACCGTTTGACCAGTCACCATGTGGTGCTAGCATAGATGCATAGACACAGGTAAAGTCTATGAATGAACTAAGAATGAACAAGACAAGTGCTTGCCTTCACGGAGCACACACTGTAAGAAGGTTAAGTCAGGCATGAGAATTCAAAATTGACAACAGCACAGACCTGAGGTGCTGCTTCTCAGAACAGCCAGAGATACACCCAGTAGTAGACTGGGGGTGTGACTGAAGGGCAGGCGCCGACGTGAAGGCAGGGCCATTCTGGATTTCCCAGAGGAGCCAATGGCTGCCTACAAGGCGGAGCTTTTGACGCTGCCTGGCATAGAAACAGACATATCAGAACCTAATCTGGGTGAACTGTGAAGGTAGAATCTAAGATGGGGGCTGAGGAGAGGTTTTTAAGGGCAATAGCTGTTTGGTGTAAAGTGTAGGAAAGTGGTTCAATTTTTTAAATAACCGGTTTGGCAGTATAGTGCATATGGCTGGCTATCCGTCCAGATTATAAGGATTATGTATTTTTGTCTGCCAAGAGCATCTCCTCCTGCTGAAAAAAGCTCCCCCTCCCCCGACCCATTTAAGCAATCCTATCCTATATAAACTATCCTATCTAATAAAAGAGAAACATGGTAATTAGCCTTACATCCGCTACTGCCGGGGTCCAACCCCAGCAGGTCCAGGGGTTCCCAAAGGCGTAGACGGAGTTGGCGAAGAAGGAAGGACACGGAGACAGTATTCAGTTGATCAGCAGCCTAGCCAGGATCTCTAGCCAGGATCTCCAGCCAAGTTCTGGTCTGGATCTCCAGAGAGGTTCAGCTTCGGGTCTCCAGCCAGGTTCTGTAGCCATGTTCCCTTGCTAGGTTCTCCAGCCAGGTTCTGTCTGAGATCTCCAGCCAGGTTCGGTCACCAGGTTCTAGTCAGGTTCTCTTGCCATATTTCTGTAGTCAGGTTCAGTCCAGGATCTTTTGCCATGTTCTCTCCAGCGAAGTTCTTCTGTCTCTAGAGAACATTCTGTGTAGGCTCTGTGTTCTGAATTCGTCTCTCTTGGTCCTGTCTTCTAAGTCCTGTCTCCTAAGTTCTGTGTCTTGCTGTCTAGTTACATCTATATTTATACCAGTTGATTCAATCCTATCAATCTCTATTACAAAGGTTAGGGCGTTTCTTATCTCCATTCCAGGGAGTAAAGATTATGTAGCTTAAGCATGATTGTTCATAGTTAAAGTGATTAATTACCCGCCTGGCACTTAGTTGAGGGATTTTATTCCCTCCCTAACTTCAGGGGAAAATCCCTACCTGGGGATTCAACCTTTCTCGGAGAGGTGACCTTGGTTAAAACACAGCGCCAAGAAGGTGAGCAAACATATTAAGAACCGTATGCCATATATGTCAGGTCCCTTGAAACAGCAAGGATGGACTGGCTCCCGGCACGCTACCCTTCCCATTGGCTAATCAGGCGATATGCAAATTAACTGCCAGCGAAGATGGCGGCAGGCAGCCAGGCAGCTTGAAGCGAACATGAAGCTTGCTTGCTTCAGTGATGGAGGACTCCAATTTTCCCGCCTGCCGCTGCCGGCCTCTGAGCTTGCAGTTTGAAACATTGTTACAAATATAAAAGCTAAACAAAACCCCAGAAACCAGCTTTCAGCCAGCCGGGATCTCAGAGCTGGAGTTGAAACAGTGTTTCGATTATAGAACCCAAACAAACCAGATACCTGCTTTCACCTGGAGCCAAGCCTCAGAGCTAAAGCTGGCCCAGAATAAAAAAAAGAAAAGAAAAAAAGGAGGGGTTGGGAGCTTCAGTCACCCGCCAGCCTGAAAACAGCCATCAGCCCCTCACCCAGGCAGGCCAGGCACCCAAGCAGGACCCCCACCTTGATCCAGGACACCCTTCAGGGCAAACCAGCCGGCCCCCACCCGTGCACCAGGCCTCTATCCTATATAGTAAAAGGGTAATATGCCTCCCAGCACCGGGATCAGCTGAGCCGCGAGGCCTCCCAGCAACGGGATCAGCGTGACAGGGGGCAGCGCCCAAACCCCCTGATCGCCCTGCGGCTCTGTGTGTGACAGGGGGTGGGGCCACAACCTCCCTATCCGCCCTGCTCTTTTCATGACAGGGGAAGGCACCCCAACCCCCTGATCAGCCCTGCTCTGTGCCTGATAGGGGGGAGCTTCCCAACCCCCTGATCGCCCTGCGGCTCTGTGTGTGACAGGGTGCAGCGCCCCAACCCCCTGATCCGCCCTGCCCTGAGTGTGACAGGGTGCGGTGCCCCAACCCCCTGATCCGCCCTGCTCTGTGTGTGACGGGGGTGGTGCCCCAACTCCCCTCTTGGCCCTACTCTGTGAGTGACAGGGGGGAGCTCCTCAACCCCCTGATCGGCCCTGCTCTGTGCGTGACGGGGTGGCGCCGCAACGTCCCCATCGACCCTGCCTTGAGTGTGACGGGGCGGTGCCCCAACCCCCCAAGCGGCCCTACCCTGAGGGTGGCATCACAACCTCCCGATCCGCCCTACTCTATGCATGACAGGGGGCGGCGCCCCAAGTCCCAAATCGGCCCTGCTCTGAGCCCGACCAGGGGCTGCACCTAGGGATTGGGCCTGCCCTCTGCCACCCGGGAGTGGGCCTAAGCCAGCAGGTCATTATCTCCCGAGGGGTCCCAGACTGCAAGAGGGCACAGGCCGGGCTGAGGGAACCCCCCCCCTCCGAGTGCACAAATTTTTGTGCACTGGGCATCTAGTCTATACTAATAAAAGGGTAATATGCTAATTAGATCAGGTCAATCGGCCATCTTCTGGACGTCTGACTTTCTTCTGGACCAAGCCATGGTGGTGGGGGCCGAGGCAGAGGCAGTTAGAGGCAATCAGGCTGGCAGGGGAGAGCAGTTAGGGGCAAGATCAGACTGGCAGTAGGTTAGGGGTAATCAGGCCAGCAGGGGAGGGCCATTGGGGGTGGCCTTGTCAGCAGGGGAGGGAAGTTTGGGCTATTAGGCAGGCAGGCAGGTGAGTGGTTAAGAGCCAGTGGACCTGGATTGTGAGAGGGATCGGGCCTAAACCGGCAGTCGGACATCCCCCAAAGAGGTCCTGGATTAGAGAGAGTGCAGGCCAGGCTGAGGGACCCCCCCCCCCCGCACAAATTGTGTGCACTGGGCTTCTAGTAGAATTTAATAAAAACTATAATTTTTCATCTTTCCACTGCATATCACAGGAAATTCACACCAGAGGAGATACATGGTATATTAATAGATCACAAGTATGGCAGAAAACAGAGCCTCAAAAATATGGTTCTGGAGGGAATTAATTTTGAAATAATTTGCTGAGGGCAGGTTTCTTGTATATCCCTTCAGCTTAAGAGAGGATTTGTTCTTTTTTTTTTTCTTGGATGAAATGTAAAGTAGAATATAAAGTAAAGGTTTTAACCTGTGTCTACCTGGGAAGTGTTCTTCAATACCTTGATTGCTAAACAATTTGACCTTGGTATTAAATGCCCTTTGCAGAATGCAGGCTTCTTTATGCAGCCTTAAAAATGAGGTTTTAATGACTTTTAACCTTGATTTTTAGGTTTGTTTTACCTGACATTTTAGCATTATTATATAATAAATGGCATAGGGGGCTAAAATGAGGATGGAAAGATACTTTGCTTGGGGTGATAGACACATGATGCGGTATGTACATGATATTTTGTGAAGTTGCACACTTGAGAAGTATATGGTTTTGTGAGCCAATGTCACCCAAAAATTTAACTTAAAAATACCACAGGCAAGATTATTAAAAAGATGTTTTAAACATAGAAATAAATAAATAAATAAATAAATAAATAAATAAATAAATAAATAAATAAATAAATAAATAAAATGAAGGAATTGGATACTGATTCCACCACCCCCCCCTCCAATTTATTGTGTTTCTGCTTTGTTTGGGTAAATACACACTACCTAATAAATTAAGCACACTCTGTAACATGCTGATTTATTTTCCAGGGTTAAAGATGAATGCTCACTGATTGCCTCCACAGTTAATATTAAACACTGACCTGATCTAGTGCAGACATCCCTGTGTGCCATTAAATCACCACAGATTTGTTACTCCTGCCAAGGTTTTGCTCCTGGCATCTGATTAAAAGTATAGGCCAATGTCTCTTTTTATCTACTTATTTTGATTACCTCTTTGGATCGCTTCACTTGCATGGTACTCATGACTCGTTGAAATAAATGAATGGTAGAAAGCTCTTTACATGCTTTCTAGAATTTATTGTCTAGGTTTTCTTCTCAGTATGGCATCATTGTTCAACTGCATGGTATACTTCCCTAGACAAGGATAATCCACATCTTCATCATCACTCTACCATCTTGAACATGGTTTTTATAACATTGTAGCATAATAGGCACACAGGCAATCACCAGTGACCCTAGGATTTTTCACATTGTAGTAAAATGCACCATATGCTTCTGTTAGCCAGAGTTTATTCCTGAAATCTATGCAAGACACTAAAATTTAAGTCTGGATGATGATGTCATCTAGCAGAACAGTCTTCTGGAGAAATTAATAGAACAGAATCTTTATTATTGGGCTTGTTCAAATCCATATGGACACTCTTACTAGAGCTTTTATTAAAATAATTGACTTTTGCTTTATAAGGATCAAGCTGAATTTATACTTCTTTTAAATAAAGAGGATAAGATAGATATGCTAGGAATTCAGGATCTTATGGTATAAATGATAACATACTACACTAATTTATTAATGTTATAATTCTTATTTAAAAAGAGAGGACATAGTTTAAATGGAGTTTACTACTAAATAGTGGGATTGTGTGTGTGTGTTTTGTCTCCCCATTTTTTGCTGTAACTTTTTAATTGTTTTTGTTTCTTAGATCCAACTGCTTTGCTACCCAGATTCTTTTGGGGGTGGTGCTAGAGGTGCGGTCTCTCAGGTCTCCTGGGCTTGGTGATCTAGTGGAGCTCCCTACTTGAGCTATTTGGGTTCTCTTGATGTAGTTGGATCTTGAATGTTAGTTTCTTATTCGTGGATGAATTCTCGTCTCGGGTTGGCAATGTGACTCACCCCCGGCTTCGTTGTTAAAACTGTTTTTGATGTGATTGTGGTTCCGGCTCTTGTGGAAAAGGTTATCTGACGTCTCACTGGTATGTGTTCACTGTGGGTTCCCAGAGTCCACAGCCTGGGAAGAAGGAGTCTCAGGGACTGAGGCTCAAGTACTTTAGCTTTGGCTGGTGTGGTGTGATTCTTGCTGGATTAGTGTCACTCTGCAACTCACTATGAGGGGCCTGGAGCCCATGACAGTGGGAGGTGGGTGTCTGGTAGTCTGTGGTTGAGGCAGTGCGACTTTGGCCTAAATGATTTCCCTCTCTGAATCAGAGGGAATTTAGGATCCAGCAGCTGGGGATGTGGGAATCTCGGGGTCTGTGGCTGAAACAATATGACCTTGTCCAGGGGGGCAGGTCCTCAGAAATCCACCAAGCTGCCCAGAGGTAGGCAGCCAGGAGAGGGATGTCATAGATCAGTGATGGCGAACCTATGACGCGTGTGTCAGAGGTGACACGCGAACTCATTTTTTGGTTGATTTTTCCTTGTTAAATGGCATTTAAATATATAAAATAAATATCAAAAATATAAGTCTTTGTTTTACTATGGTTGCAAATATCAAAAAATTTCTATATGTGATACGGCACCAGAGTTAAGTTAGGGTTTTTCAAAATGCTGACACGCCGAGCTCAAAAGGTTCACAATCACTGTCATAGATCCTACTGAGGGAGCTGTGTGTCCTTGGTTGGGAGGCACATGCCCAGTGGCAGCACACAGAGGGGCCCAGGAGCTGTCTGCAAGGGGTGTGTGCTCCTGGGGCCCACACGCTAGATTGGAGCAATTGTGGTGTGCCACCGGCCTGGTGGAGGAAGAAGTCCCAGTTTGTGCTTTGGGGTATATGCGCCCTTGGTTGGATATGCACGCCCAATGGCTGCTTACAGAGGCACCCTGGAGCCATCTGCTGGTGCAGTGGGCTTAGGGGGCCCTTGTGTCAGGGCAGCACTACTGCAGGGACTGGATGCCTGAGGCCAGGGTTGTGCCTTGTGGCAGTTCAGAGAAGCACCCAGAGGCCGCCTGAGCAGGCTTAGGGGGCTTGCACACTGGATCAGTGTGACTGCAGTGACCGGAGGTCAGCAGTTGAGGAGGGGGAAGTCCGGATGTCTGCTTTGGGGTCTTGAGCCCTTGGTTGAATATGAGTGCACCTAGTAGCAGCTCACAGAGGCACCCAGGAGTTGCCTGCTGGGGTGGTTTCCTCCGGGGCCTGTGTGCTGAAACCATGTGACTGCAGTGTCTGTGGATAGGCAGCAGGGAAGGGGGAAGTCCAAATTTCTACTGCCGGAGGCCATGCACCCTTGTTTAGATAGGAGCATGACCAGGTGGGGCTCAAGGAGGCACCCAGGAGCTGCCTATAGGGGCAGCGGGCTCAGTAGGCCTGTGTGTTGGAAAGGCACAACTGTGGTGTCCAGAGGTCAGGAGCTGGGGTGGGGGATGTCCCAATTTTTGCTGCTTTGAGTCCTTGGTTGAAATCGTGCATGCCCAGTGGGGGCTCACAGAGGCACCCGGGAGCATTCTGTCAGGGTGGTGGGGCTCAGGAGGCCTGCGCTCCGGAAAGGCGTTACTACAGTGTCCAGAGTTTGGCAGATGTAGAGTGGGAAGACTCAGTTTTTGTTGCTGGGACCTTGAACCCTTGGTTGAATTCTCATGCGACCAATGGTGGCTCACAGAGGTGCCCCATGGCCATTTTCCAAGGTGCTGCACTCAGAGAGGCCCTTGTGCTGAAGCCGCTGACTGAGGTGGCTGTGGGCAGGCAGCCGGGGGTGGGGGAAGTCCAAATTTCTACTGCCGGGGCCTTGTGTCCTTGGTTGCGTTTGCTCACGCCCAGCGGCGGCTCACAGAGGCACCCAGGGTCCGTTTGCCAGGGCGGCACACTCACACACTCAGAGGGACCCTTGCGCTGAAGCCTAGCAACCAAGGTGTCTGTGGGCAGGTATCCGGAAAGGGGGAATTCAGAATTTCTATTGCTGGGGCAGTGCGTCCTTGTTTGGATAAGAGCAAGCCCAGCGGGGGCTCACAAAACAACCAAGAGCAAGAGCCACCTTTGCGGGCTCAGGAGGCCTGCATGCTGGAAAAGCACGCCTGTGGTGTCCAGAGGTCAGCAGCTTGAAGTTGGAAAATTCAGTTTTTGCTGCTGAGTCCTTGGTTGAATTCGCGTGCGCCCAGTGGTGGCTCACAGAGGTGCACGGTACAGGGGGGGCCGATTGCCAGGGTGGTGCACTCAGACAGGCCCTTGCTCTAAAGCTGTGTGACTGAGGTGTCTGTGGGCAGGCAGCCAAGAGTGGGGGAAGTCCGTGTTTCTACTGCCAGGGGCCTTGTGTCTTTGGTTGGGTTAGTGCGCGCCCAGTGGCGGTGCACTCAGGCACTCAGAGGGGCCCTGGCGCTGAAGCCACACGACCCAGGTGTCTGTGGGCAGGTACCCAGGAAGGGGGAATCCAGAATTTCTACTGCAGGGGCAGTGAGCCCTTGTTTGAATAGGAGCATGCCCAGCAGTGTTACCCAAAAGCGGCCTGTGGGGTGGTGGGCTCAGGAGGCCTGTGTGCTTGAAAAGCACAATTGTGGTGCTGGAAAAGCGTGACTGTGGCATCCAGAGGTTGGCTGCTGGGGCGGGGGGAAGTCGCACTTACTGCTGAGGGAGAGTGCTCCTTTGGAGGTGGAGGTCCTAGGGTCTGCAGGTCTGTGGGGTGGGCAGCAGGATTTTGGCTGGAGTGGCTGCAGGGTCACAGGCAGAGTCCAAGGTGTCTGTCTGGGTGGTGGTGTTGATGAGTTCCTAGAAGAGGCCGCTCTCCTCTTCAAGATGGTGTGGGCTCCGTGCCTGAGCCCCGCAGCCCATGGAGTGCCCGCAGTGGTGGTAGGTGCTCTCTGTCCAGGAGAGCCTGGTCTGCCAGCCCCTGCTACTCCTGCTGGATTTAACTGTCCCTCACTCACTCACACACACCACACACATCCATACAGTCTCCTTTCACCCCCTCACTCACTCACACTCTCACTTTCACCTCCGTCCTGCCTGCCGTCGTCTTCTACTATTGAACACTGTTTCTTCCTATTTGTTTGACATGCAGTGTGGCCAGACAATGAGAACGGGTTTCCTTTTTTAATAATTTCAATCTGTAAACTCTTAATTTTTATGGAAATATTTTTATACATTTTGATAAAACAGTTACAGGACTGGCATAAACTTCACCTTATTTCAGAAGAACCACTGTAAAAAGGGTCACGTTCACTGTGGATGTGATGAATGATATCAGAGAAGGCCACATCTGTGTAGGTACGAAGTAAAGTTTTAACTATAAGGCATGGACATTGCATTAACAATCTGGGAAATAGCAGATCTTATATAATTTAGACAGCAAAAGGTTATAAATAATGTAAGTTTTAAATCTAGCATCACCAACATAATAATGCCCAATAACGTTAGTTGTGTTCTCATCTTAAGCAATAAAATGTATTCATTAAGAAGCCTTGTCATCATTGCCATCAGTATTATTTTATCATCATTATTATCATTCTAAGCACTCTGTCACAAGAAACCTCTGGAGTGGTGCTGGGAACTACGTTTTTAATCACTATCTGGAGCTCCTTATGTTCCTTAAAGTAGTTTAACCACTGATTAACTTAACGCCCATAATTCAGGTTCCTATAGCTACCCAGTGTGAACTGGAAAACCAACACCTGGGAAGATTCTGGTCCAAATTACGAATGATCAGACCACTCTTAAGAAACATCAGAATGTCAAGGGGCAAGGGTTTACTCCTTTTCTCCTCCATTCTGGAGAGTAAACACATGCACCACTTAAGTGGGAAGTTGGAAATTATTGGCCTCATTCCTACAGGGAAGGCCAGGAACTGTGTCAGAGATGCAAACAGAGGTGTGTGCCCATGGCACAATACAGGAGGCACATCCAGTTGCAGATTCATGTCAATGACTGCATTGTACCCTTTTCTTATGATCATTTCAAGAACATCTTAGGGAGAGACTGGTATTAGTTTGGCTTTAAGAAGCTTAGTCTGGGATTTGGACAGAATAGTAAATGCAAAGTCAAAACTTGAAACCCATCTTCCAATAAAAGTCCATATCTGGCCCAAAGGATTAATGGGAAATTAATCAGCAGTGCTACTGGAAGAATAGGATAAATGGGTACTTCATTGGAATTATTGTTTAAGTCCAGAGAAAGAGAAAAAAAGAAAATTGTAATGGGAATGAATGAAAAGGAGAAGGATGAAGGAGGGCAAAGAAAGCTGATGTCATTTTTGCAAATTATTACCCTAGATGTTAAGTTTATATAATCCTAGTATTTATATGTATGCACAGTTCATATGTACTTTCTTTTTTTTTTTAATGGTTAATTCAGGAATATTTCTTTTTTTCTTTTTTTTCTTTATTGAGGTATTACATATGTGTCCTCATCCCCCCCCACCACCACTCATGCCCTCACCCCCCTGGTGTCTGTGTCCATTGGTTATGCTTATATGCATGCATACAAGTCCTTTGGTTGATCTCTTCCCCTTACCCCCACCATCCCCTACCTTCCCTCTGAGGTTTGACAGTCTGATCGATGCTTCTCTGTCTCTGGATCTGTTTTTGTTCATCAGTTTATGTTGTTCATTATATTCCACAAATGAGTGAGATCATGTGATATTTATCTTTCTCTGACTGGCTTATTTCGCTTAGCATAATTCTCTCCAGCTATCCATGCTGTAGCAAATTGTAAGAATTACTCTTTTTTTTTTTTTTTTTTTTTTTTTACTGCAGCGTAGTATTGTGTAGATGTACCACAATTTTTAAATCCACTCATCTGCTGATGGGCACATACCTCATTTATCTTCACAGAACCTTTATGATATTATATTGGCAGATGTTGCCAACTTTCTTTAATGAAAAAATAGAAATCTAAATTATTTCCCTGATTTCCTTCCCAGTCATAAAGCATCTTTCTTTTCTTGACTAGCTAGCTTATAATAAAGAAACAGCATTAGGAGCTATGCCCCTACATTAAGAAGAACATAAAAAACATTGTGAAGTCACTGTTTTCACATTTATTTGATCAAAACCTGAGACATACATCTGTAAATATTGCAGAAGGAAAAATTATTTAGTTTATCATAGCCACCTCCGTTGGATGTTAGTAAAGTTTTGATCTTTAAATCTATGAAGAACAATTATAGTATCTTGAGAAAGTAATTGGAGATGAGATATTAAATATTGACTTTAATAATACTAAATGGAATATGGGTTTGTAGCATCAAAGTACCTGTATCCAAGTTAGTGATGAACTTAGAGCCTCAAAACTGTTCTTTTACTTGCTTGTTACATCCATTCTTTTTCATTTAGCCTTCTTATTATTGGCCAATAAATGATATAAATGTGAACATAAAATTGTCTGAGGTTGTAAAGTTGCACCAGATATTATGGGAACCTAGAAGAAATTTCATATACTACTAAAAGTACATCCTTTTTTCCTCTCTAATGCCACAAATGATTTCAATGAAAATGAGTCATAGTACCCAAGAAGAACTAGATATTGAACTTTATAAAAGTACAAGCAGACCTCACCGACAGGCAGTTCATCATGCTTCTACATTAAGGTATTAATTTCAATTTCAATCTTCCTGTAAAACAAAAAGGAAGAAATTTTGATTATGGAGTAATGGCCTTGCTGAAATGACATAAATTATAGTTGAGGACATTAAAATTACACACTAAAGCCTACTTCCCACTCCTTTACATAGTGTATTTCTTCCAGTATAGTCTGGATTTCTTCTAAAAATAAATTAGATTCTTATCAAATAGGCTCTCTACTTTCCACATAGAACTGCTGCAACATTCTTAGAAAAAGTTGTCAGAGGTAATTAATTGTATTATTTTGCATCACGTGATAGGGATATTTCATTGGACATATTATTGACGATCCTTTCATGATGACATCACTACTGCACATGAATCTGAAACTTGCTAAAGCCTGACTTTGCAATCAAGGACAAATTCAAATTGTCGTCAAAATTATGAATTTGGCAAATGGAATATTTGGTTTCTTCTGTCCTTTCTTTTTCCCTCTTCCCAATTATTTTTATCAATATTTTGTTCAGAATTCCTTTAGCAGCACTATATATTTTACTGAGGGTAAATGATATTCTAGCATCTATTTCAGTGGCAAGAGTTAAAATTCTGAATATGGCAACATGGTTATTATTTTGTTTGAAAAATAAGTTAGGGAATCGGAGTTACCTAGAAGTAAAAACAGCAGTATTGGAGGATGCAACATTGGCAAAGGCTCAAATTTTAGGTGTAACATGGATGTTTTAGGTATTGCAAACATTTCATTTTAATAAAAATACCATTTATTTTTTTCAGCTTTAAAGTTAAAAGTATATATGTTAAAAATTTAATAGTGCAAACAATTTTGAATGAGAAATAAGCCTCTCTTAGAATGCAAGCCATCAGTCCTGTGCACCAAAGACAAAAAAATCAACTGTTTATTTTATATAATTTCAGTCCATTTCAAAGCCTCTCTACTTGGCGTATGTACATATATGATACAAAGGCTTCTATATCACTTTATATTTACTTTTTTGTAGATTTCATATATCAATATGTATAAATGTACCTCCTTCTTTTAAAAATAAGTTTCTATTAGAAACATTTATTAAATTGTCCTCAAAATTGGTTCTTACTTGCTTTAAAAAAACTGCTGTGATTAATGTCAGTGAATATATAAAATAGTGAATCCATCTTTATAACTTAATTTAAATTCATATATATATACATATATATTTATAAAACCACAGTTTGTTTAATCTGTTTATTCCAATTTAATTAAAAGTGTGAGATTACCTGTTTCCATTATATTCCAAAACTAATTATATTTAAGATGAACCCTATAGAATTGCAGATTTATAGCTTTAACATTAAATATTGGCTATGTCATAAGATTCAACTTATCATAATACTTATTATTGCCAAAATTTTTAATGAACTGTTTTTTAATATCTATAGTAAAATTAAATAGGAATATTTCAAAGACTTTTTTCTAGATATTCATATTCTTTGTATATTTTTCTATTAGTTGTTTTTTTATATCATTAGTTTGCTCATTTTTATGCTGTATAAGTAGCTTATGGAAGTCATGACTGACATAAATTTTGCAATATTTTTCTGACTTTCATTTTACTTCGTTTAGAGTGAATTTTATTGTAGACCTTATCAGAAAACTCTTTAAACAAAGTGATTAATGTCAAGTTTTACTTCAGATTTAGAACAATCTCTCCCCCTCTAAGATGTGTGTATGCTGGGAGCTTCCACCGGGGACCCACAGAACATGTCCACAGGTTGTCATGCTTTAATCTGCACTGTTTTGTTCTTTATTTTCATAGTTATCTTTTTCTTCTTTTGCTGGTTTTAGACTAGTTTAAACTATGTTACTTATAGGACCTCGATTCTTAACACTGCTTTTTGCATCATTAGACACTCCTTAGTATGAGTCAAACATCTGCCTATAATTTGCTCATGATTTGGCTAACACATAACAATTAATGTGACTATTATGTTTCCTTTGAATGCCACACAATTCCCTTTGGTACCAATTTCTTATAACAGATTGATTGGCTTCCTGAGTTTTTATACCCATTAAGATGCTTTTTAGAAGGCAAACATCTGCGGAAACCGGTTTGGCTCAGTGGATAGAGCGTCAGCCTGCGGACTGAAAGGTCCCCGGTTCGATTCCGGTCAAGGCCATGTACCTGGGTTGCAGGCACATCCCCAGTAGGGGGTGTGCAGGAGGCAGCTGATCGATGTTTCTCATCGATGTTTCTAACTCTCTATCTCTCTCGCTTCCTCTCTTTAAAAAATCAATAAAATATATTAAAAAAAGAAGGCAAACATCACAATAATCCAACCAACCAGATACCTAGGCACGTATTAGGCCACTTCTCTTCACTGGAGTGCCCACCTTGGTTGATTAGGGAGGGTGTGCTACTAGAACCTACAGAACACCTAGTACATAAGGTCACTCTACAAAGCCTGGGAGGCATAGCAGCTCTACCTAATATATAGAAACCAACACAAGGAGTCAGAATGAGGAAACAAAGAAATATGATGTCTCAAATGAAAGAACAGAACAAAACTTTAAAAAGAAAGAAAATGGAGACAGGCAATCTACCAGATACAGAGCTCAAAACAATTGGTTAAACGATGCTCAATTAATTTACAGAAAAAGTAAATGAACTCAATGAGACTATCAACAAAGAGGAAGGAAACATACAAATGGAACTAGAAAATATAAAAAGAATGAGTCAGAAATGGAGAATGCATTATCTGAAATGAAGAATACATTACAGGGAATCAACAGTGGAGTAGATGAAGCAGAGGATCAAAACAAAGATTTTGAGAGATAAGTAAGTAGGAAATACCCAATCAGAACAGCCAAAGGGAAAAAAAAATGATGATAGTATAAGGAGCCTCTGGGACTTCAGGCATACTAACATTCACATAATGGGGTGCCAGAAGGATAACAAAAAGAGCAAGAAATTAAAAACCTTTGTGAAAAAATAATTGCAGAAAACTTCCCTATCCTTGTGAAGGAAGCAGACATACAAGTTCAGGAAATGCAGAGTGCCAAACAAGATGAACCAAAAAGCCCACAACCAAGGCACATCATAATTAAAATACCAAAGGGTAAAGACAAAGAGAGAACCTTAAAAACAGCAAGAGAAAAATAGTTATCTGTAAGGGAGCTCCCATAAGACTGTCAGATGATTCCTCAACAGAAACATTGCAGGCCAGAAGGGACTGGCAAGAAATATTCAAATTGATGAAAAGCAAGGAACTACAACCAAGATTCCTCTATCCAGAAAAGCTATCATTTAGAATGGAAGGACAGATAAAGAGTTTCCCAGATGGGACGAGATTAACCTGAAACATATATGAATATAGACATAAACCATGGACACAGACAATAATAGTGTGGGGAAGGCCTGGGGTTGGGCAGGGGATGGGTAGAGGTGGGGAGATGCAGCGGGATGAAATGAGGGACATTTGTAATACTGTCAATAATAAATTAAAAATATATTTTCCCAGATAAGAAAAAGCTAAAGAGTTTATTTTCACCAAACCAGTGTTATAAGAAATGTTAATGAGTCTTCTTTAAGATGGGAGGGGGGATTGGGGAGATGGGTGAAAAAGATGAAAGAATTAAGAAAAAGTACAAATTGGTGGTTACAGAATAGTCATGGAGTTGTAAATCACAGCATAAGTAATATAGTAAATAATAGTGTAATAACTATATTAGTAAGTCATAGACTGTCTAATCACAGGGTTGTACACCTGAAACTAATATGATATTGTATGTAAACTGCAATGAAAAATTAAAAATATTTAAAGTAAAAAATGAGTTTATTTTATGGGTATAAAATTTAAAAATTCAACAAATACTTTTCGTTACTTAGTGTGTTCTGCTATGTTTCTCAGTTCAAATATCCACACCTTTATTTCACAATCTCAAAATATTTAGGATAATTTTAATTTAGATTCCAATTTAGAATTATTTTAATTTATAGAAATTTGATGCAAGACACAAATATCTGAAAGAGGGGGCTAGGAGAGGCTTCCTTAGAAGAATGTTGATCTTTCAACATCAAAAAGAATTTGAAGGGAAAAAACTTACAATATATGCCATTGCAGGTTTGTTTGTAGGAAAATTTGATAGATCTTTGTGTTAATTACTCTAATTCATATAATTCAGCATGACCTCAAATTTTGCCTTATGAAAACCTGATTGCCATGGCCCATTCTGTGGATTCATGTTAAGAGCTTCGCCCTGCTCCAATCACTTGCGTAAGTAAAATACTACAGAACGTTGTACCTTACATACTGTGGGTTGGATGGTAAAATTTTACAAAGCATTGAAATTAGGATAAACAGGATGGATTTTTCTCTGGCATTTTATCTTCCTAACATTAGGAGTTACATAAAAGTTTCACTTTATCTTACTAAAATAAGTCAAAATGTCCCTAAGCAATTCTGATCCTTTTTAAACTTGAATTTTTATTGTGACAAAAACCAACTTTAATTTACAGATTATATTCTACTTTGCATCGTAGGACCCATCTATAGTTCCCATTTTAGTATGAGCTTTTTAAGAACCATAAATTGTCCTACAATAGGTTCTAATACCAATCTCTAGGGATTTTTTTTTTTTTCACTAAAGAACACATGAAAGAGTTTAATTCCACATGTCTAAAAAATATTTTTATTAATATATCAATGAATACTTCAAAACACTTATTACAAAGTCCTTAGTCTTCCTAGCTGAGAATTCTTAAAGTTTTTAAAAGGATTATGCTTTTAACTTACTTTTTTTTTTTTTTTACTTTTAGATATATAAGACATCAATAGATGCATTCTTATAAATAACTAGAGGCCCAGTGCACAAAATTTGTGCCTGGGTAGGGTCCCTAGCAGCTGCCAGCTGCTAGCCAGGGCCTCCCTTCCCCCGGCTGCCTGCCGCCACCACCAGCTCGGGGGAGGGGTTGCCGGTGGTTGGCCAGCTGGCCCCGTCCCCTGGTCAAACTCCCGGTCAAACTCCCAGTCAAGGGGACAATTTGCATATTAGGCTTTTATTATATAGGATAAAGCAATGATAATAATGCCAAAATTTATCAGTCGATGTCTCAAAATTTAACCCCAGTTTTCATTTGAGTCAATCACCTTGGAGATTATTTTTTGCATTTTATATTTATATGTAAAATAGAAACGTGTTTAGGGGTATTCATATTTACATATATGACATTACATATATTTATATTTCTACTATATTCTTTTATATGTAAACATTTTGCTTTATAGTTTTTATATATTGGTACATATTTTTCTTCCTCATTCTTTTTAACTCAGGATTTATAATATGGCTACAACATAAAAATTATCTATCACTTTCCTTGGAGGTATAAATTAAGGTTGTTTTATGTTTATTAAAAAATATATGTTTTTAGAAATATTTCTTTGGATATATATAATTTCATTTCATTTTACTGGATAATATATTACAAAATTCCAGCAATTGAATGCCACAATGCTGTTTCTACTTATAACTTAGTAGTCCAATCCTCAACCAGTGATCAATGCTATTATAATGAGGATAGCATTTTGATGAATAGCAGAAATTTCAGCTGTGCTTATGTAAAAATCATGATATCATAGCTTGTATTTCCAGATAGCTACCCTTTAGGAATAAAGGTATATTTTCACAGCTATTATAATTTGATTGAAGGAGAATTCAGATTAAAAATGTCATAAATTTAGGGTCTGACAAGTTTCCACCTTTTGTCAACTGTTCCCTGGAATTAGGTGAGGATAGTAGTGCATAAACTCACAGCAATGCTAAAATTTTACTAAGACTGGAATTCATTGAATTGAATAAAAACACTTATTCTGTATCTTCTTTTAACTTTATCATTTACTTCACAAAATTACATACCAGAGATTAACATTTCAGATGGGGAATACAAAACCCTTTCAAGATTGTCTAATGAAATTGAAAGGTGGCTTAATGGCTTGAAAAGATGAGAAAATATAGTAATCTCTTATTTTCTGAATTCACAATTTTCTGAGGTAAGATAATAAATGTGGTTTTATTTCATCTTTTAAACTTACATTTTGATAACCTTCTGGTTAACTTTTGTGTGTCTAACAAAGGCTGTCTTTTCCACACTTCACAATAGAATCACTAAATTATGATTTCTCTAGAATAGTAATTCCTGTTTGAATAGAAACTGAAAAATATTCAGTGATAACAGATAAATCAGTTTTAGTCTAAATTCCATCTCCTCTAGGTCAAAGTTTCTACTGAAAATGTCACAGAGTGTTCCTCATAAGATTTGTAAAGTGAAATATGGTCCAGTTTTTGAGACAATATAATCTGGATCTAATTTCCAGTTTTTAGAAACATGGGATCTTAGATAATTTACTCAATCTCTCTGTGCTTTCATTTTCCCTTCTACAAACAGTGGATGATAATACTTTTATCCTCAAAGAAGACTAAATAAACTCTTTTATCAAGTAAATAGTTTAGCACAGTGCCTGGAATAAATATTAAGCACTAGATATGATTTTATCTTCTTAACATTAGCCATTACATAAAAGTTCCATTTTATCTTACTAAAATAAGTAAAAATGTCCCTAAACAATTCTTATCCTTTTTAAACAAATTTTTATTGTGACAAAAACAACTTTACTTATGTATAATATTAACAACCTCATATTTCAATCAAAGTTTGAAAACAATGATCTTAGCATAGCATTTTAGGTAATGATAGCTTCCCAAAGATGAATGAAGCAAAAGGTGCTATTGGAATCATTAAACTTGGATTCTTTTTGCATTCTCTAAGAGTTTAGATGATATCAAACATTGAAGTATATACAACTAAACCACATACAGGTGTGTCTGTGTGTGTGTATGTATGTGTGTGTGTGTGTGTGTGTGTGTGTGTGTGTACTAGTTGATGGAGAAGCTAATAGCATACTTTAATACTTATTTTGTGGCCTTCCAAATACTGTAACTTTGAGCATTTCTATTTTTTTCCTCCATGTGAAAGAATGAGAAGTAGAAGGGGGGGGATGAGAGAAAGAGAGAGGGAGAGAGAAACATCAATGTGAGAGAGACACATAGATTGGTTGCTTCCCACATGCTTTCTGACTAGAGGTAGGGAGTGAATCCTCAACCCAGGTACATGCCCCAAACTGGGAATCAAACCCATGACTCATTGCTGCTGCCCCCAAATCTAACATTGATCTTTCCTTAAAAGTACATCCCAAAATTATGCTCTTTTAAAAATTTGAATATATAAAGATATTGCTAAACATAAAATTCATATCTCCTCATGATGTTTCAAACATATGGAGCATTGAGATATATGTATAACTAGGGGCCCAGTGCACGAATTCATGCATCTTGAAAGGAACTGTGGGCCGCAAGGCTGAGGTAGGCACAGGGGCAGGTCTCGACCCATCCTCCGCGCCCCTGCCTGGCCCCTCCCTCCTTGGCCCTGGTCACCTGTCTGCTGGCAGCCCTGCTCCCACCACCACCACTCCAACGTGCTGATGGCACTGGCCCCACTTGGAGTAATTGGGGCTGGCACCAGCAGTGCGTGTGAGCAGGGCTGGTTCCGTCAGTGGGTGCGAGCAGCGGCTGCTTCCCTGATCACCCCTCAGGAGCAGGGGGAGGTGGAGAAGCCCTCAGGGGCAATCGGGGCCAGCAGCTGCCACTTGCACCCACTGATGGTGCCGAGTGATCAGGACTGGTGCTGAGTGATCGGGACTGGTGCTGGGCACTGGCAGCAGGTGCAACCAGCGGCTCTGGCACTGGCTGCGAGTGCAAGTGGGGCCAGCATTGGCAGCAGGTGCGAGCGCTGGGCGGGACTGCAGTGTGCAGAAGCAAAGAATTTTCAGTAACCACCAGAGGCTTGCCTTGATGACAGTGACTGGTGTCCTGCCTTGGTGTGGTGCCCCCACTCACCTGCTTCACCATCCTGCTGAAACCAAGCCCCGCCATGTTCCGCATATGCCCCCTGGTGGTCAGTGCACATCATAGTGACCAGTTGTTTGGTTGTTCAGTTGTTCCGGTTGTTCTGCCATTTGGTCTATTTGCATATTAGCCTTTTATTATATAGGATGATTGTGGTTTTGCTACAGAAACTCACATGGTTTGTTGTGTTTGAAATGGTCATAAATAATATACACTCACACACAGGCACATTTGTGTACATAATTTTTGGTTATTATTATATTGTTGTTGTTATCACATAGATGTGTTTGATCTCTGTAGAGCTTACCTTTTCTCTGATCACTGAAGGAATCACTACAGATACTATGAATCCATCTGTGTCTCAGTCCCTGGCAAGTGGAAATGCTACCTCTATTGCCTCACTGTTCACTGTTTTAAATGAGCAAATTACACAATCAGAATTTTCGGTGTAAAAAATGCTTCCTGTAACTAAATCTGGTGTTTGTTTAGATATTTGATATGTACCTTTGTTGTTTTATTGTGATTTTTATTTACATTTTCCCACCAATCCTACTCTAGTAACTTTGATCCATTTCCTATTCTGAGAGTAATTTATTGCTTTTAGAATTAATGCTACTTTTGCTTTTACATGAATCCCCTCTTGTAGAATATTTATATTCATAAATCCTATTTGATTACTAACCCAGTCAGTATACAGTGTTTATGGCTATAATTTAGTCTATATAATATTCAATGTACATATCAGTATTAGATACTTGATTATGTTTTTATTGACAGGTCAGAGGTTAATCAATATGCCTGGAGTCACATTCACCAGATATGAATAATGGTATTTAAATGTAAATCATATGCTTAGATGAGTCTTTTGAGAGTCATTAATAATGGCAGGTGTGTAGTTAAATTTATTCTAGACCTGCAAAGGACTAAATGTTGTTACCTCTACTCTGAACCTTATATGACAGATGTTTATTGTGGTTTTATTTCTTTTTTTGTATCCTCTCAATGAGTTATTCTCATATTCATTTTTAAATGAGACATTATTGTTAGAAATGTTAAATAACTTTTCTAAAATCACATAGTTAAAATGTGTCCAATGACAAGGTCCTATATTTTATTTTTTAGTATGCCTTATATTTTAGTGTCTTTTAATGTAAGAATAGTTTAGCACATTTCTCTAGACACAAGGATATAATGTAATGGTTGGCTACTGAAGAGAGACAAATAGGAAGCTGGCAATTTAAACTAGGTCTACTGCTTATTAATTCAATGATATTACATATTTAATTTTTCTACTGTAATTCCCCTTACCTGTAAAATATAGAAATTATATTAAATGAATTTGGGCTCTGAAATTCTAATGCATTCAACACTTTATAATGTATTATTTTCCCTGATTGTGTTAGCCAAACTCTGATATTCACTTTTGAGGAGTGCAAGGTTATGTCATGGTAAGTGTTAGGACCTTATTTTATAATCAGATTCATGCTCTTATGTCATTGTGGTAGTCTTTTTACTCTAAAAGAGTCTGACATAGTGTGGAGCTTTTAGCTAACTGGGGTTATATGTAAACTCTGTTAGCCATGGTTTCTCAATCTTGATAATATTGAAATTTGGGTTGGATAATTATTATGTGGTGGAGGATCTCTGTGTTTCAGTAAGTTTAACACCACCACTGGTTCCAGTAACACTAGGTGCAAGTAGAACCTCTCTCTAATTGTGACAATTGAATATGTCTCCAGATATTCTTAAATATCCCCTTGGTTATAATCAATGGTAGACATAACAATGTGAATTAATTATTGTCATATAACAGCCTTCATATGGCTTCTGTGTTCTAACAAAAAATAATTTTCTCTCTTATGGGTAAATTTTAAAACTTGGCCCCTGAACAAATGCTATCCTCCCTACGCTAATCTTCTCCCTTAACCCCTCTAGTCCCATATGAAATAATTTAGGGTTAATAGAGTCATCAGTTTATCAGCTACAAAAGTTGATTCCATGGCAATTATCTTGGGTACTTCCTAGTTTGGGGTATGTCTTAAATTTCTGTTTCCAGATGATATGGCCTTCTTCTAAAAGAAAAACAGACAAAAAACTTTAAAAATTCTAATGTGCCTTTACCTTTAGAAAGTGTAAAATCTGAAGTAAATGCAATAATTAAATCTTGTTTTCTGAATTCCCACCTCTTTTCCTAACTCTATGGGCAGTGCATTAAGTATACACAACCACCTGAAGCCCTGCCTGCCCCAAGCTTTTTATTAAATGCTTAAAGTTATAAGAGAGAAAATTTTGTAGCTCATTATAAAAATCTGCTGCCTTATGTTACAATTGGGGCTCCTGTAGAGAAACACATTGTTGGTTTTTTTGCTATTATTCCCATTTATATGGCATATCTCTTTTGAGAAATTCAAAGCTCTTTGCTATCTTTAAATAAACTGAGTTACTGTTTATGGGGAGTAAGAAAGGGAGAAAGAAAGGAGACACACACACAGAGATGGAGTGAGAGCGATAAAAAGACAGAAAACAGAAACGTTTAGAGAGAAAATTCTTTTAGAATATGGGTAGACTCAGAAACAGGTCATTTGTTTAACTTTCTACGTTGGGAAAACAAGCTAAGAAAGGACATTTTTTTCTACAATTACTTCATTTGTTTTCTTACATATAGAAACACGGGATGCCTGCATTCAAATAATAATTTCTGCTTTCCAGACTCTGTAAACTATAACATCTAAGATTAATGCTGACGCTCTCTTCTTAATAGATGGCTAATGCAGTCATTTTCTTTCCTCTCACCTCCTTTCCTTCCTTCTCCATGTCAAATTCTCATTAGCAAGGTTCTCTTACACATAAGAAATCTGAGGAATCTCAGAGGGAAGGTGGGTTGGGGATAGAGATTAACCAAAGAATTTATATGCATATGCATAACCCATGGACACAGACAATAGTTCAGTGATGGCCAGGCGAGACGGCGGGAGCAAGGTGTGGGGAGGGCAAGTGGGGGGAAAAGGGTTATACTGTAATACTTTAAAAAATAATGACATATTATTTAAAAAGAAGAAGAAGAAGAAATTTGGCTAGTTAGAGACCTGTGTAGATGATGTAGACAGCTTGACCTTAGTTTAGTACCATGAAAATAAAGGTTGGGAGAGAAGCTTAGGAATGTCTTAGAGGGGTTCTCTTTATTTCATTATGCCTACTACTGAGGAAAAAAATTGGGGCCCAGAAATTGCATTTCAGAGTTTTGGGTTCCCAGTCTCCTTGTGGGGCTCAACCTGATTTTCTACTGCTCAAGCGATGAGGAATTCTTCAGTGGTCCTCTGGGATTATAGGTGTTTCTCAGTCTTTGGAATGCTCTATGAACAAGTGCACCTTTTATTGTCATGATAATTAAAGTAATAATATCAATAACAACTGATTATAGGGAGTTAGGGGTTTTATCTTTACAATTTGAAATAAGATAACTAGTCATAAACTATTACACATTTTTTTAGGCTCAAACAGAAAGAGTTGGTAGCTAAAGCAAGATTAGCCTTTAGATTTTTGCCATTTTACTGACTTAAATTATCAACATACTAGCAAGAATGAGTCCTTTAGCTATTTAGTGTTTTTGGGGGGATGATGGGAGGCATTGTTTATTATAATGCTGCTTTTAAATCCAGCCTCTGAATGAGCCTTATAATGAAGTAAGGCTCCCTTCCAAGGTCTTCTTATTAGCATGGGGCAGAGGTGGGATGGAGCAGAAGCCAAGTTGGCCTCCTAGGACAGTCTATCACCATAACATGGTGACTGAGCAATCTGCATTAATTGGAAAAAAACAAACAAACAAAAAAAAACAAGCAAAATGCACAAATAAACCAAAATACAGGGTTGGGCAAAAGTAGGTTTACAATTGTGGGCATGTGAAACACAAGTTCATTCTTATATTATTAGTTATTAATTATTGTATTATTTTCCATATAAACACAGTAAATATACTTTTGACCCACCCTGTATAATCATACAATTGTGTGAGGAGAAACGTGGAAAGAACTCACATTCCTGTCCAGAAGGTCTTGTTAAAATTCTGACTCTTTTTTTGTATCTGTGTAAATGTAAGCAGGTCATAATCTGGTGGAAATTGAATTTCCTCACCGAAAATGATGAATTCCTACAACCTTAATTATTTGTTACAAATGAGATAAGGTGTTTCTAATTATAAAATATTAAATGCTATGCAATATAAGTCATCCGATTATGTACATAATATAGAAATATTTTTATAGAACTCTTTCAAGATGTCTATTTTCTTTAATTGCCCATTTTTAAAATTTTTGTTATTTAATTATTTTTAATTTTTAATTACAGTTTACTTTCAATATTACTTTGTATTGGTCTTGGATGTATAGCTGAGTGGTACATGCAAGTGTGGGCAAAAGTAGATTTATAGTTGTTCATATGGAAAAATCATAAAATAAATAAATAAATAAATAAATAAATAAATAAATAAATAAATAAAGGAAGAATAAATTCTGTTTCTTGTACTCATAACTGTTAACCTACCTTTGCTCATCCCTCTATATTTTACATAGTGTTCCCTGTGATATTTCCAATACCCAACTGGCACCATGCTGCTTTTAAATCCATCCTTCTGAATGAACTCTTATATTAACTTATTGTAACAGTATGCAATTATTCTTACTGTTTGACCGAGTGCTAAATTAAAGATCAAGTTGATTTGGGATTAGAAGAGAGGCATTTCAAAATATGCTCAATACTGCATAAAATTATTGAGATTGGTTGAAGTCATCTCGGAAAACCAAGATTAATTTGTTCATATTTAAATGAAAAATAGTAGCGCTTTACTTATATCAGTACATTTGTTTGTCTATTTTTAGTATTTATGTCTTAAACCTTGTGATATATCTTATTACCTCCTTTATTTTATGTGCACTTCTGGAAGGGGCTATCCTACCAAATCTTTAAATGGTTCTATCTTCACATTTTGTTTATAGAATTCTGTAACACCTTAGGAATGACTTAACACTCTATCTAATCATCTTTATTTGTGATTGTTTTAAAAAGCAATTATCCAACTTGTATTTTTATTTATTTCCTATGAACTTTGAAGATAAAGTGTCAATTTTTCATTTATAGAAGAGATTTTGGATTCTCTAGTTCACCAATTTCTCTATAAAGTTAATAAATTTAAAAAAAATTACACCTGGTTACAACTCATTGAGGTTTTAGCTATTTTTTCCATAAAATAATATGTTTGTTTTTAATGTTTTATCTAGTATTTTGAATAAAAATATTTTCTTTTGGGTAAAAAGCATATAATAACATTATTGCCTTAATTATTTGATCATCAGAACACAACTATTATTCCTAATTTACAAATGAGTAAACTCAGACACAGAGAGAAGTTCAGTGTCCTTCCCAAGATTACATAGCTAGTTGGGGACAGAGTTATGATTTGAATGCAGACAGGATGACTCCAGAGCCCATGCTGTTTACTATTGTGCTTCTAGTTCGAGTAGACAAATAGCCATTCTACTACTATAGTTTTTTGCTTCTGTTTTCCTATCGGAATACCTCTGTGCACTACTTATTATTTGTGTTTGCCAAATTTCCATAGGAGAAAACACTATATAATGTGAAGAGATCTGTATTATTAGGCAGAAGAACTGTGGTCATTTTTGAAATTTATCAGCTTTGTGATATTAGGCAAAAGCCATTAGTCTGTTTCTGTATGTGTATAGAAAGGGGGATATTACCTGTCCAACTTCTTACAGGTTGTGGGGAAGAAGAAATTAAATTATATCTAGAAAAAGTCCATTGTAAATGTTAAATGTCCTATTATTGTGATATATTATTATAAGCTTCTTCCTTCATCAGGTAACCTCAGGCCATTTTTATCACATCTCTCAGCCCTTCTCCTTACTATATTGGTCCTATAAAATCTTATAGACCTACATTTGGCATATTATGTGTGTGTGTATATATATATATATATATGTGTGTGTGTGTATATATATACACACACACACACATATATATACATATACACAAACATATATATACATATAATTTTTTTCTGGAAATGTGTGTATATATATACATATATCCTATATAATAAAAGCCCAGTAACCAAATAGCGAACAACCAGAATGACCAATTGACCAGTCACCCGGATGCACACTGACCACCAGGGGACAGACACTCAATGCAGGAGCTGCCCCCTGGTGGTCAATGTGCTTCCACAGTGGTAGCACTACTTGACTGACTGGGATGAGTGGAGCTCCCACAGCAGGCCAATCCCTGCAGGCCACGCCCCCCCGCCACAAGTGCATGAATCCCGTGCACCGGGCCTCTAATATATATATGTGTGTGTGTGTGTGTGTGTGTGTGTGTGTGTGTGTGTGTGTGTGTGTGTATCTGAAAGATACTCTGCCAATTTCTTCAATTTCTTCATGTCTTTATTCTTTAATCTTCTCTAACTTAACTTCTGGCCCATAAATTGACCCAAAGCAGCTTATGCAAAAATCACTAGGAAATGCCAAGGCTTAATTACAGTAGGACATTTTTATTTATTTGACCTCTTCAGCAGTTTTCAGGATGTTAATCACTTATCTTTCTGGAATATTCTATTCAGGAGGTTCCTAAGACACAGCAGTTGCCTGTATTTCCTACTGTCTTTGGGACTTCTTCTTGGTCTTTGTTTTGGATTCATTTTCCTATTTCTCACTAAATTTCTTCAAAATGGAAGTCTAGACACTTATTTTCCAAACCTATTTTATCAATTTAGATGATGTCGAGCATATACAAAGCTTTATTACACCCTATCGACTGATGGATTCAAACATATTTATCAAAAGCCTTATCTTTAGTAGGAGCTTATTTAATGAGCTCCAGGTACATATTTAATGAGCTTCTGTGGCCCATGTAATAGGTCAACTTGGAAGTTTCAAAGGTAACTTTTTTTCAAAATGCATCTATAATACCAAACATGGTTTTCTAGATTTGTTTTCATCTCATGTGTCTAGTTGTACAAAAGGTAAATGTAGACTTTTTAAAAATAGTCATTCACTCTAATTTCCTATATTCAACCCACAGTTCTGAATATATCTAGTAGAATAAACTAATGATAGTCCCCAGTAGAAGCCATTTTAACTGGACATTGCCAATCAATTTACAACCTCTGTCCACTATATTCATTGATTAGAAGCATGGCCACAACAATATTCTTATTCATAACCATTTGCGATGTAATTATTCTAATTTCTGAGTTCTGGCATGTTTTTTGTTTTGGTTACAAGGATGTTACCAAATGTCACACAAAGAGGGCCTTGAAAAACACTTCATAGCAAGACTTGTATTCTCTTTGTTTCCTTGAGATTCCTCCCATTGAAGCCTTAGCTAGGCTATTGAATGATAAATTTTATATATAACCCAATCACTTTGTGGCACCAGCCAACAGACAACTAGAGTCATCTAGCTTAATGCCAGATGACTGCTCACACTTCAGTCAATGCATCTGAATCCAGTGTAAATTGCTGACCACAGAATAAATAAATGATGATTGTTTAATCCATTAAGTTTTTTGGGGGTTTGATTATAGTGACCTATATTTGTTATATATCCTTCCAAAGAAGCTGTCCTTATAGAAGCTATTCATGTTGTCATATTGCATTCATTTGATTAATATTTCTGTATTTTAATAGAATATAAGTTCCAGGAAGACAGTAACCTTATCTTTCTCATTGTCTTATTTCCTATGCTTAATACAGAGTCTAGCACATAGTAGATACTCAATAATTGTGAAAATAATAAATGGATTAGAAAATTAATAAATATTGCAAGAATGTTTAGAATATAATTATAAAAATTTGTTAATTATTAGACTAATAAGAACACAATGTAGTGTTTAGAATTAAATGATGGTGATTCTGCATCGTGACTATATAGGCTATCGAAGTTTAATATGTTTAAGAATAATGGTGGGTAGTGTGTTAAAGTAAAAATTCCTGATTCATAGTCCCAGAGAAGGTGGTAACAAAATAATGGGATATTGCCCATGAGATTATATTTTTAATAAGCACCCAAAGTGATTTAAATGCACAAATTCATGGAATTTACTTTGAGAAATACCAACTATTTAATTTCTCACCAACTTTAAATACCAAGCTGTTTTATATATTTCACTTAGACTATTTCTGTTTACCTATTGAAATGTGCTCAGAAAATATTAATTTTAATATTAGCCTAAGGAAATTATAAATTGAAAAATAAATATGTGCTAAAAACCTGTAACAGAAACCAAAAATTAAAAAAGTAAATAAATAAATAATTAAAGCCTTCTCTTCACCAGCAAAGACATTTTGAATATTTTCTGGTTAGATATACTTATCCTATTTCACCCCTTCCCATTGTCATTGGTCATTGTCAGCTACTTGCATATAAAGAAATTGAAACCACTCATGTTCTAAGTCACAGAAAAATCTGCTATTTCTTAAAAATTATATATATGGATTTATTCAATCTTAGCATTTGAAGACATATAATTTTATGCCTTCACTACTTCATTTGAGGAATTGAAGTGAGTATATATCCTGATGGGATTATTTCTGATCAATGTAAATGTCTCAGTTGGGAATGATTTAGTTCATACCATCCTGAAATTACAAACTACTTATTTTAAAAAGTTATTGTTGTTATTGAATATACATTTTCAACTACATTGCCAAGCCTAAAGGTCTCTATGGCATTTATTGGGAAAGGTGGACATGAATGTCACTCTGAAATAGTAAGGTGGGAAGAGAAAAACCTAATCAACTATTTGGTCTCTAAAAGCCAGCATACAATCAAGATTGTAAGAAGGATTACTGGGTAACTTTCTCCCATTTGGCTCATTTGAATCTTTTATGTATTTTTTACATTTTTATTTTTATTGAATTTATTGGGGTGACATTGGTTAATAAAAATATATAGGTTTCAGGTATACAATTGTACAATATATTGTACAATTATACAACTTACTTGTACATTTGCATCATGTATTTAATCACCCAAAGACGTTTCCTTCCATCATCATTTATGCCCCCTTACCCTATTCTACCTCCCTCCATTCCCACTTCCCTCTGACAGTCATCATACTGTTGTATATGTCCATGAGTCTCTTTTATTTTCTTTGTCTAATCCCTTCATCCTTTCACCCAGCCCCCAAGCCCCACCCCTCTGACAGCTGTCAGTCTGTTCTCTGTACGCATGAGTCTGTCTCCACTCTTAGTTTATTTTGTTCATTAGATCTCAAATATAAGTGAAATCATATGATACTTGTCTTTCTCTGACTGACTTATTTTACTTAGCATAATCATCTCCAGGCCCATCCCTGCTGTTGCAAAATATAAGATTTTCCTTCTTTTTAAAAGCTGAGTAGTATTCCATTGTGTAAATGTACCACAGCTTTTTTAATCTATTCATCTACTGATGGACACTTGGTCTGCTTCCAAATCTTGGCTATATATATATGCCTAAACAACTGGCCGACTGTTCAACTGGCCGACCATTAGCTATGATGCACACTGACCACCAGGGGGCAAACACTCAATGCAGGAGCAGAAACCACAGGCATGGAAACATGGGACAGACTGAAGAATCTCAGAGGGAAGTGGGGAGGGGGAAGGGCAGATAGAGATTAACCAAAGATCTTATATGCATGCTAGAGGCCCAGTACATGTATTTATGCACTGGTTGGGTCCCTTGGCCTGGCCTGCACCCTTTCTGAATCCAGGACCCCTTAGGGGATGTCAGAGAGCCGGTTTCAGCCTGACCTTGGCAGGCCAGGCCGAGGGACCACACCAGTGCATGAATCTGTGCACAAATCCGTACACCAGGCCTCTAGTTGTGAATAATGCTGCAGTAAACACAAGGGTGCATATATCTTTTTGAATTAGTGCTTCTGTTTTATTCTGATTAATACCCAGAAGTGGATATGTTGAATCATATGGTAGTCCTATTTTTTTTTTTTTTGAGGAACCTCCATACTATTTTCCATATGGAAATGCTGCACCAATATGCTGCACCAATTTGCATTCCTACCATCAGTGAACAAGGGCTCCTCTTTCTCTACATTCTCTCCAACACTTGTTATTCTTATCTTTTTCTATACTAGCAAATCTAACAGGTGTGAGGTGATATCTCCTTGTGGTTTTGATTTGCATTTTCTTAATGACTAATGACGTAGAGCATCTTTTCATGTACCTGTTGATGTTTGAATGCCTTCATTGGGGAAAAATGTCTATTTAGATGTTCTGCCCATTTTTTACTCAAACTATGTGTTCTTTTTCTATTGACTTGTATGAATTCTTTGTATAATCTGGGTATTAGCCTCTTATCAGATGTAAGACTTATAAATATTTTCTCCCATTCATTAGGGTGCTTTTTTCATTTGATTGATGGTTTCCTCTGCAGAGCAGGACTTTTCTAGATTAATGTAGACCCACTTATTTGTTTTTGCTTTTGTTCTTTGCTTTTGGTGTCAGGTTTTAAAAATTGTTACTGAAAAACATAATTGGTTCAGGTAGGAATTGCATTGAATCTGTATATTGCTTTGTGCAGTATGGACATTTAACAATACTAATTATTCCAATCCATTAAAATAAAATATCTTTCCATTTATTGGTTTCTTTTTTATTTCATTAATGTCTTATAATATATATATATATATATATATATATATATATATATATATATATATGATCTTATTGGGCAAATATATCCCTAAATATTTTATTTTTTATGTAATTGTAAATGGGATTGTTGTCTTACTTCTCTTTTTGATAGTTAATTATTAGGGTATAGAAACACAACAAATTTTTGTGTATTGATTTTGTATCCTGCAATTTTACTGAATTTATTTATTAGTTTTAATATTTTTTGGTAGAGTGGGGTTTTCTTTATATAATATCATGGCACTGTAAATAGTGTGACAGTTTTGCTTCAATATATGGAAGTTGCCAAAAGTAAGTTTACAGTTGTAAGTACATGAAACTCAGAGTTTATTCATGTGTTTTTATTTAATAATTATTGTATATATATTTGTATTACAACTGCAAACTTACCTTTGCCAATCCGTATTAGCTTCTTCAAAGTGGATGACTTTAATTTCATTTTCTTGCCTAATTACTCTGGCGAGGGCTTCTAATACTTTGTTGGATAAAAATGGCAAGAGTAGGCAACCTTGTCTTGTTCTTTCAGAAAAAGATTTCATTCAGGGTTTTACATGTGAGTACGATGTTAGCTTATCATTAATTACATTTAATATGTTGATGTATATTTGATCTGTACCTGCTTTGTTGAGAGTTACTATCATACATGGTTATTAAATTTTGTCAAGTGTTTTTTCTTCACCTATTGAGATGATCAGATGAATTTTATCCTTCATGTTGTTAATGTTGTATATCACATTGACTGATTTCTGGATGTTGAATTATCTTTGTAATTCTGAAATAAATCTCACTTGATTATGATGAATGATCCTTTTAATGTATTGTACTGGTATACAATTACTACACAACTGATGTACATTTGGTAAATTTTTATATTTTTCCTTTTTTGATGTTTACATATTTACATGTGTTTTTGTAATTTGTTTTTATCCTGTTAACAATTTTTTTGGTATAAATAGCATCACTACTATTTATTTAACAGATAAGAATTTGTGCTTGAGTTAAAAAAATCAGTATGAAGTGGGATCCTCTTGTTTTGGTTGGTGGCAATTTCTTTTTATCTTTTAAAAAAATATATTTTTATTGATTTCAGAGGGGAAAGGAGAGGGAGAGAGGGAGAGATAGAAACATCATTGATGAGAGAGAATCATTGATTGGCTGTCTCCCCCACTCCCCCCATTAGGGATTGAGCCCACAACCTGGACATATGCCCTTGACCAGAATTGAACCCAGAAACCCTGTAGTCCCCAGGCCAATGCTCTATCCACTGAGCTAAACCAGCTAGGGCTGTAGCAGTTTCTTAAATGGAAGAAATCATTTTGAGACATCAATAGAGACTTCTATTAAATACATTGAATAAACATAAGGCTCAGTAAATTATAGAAGAGAAGGGACTTGTTTGTGATATGTTTATATTCCTATCCACTAATGTACACACTCGTGGCTTTTATAACTCAAAAAGACCAGGAAATACACACACACACACACACAACCATGTTTTATGTGGTTATGTGGTCATGTGAGTTATGTATTAAGAAATACATGTTGTAAAATAAAATATTTTATGATTACATAAAAAGTAAATTATGTTGCTAAACTTAATTCACAGTCCCATACCAGGGGAACTATTCAGTGGAAATATGCATTTGAGTATAATAATGCTACAGAACTAATGAAGAATTACTTAGTAGTGGAAAAAACTGTTATCCAGCAAGGATTTTATTACTTATAGGTATCAATCTATCATTTGTTCATGTAAAATTCTAATTTTATTCATATAAAAATCTCAGTGCAGTAAGTAAAAAAAGATTCAAAGGGCTTATAGAAAGGAAAAGCTTTCCTATATATGCCATCATAGAAGTGGTATATGGTTATATTGAGTTTAAATTCTGCTTTTTAAAAATAAGCTAAATTTTGTTTTATTTTCCTTGATTATAAGCATTACTCCATGCATTTAGAATTTTAAAATATGGCAGAAATTTTAGGATTTAAGTGCCTATAGACTGATTTTTTTAAAAAATATTTTACTCCTGAATGGAAATAGGGAATATTGTCTTTGTTTTCTTTTTCTCAAATCCATCTTTTACCCTCCGAGGCCAGCCTGTGTAATTTTTGTACCATTGTAATTAACTAGTCTACACTAATAAAAGAGAAACATGGTAATTAACCATAACTTTGCTACCCTTCCCATTGGCTAATCAGAGCGATATGCAAATTAACTGCCAGCCAAGATGGCAGTTAACCGCCAACAAAGATGGCAGTTAATTTGCATATGTAGGCCGCAATGCTGGGAGGCGGAAGAAGCCACCTGCTGCTGAGGGCAATCGGAAACCCAGGTGGCAGCCAAGAGCCAGAGAACCCAGCTGCCTTTGCTCAGAGAAGCCAGGCCACCTTTGCCGGCTTCTGTGATAGGAGAACATGGCCGCCTTTGCTGGCCCTGGGCCAGTAATCGGAGAAGCCGGGTGGGGCAGGGAAGAGGGGGATGTCTGCCTCTTCCCTGCCCCGCCTGGCTTCTCAGATCACTGATCACCAGTGATGGAGGAACACCCAGAGGCAGGGCCAGAGGCCGGGCTGCATAGCTGCCTGGGGACACCATCCGGACCCCAGGGGCGACACAGCCAGGCCCCAGCAGGAGACCCAGAAGGCAACCCAGGCGCTGGGGCTGCATCGCTGCTGGGAAACGCAATCTGGTGCCTGGGCTGAGGAGACCCAGAAGGAGACCCAGGGGCCTCCATGGAGAGTCTCCATGGTCAGATGGCACGGTGTCCGGACAGGAATAAAGACCCAAGGTGACTCAAATGCCTGGCCACGGGGTTAGACAAGGCAGCAGGGCCTTTCAGTTGGGGGTGGGGTGGGGGTGGGGCGAGGGAGGCAAGCCGGAAATAGAGAACTACAACTCCCAGGAGGCTTAGGACCGGGGCCTGGGTGCCTGGCTGTGAAATCAGATGAGCATGTAGTTTTGCAAGCCACTTTAAACTAGAGGCTTGTAAGGTTGGAAGTTCTGCGTCGGGAGCCAGGGAGAAATGGAGCTGGAGCAGAGAGAGGGGTCCATGGCAGCTGTGGGCTTTGAGGAGTTCTCAGCACCTCCCAGCTGGGAGCTGGTGCTGCCTCCGCTGAAGGTGGTCACATCCTGGAGAGCGAGCTTGAGACCGAAGTGGAGTTCGTGTCTGGGGGTCTGGGCAGCTCCAGCCTCCAGGAGCGAGAGGAAGAGGAGGAGGCAGCCTGAGGCCAACAAGGGCGGCACCAATGGGAACTCAATCGCAGGAAGTACCAGGCACTGGATCAGCGCTGCAGGGAGATTGAGCAGGCGAAGGAGCGGGTCCTGAACAGGCTCCATCAGATATAGAGGATAACATGGAGACTCCAGCAGGAGCGGAGGTTCCTCATGAAGGTGATGGACTCCTACAGCCACAACTACCGGGCCAGCCAGTTCACCATCTTACTGGAGGACGAGGGCAGCCAGGGCAGAGACGCCCCCAACCCAGGCAATGCTGAGAACGAGCCTCCGGAGAAAGAGGGGCTGTTCCCGCCCAGGAGGACGCCAGCGCCCACAGAAGCCAGCAGCCTGGCTCCTGGCGAGGGGCCCAGCGGTTGGAAGAGGCGGCTGGAAGGGGGCAGGGCGGGAGTCCCGCTGACTCCAGAGCTGGCCCCGTGCAGATAAAGGTGGAGGAAGACTTTGGCTTCAAAGCGGTCGAGGCTCTGGACTCAAGTTGGGTTTCTCGGGTGCCAGAAAAGTAGCTGCCCTACCCCACCCTAGCCAGCTCCCCCTTTGACTGACCCCCCAATAAACGGACCCCATGCTCTCCTTGGCAAAAAAAAAAAAAAAAAGCTTATAGAGGCATGCTTATAGGATCAAATAGTATAAATATAGATGTAACAGGACAATAAAAAGAGAACCTGGCTGATGATCACCTGAACGCTGCCTCTGTGTCATTTCTTCTTCACCGACTCCGTCCACACCTTTGGGAACCCCTGGACCTGCTGAGGCAGGACTCCAACATTCCTCTTCTTATAAGGACTTCAGTGAGATGGGCTAAGGGTCCCACTGGAACTGCCTCAATTAAGTGTAATCCCCTCTTTAAAGATCTTATCTCTATATACAGGTACATTCTGAGATTCTGGGGATTAGGATTTTAACATATATTTTATTGATTACCCAAATCAGCCCTTAACAACCAACATGTTTCAGAAAGTAGATTCCTACAGGGTTATTTACCAAACATTCAGAAGTATTTTTAAAAGAGCTAAGCCCCGCGCCCACTGCGCGGGCCCCTCCCAGCGAAGAGCGAAGGCCTGGGTTCCAGGCGCCAGAGGAAAACTGGTGCCAGCAGCCAGGGGAAGGGGCCCCCAAGGGGCTGAGGGACCCACCCGAGTGCACAAATTTTTGTGCACCGGGCCCCTAGTTATTAATAACAGGAAAGGAGCAAATGGAAGGTCAATATTACAGACATGTTATTTGGGCAGCTTCACCAAGAAGCTAAAACTTTACACACCCCAAGGAACCACCAGTCTATTCCCCGAAAATCACTAGGGGAAGGGACTGGGCAGTGAGTAGAATAGACACATGCCCAGTAAAGTGAGGTGATATCAGGAAGATACTTTCTTGTCAGTCACACCTGGGAACAGGTCATTGGCCAGAATGGGTGTGCCCACTGCAAGGGCATGATATTTGGGAAATTTAATCCCCTGAACAAACATGTTTGAGTTCATGGTTGCTCTTGGCTTGTTGTACTTGGCTCCTGGCATGAGGGGCTCTCACCGTCCTGTTACCTGGCATTCAGCCACATGGCTGTGGACCTTGTGGACCCCAACACACAATAGACTAATGGACTCCTGTTAGCCTCATGCTGAACTGGACTCAGCTGCAACATGGATTGGAAACTCTGGACACTGGCTTGGCTTTTAGCTTGACTGAAACCCCAGCTATACTTCTATGACTGGAATGGGACTTTGGAAACCCAGGGATGTAATTCCATGCAAACAAAAGTCACTCATCGTTCTGTGTGAATCTCAGAAAATTATTTTTCTCCAGATGTCCTAAGGACCCCACCCCCAGCACCCAGTGGGAAAGAGGATACCCCAACCTTTTCGATAACAGTTTCAAATACCAATTCTAATGCTTACTGCTAATTTAAATGTATGTTATGAAACTTTACATATCTCAGTTTTCTTTACTGTAAAATAGGCAACAGAATACCAACGGCATACTTTACTTTGATTATTAATTAAATTAATATTTGTAAAATGTGTTGAACAGTGAATGCCTGCCAAATTCTCAGCATGTATTTCTATTTATTATTGTTCCTAAGTACCCGTATTCCAGGACTTTTTTTTTTTTTTGTCTTTTAAATGTCACTAAAGAACTTATATCACATTTAAATACATTTGCTTTTGAGAGACAAAACTCTCCAGTTCTCACAAAAATTATCAGACAAAACCACATTTCACTTTGTCACTTAAAAAAATACAAAAATTCATTTAAGAATTACAATTATTATACTCATGTTTTTAATACATAATCTGGTATGTTAGTTAAGGGAGTAGAAATACTTTTATAAACTATAAGTCCTTTAAAATTTATGGTGATTTTCTTATCTATACTTCTCCTCCTACCCTAATAGTTATTTTCATGATGGAAATTTTCATAAGTAAATATCAGATTTTTCATAATTTCATAAATCAATACACTGGTTAGTATTAACTTGATTTCCATTAAATGTAAACAAAAATTTTGTGTGCCCACTATGTAAATAAGATTAATGCAGCCTTGGGTTTTAGGCTTAAATTCTGGTGAGAGGAATACAAGCAATAAAAATATTAATAAATAAAGTTTTATACACTGATATTTGATATAAAATATATGAGCTGGGCAATATAATAAAAAATAACATGGAAAAAGAGGTGATAGAGGAGTGAATAGAGGTTTGGTGTTCAGAGAAGGCTACTCTAGAGACCTGAAAAATAAAAAGCCAGCTTTGGGAATATCTAGTAGAAGGACAATCCAAGAAGAAGCATATTTAAGGGACACAATAAAGCCAGTGTGATACCATTGTAATTAACACAGTTATTAATTAGTTATCAGAAAGGGAGCAAGTGGAAGGCCAGATAATATAGGCAGGCCATTTGTGTGAGAAAGCTGCAGTTTAACACTCTCCAGGTCTGTTCCCCACATGCCCAGTAAGGTCTGGATGAAGTAGGAAAGGTAATTATTTGTCAGTCACATGGCCAGGTTGGTCTGGCCACTGAGAAGATGCAAAATCTGAGATCTGTAACCTCCTCCTAACAGAGGGAGTTCCCTTTCTTGGCCCCCTTGCTTGTCTCTTGCTGCTCGCACCTGACTCTTGGCAGGTGGGGGTCTGCATCCGCCCACAAGGCTCACAACCGTGTGGATCCCACACACAGTGAACTGATGGATTAAAATTAGCCTGATTCTGTGCCGGACTAAACTCTACCATGGAACAGAAATTTTGGACACTGGCTTTGTTTCTAGCTCTTCTGAAGCCCCAGCTATACCTTTTCCAGGACTGGTTTAAGGGGAATGGAACTTTAGAAACCAAGGGATATAATTCCATGCAAATAAAACTTATTTCACATCTCATCCTCTGGGGCACCTGGAAATTCTTATCCCAGCAGTGCCCCAAGAACCCCACTCTGACTAGCAACAGAGAAATTCCACCCTTGCAATTCTCCAGTAACAAATGGGAAGGAAATGTAATGATTGAGTGGAGGAGAGGCGAGAAAAGAGATCAGAGATGTAGATATCAGTTGGAACATATAGTACCTTGCACAACAGAAGATAGATTGATATATTTATTCTGGTTGCAATCGAAAGCCATGGGAGAGTTCTGTGGAGAGGAGTGTGTCATGAGATTTATGGAATCCATAGCTAGAAACAGCAAATTATAAGAAATTCCGTAAGAGCCAAGCTTATTAAAGTCCCATCTGTCAAACTGTGATATATTTATCATTTTAATGGGCACTAATCATACTTTGAAGGTGTTATTCATTCCGATGTTATCTTTTAAATTATTGGGTTTTTACACGACTGACAACATTTGGACTCAGAGGTACAGGTGTAGGGAATAAAACTTCGGTAGAAGAATCACCCTGCACATGTCTAATCAGCCACTGTTTGTAATCAGTTAAGCAGCTATTCACATAGGTACCTTCAAGTTGCTTCTCTCTAGGTTTGCAAGCCTCAGTGGAAGCTTGTTGTATTTATTGAGTAGTAAATTAACATATCAGGGCTTCAAAAAACAACATGTTTTTTAATTCTGTTAAAATTTCAGCCCCTTTGCCTTCCCTGCCATAATCCTCTGACAATAGAGCCACTTAACAAACTGAATGATGAGATAGTTTTGTCAGCTTGGCAAATCATTTTAGTTCTCTCCCATTGTTTGGTAGAAAAAACAAAAAGATTCCATTTTAGTATAAAAATTTTAAAAAGTGAATAGTAGAAATTGTACAGAAACTTAATCCTTGAACATTTTATGTAGGAAATACCACATCATCTCCTTCACAACAAGGAAAGCAATTCCTATTTTAGATGTTCAAATTCCCTTAAAGTTCCCTTCAATATGCTATCTGAGAAACATCAATTGTAGTAGAAAGCAATCTTTCAAAAAGATGTATTTGATAAGCTTTAAATGGACAACAACACTTGCACGCTTATACTGATACTATTTAGAGAAAGAAATCAGCATTATAAAAGACAAATGTTCCTAATCCAAGTATCTTCCACTGAGTCATTTACAGAAAAGGAGACCAGCTGAGAAATCTACTCCTTTGAGCTAATTGAAAATAGCAAAAAGGGGCCAAAGACAACCTTCTGATAGAGCATTAAAATATGTCAAAAGAACAGTAAATTTTAAATAGTAACAGAGAAACATTTGAACGTTGAGACCAAAAGGAGAGATTTATAATTTAAAAATAGCTATCTAGTAATGCTACATCATATAAAGAGAAGC
Source organism: Myotis daubentonii (assembly GCF_963259705.1). NCBI lineage: Eukaryota > Metazoa > Chordata > Mammalia > Chiroptera > Vespertilionidae > Myotis > Myotis daubentonii. Next base: position 54,968,920 of record NC_081843.1, read on the forward strand.
TGACTAGAGTAGAAAGTAAACATGGAAAGAATAGTTCCTCTGTTCCTTTTATATTGGGAGTGGGGTAATACAAGGTTAACTAATGGTATTGTCTCTTTAAAAATTATAGCTATGATTGTGTTTTGATACAAATTCACCTTATAATCAAAGAAAGGACAATCCTTAACCATACACAAAGACAAAAAAATCAAGTCATAATGTTTTAACTCAACTGCTTCAACAGCCATGTCTCACATATAAAAAACTACTGCATATTGCTTGGTATTTGATTGATTATTATGTACAGGAAGCTAGACAACAATCTTTATTTTACATATTTCTAGAATAGGGATAAGATTGTCTTCTTTTCTGTGAGGTTTAGCATCAAGAAAAAAGTGTTTCTACAAGCATACTAAACATGCAGACCATAAACAAGATATTTAACTCAAAATAACAATTAGATGCAACCATGTCTCAGTTTACAAGAGCATGTGACTATTGAATTATAGAAAATAATAAGATTCTGGTTTCTTTAGTGTCTTTGTTACAAAGGATATATGAAATTATGCTAACCAACAAAATAATCTTCTTGATTAAATAACACATAATGAATAATGCTTATCTCCAAATCAGGGAACAAGATGTATGCCTTAAAACAAAGGCCTGGTTTGTCATGCCTGCCATAAAGTCGCTAACAGTCTTCTGAGCATATCACAGGAACTAGCTTTGGGGAAGGAGGCTGACTCTAGCAGCTGGACATTCTAGCTCTGGGAGACTTGCTGACTCTCAACCATAAAAACCAAGCCTCCACGACCAGTTTCAAGATAATCATTGGAATGGACTATGCTGACTTGCACGTAGAGAACTTTCAATCCCTTTCCCCCCTCATTTCTTTTTTTCACTTTCTCTCTCCTTCCTGATAAAAACCCTGCCTTCAGTGAGTAATTAAGATGGGCTTTTGGATGAGAGTCCCCAATCTTCTCAGGTGACCAGCACTTGAATAAACTACTTGCCTTCTTAACAACACCTATCTCACAAGTTTGGCTTTCATTACAATTGCTAGCTGAACCCACACTTGGTTACATCTTCACAAAGGAATTGTAGGAAAATAACTGACTTTCAGCTCACATTTTAGCTTTCATACTAGATTTCTGTTTTAAAACATTGCACTTTTACTGGCTTTAATATTTTATTTATGAGTCATATCCATTGGAAAAACTTTGCTTTACTTTTCTTAGACCAAATTTCTGAATGGAAATCAAATATGAGGTATTAAATAGCTTTCCTTGGGAATGAAACATGTGGACCTGTCCTCTGTTTGTTAAAGGAGGAGAGAAAATTCCATGAAAACTACAATACCATAAAAGCCATGAGAGCAGGAAATGTCCTAACACTGAGTCTCCCTTATCTTATTAATTGAATGAAATTGACTGAGCTGAATTTTAGGGAAAATAGAGGCCTATGCTGGAAAGTTTGTTGGTTAACACTTACCATTATGCAAATATTTGTCCCAACACAGTTGCACACAAGAAAGTAATATTGAAAAACAAAACTAAAATATAAACTTTGTGAAAAATGCATGAGAGCTTTTAGTGAAGTGTATTCTTTTGAATAAAAATTGTTTGTATGGTTGTATTCAAACTATACTTTAAATAACCTGCTTTGAAGAAATCAAGTAAATGAGAGCAAGCATATACCTACTCCAGTGTAATTTGATTAAATACAGTAGGCTTGTGTATCATTTTTATTTCATCCATGTTTTTATCATTACTCTTCGACATAGTAACACTGAAGATTTATACTAGTGCATGATATATGTATATATAACATAATTTGAAATAACTAATTTTGAATTGGAACAATGTTAATAATGTAGCCTGAGAATTGTTCATTTTGTCTGTAATAAAATTAACAAGTTAAATTGACCGTATCACTTGTATCAACATTTAGTAATTGTTTTTTTATGTTCATGTTTAAAATGTTAAAAATTATTTAATATATATTTATAACAATAAAAGCATAATATACTAATTAGACCAGAAAGCCAAACGACCTTCCGGACATCATTCCAGGCATCTTTCCAAATGAAGCAATGGTGGCAGGGGCTGAGGGAGAGGCAGTTAGGGGTGATCAGGAAGGCAGGCAAGCAGTTAGGGATGATCAGGCAGGCAGGCAAATGGTTAGGGGTGATCGGGAAGGTAGGCAAGTGGTTAGGGGTGATGAGGCAGGCAGGCAGAGTGGTTAGGAGCCAGCAGTCCCGGAATGCAAGAGGGATGTCTGACTACTGATTTAGGCCCGATCCCCAGGCCTAAACCGGCAGTTGGACATCCCCTGAGGGATGCAAGAGGGTGCAGGCCAGGCTGAGGGACTCCCCCACCCACCCCCATGCATGAATTTTGTGTTCTGGGCCTCTAGTATATATATAACATGCATTAATTTTCTAATTATATATACAGTTGTCAGGAGTGAGATTTAACTCTTATTATACCATGGGCATTATGATTTTAGAACTGTCTAGTGCTTTCTATTGTTTACTAAGTTTATGTGTCTTAAAGTTATATTTTTCCAGTGTGTATAGGTCATTCCACATTACATGCAATTTTCTAAAATGTAGACTATATTAAAATTTTCTACTCTGTACATCTGATATGTTTTAATGTAATAAGATACACATCTTAACTTGGTGGCATAAACTTGTGCATGTTGTCTATTTCCCCTATTGCCAGTAGGGAGACCAGGCTCTCTGATGAACTCTTGCATTTAATACAAATAAACCGTGCATGAAAGTAATATGCTATAAAATGAACAAGATAATTTTAAAAATATTAAGCAGAACTGCTTAAAGAGAATGCAATTAAATTGGAAATAAATTACAATGAATTAATTAATAGCCCATTTGATCAAGTTGTAGAGGGAATTTGGGGACTTGAAGAAACTGTTAAATATGCAGGTAATTCTCAGTATTAAATTGCTATTAAAATAACAATAAAAATCATCTGTTATCTTAGGTCATCGGTGGGCCCTTGACTTACAAATATAAGAGTTAGGGGGAGCCGAACCAGTTTGGCTCAGTGGATAGAGTGTCGGCCTGTGGACTCAAGGGTCCAGGGTTCGATTCCGGTCAAGGGCATGTACCCTGGTTGCGGGCACATCCCCAGTGGGGGGCGTGCAGGAGGCAGCTGATCGATATCTCTCATCGATGTTTCTAACTCTCTATCCCTCTCCCTTCTTCTCTGTAAAAAATCAATATAATATATTTTAAAAAATAAAAATAAAAATAAAGAGTTAGGGGAAAAATATTTTCCATGTTTGTTACACGAATTCAAAATTGTAGTAAGTGATTGATTTTCATAAAAATTCTACTACATGATTAGTTATTCATTTTTAAAAATTTGAGTGACAATACAAATTATATATTGGTCACTTTGTCTCAGTTACCATCTAGTTAAAAAGATTATCTAAGTTGATGTTTTTTACCATTTACCATTTTTCACATTTCTTAAATTTGTAGGGTTTTAAAATTATTATGTTATAGTTTAAATCCACCACATTAATAGATTAATTTTAAATTATTTAAAAGCTATAAATTGTTAAAGCAATAAATAATATTATTAATAATTATATTTTTAAAATATTATGTGGAAAAATGTAGAAGCAAATAGTGACATTAAGTCTGGAAAAAGAGAATGTTAAATCTGTATGCTCTGGAATAAGGAAATATGTAAATCAAATTTTTCTGCACAAGCATCTCAAAAATTGTAAAAAGAGAAAACAATATATATCTTAACATTTGTAATTATTATATCAGCTATCTATTCACAATTTATTTCCTATTTATATGTATATTACACAATATTGTCAATACTCATTAAGGTTCCACATCATTTTAGAACAAAGCACAGGGATCACATTGTAAAATTTATTGATTATTTTTTATTGTTTTTGTGAATGCTTCATTAAATAATCATGAAGTGTGTCACTAATGGCAGGCAAGCACCCAAAACTAAGGAAACCATTATTCAGCCTACTAATATGGCATGGTTTGCTAGGAGAGAGAAAATGAGCTACTGGAAAACATTATTTAGTAATAGAGTTATATCAACAACACCCAGTCAATACCCTGACTGCCAAGGGAAAAATTCTCATGCGCATTTTGGTACTAAGGAAAGACATAAAAATATTTATTCATAGCACTTGATAATACAAAAACTTCCATTTCAATTATTTTGTATACGCTGCTACATTGTGTGGCCAAGGATCCATTTAATATCTTTTATAGAAAGAACCTATAATTTCTGAGATAAAAATCATTCTTTCTAACATTGAGGATAAATTATTTAGTTGTTTTAAAGCACAAACTCTAATATGAATACTTTGACATGATTCAGTCTTTCTTTTTTTAGACAATACATTGGTGATACATTATGTATATTTTAAAAAATCGAAATATAACACAGGAATCAGGAGACTCTTTTCACCTTTTAAGTATAAATTAAGATTGGTTGGATCTTCATTAGGCTCTGACATGAAAACTGAAATACTCAACATTTAATACCAAACACTCAGATTCCTATAGTGAAGCCACCAAGCACTTCCTGCCATTCCTTAACCTGTAGCTGTGAGTTGGGAGTTTTAGATAATTATAACTAGAATAAGAAAAGAAATGAACTGAATAAGAACCTGGACTCAAGTTCACTGTGTCAATCATTGAGGCTTAAAAAGATTCTTTAGTGCAATAATCATATAATCCCTCCCAAAGATATTAAATCATTAGTTTTATTACTATTTTTATATTAACAGAAATAACTTTATTCATTTTACTTGGAAATGTCCTTTTATTACTAAAATTTACTTACGATGGGGTTGAGCTCTAATTCCACATTGAAGAACCTTTTGTCAGCCTCAGTTGCCAGAGTTTGGAAAACTGACTTAAGTGCACTGGAGGAAAATAGATATATAAATTTGTTGTGTACTATAGTATTTTATTAAAAGTGGAATATATGTGATTTATGTATTTTTCCATCTATAGCTATTCCATTAGACCTTGTCATTAAAGGTGAGGTTTTTTTTGTTTTGTTTGTTTTTGCTTCAAATCCAAGTTATTTTTATAATACATACAAATATAGAACATCATAAGAGTTAACGGAGTTTTCTAGCTAAAGTTTAACTCACATAATTACTAACATACAGTTTCCCACTTGGAAAACGATAGTGTTGATGCCTTTTCATGTGAAGTATTCACTAAAATTTTTGGCCACATTCATTTGGACAATTTATCTTTTAATTATTTCTTCATAGAAGTTCTTTCTATATATTCTAGGTACACATTCTTTGTAATAATTTTTTTCCAATTATTCCTTGTCTTAATGGTGTCTTCTATGGAACAAACATTGTTAATTTAAAAATTAAAAAAGTCTTCTTTTAAAAAATCTTTGCCTATGCTAATTTCCCATATTATTTTAATTGATTTTATTAGATGTTTAAAGTTCTGGGTATTACTCTATCTTAAAGTAATTCTATGTATGTAATGAGAAATTGGTTGAAATAATTTATTTCCATATAGGTGTCTAATTTTTCCAGCAACTTTTGTTGAAAAGGCTTTCTTTTCTCTATTTTATTGACATGACTCATTGAAAAGCAGTTGGTCATGAAAATATGGTATATTTTTAGACTCTATTCTGTTCAACTGATTATTTTGTCTATCCTTATGCAAATATGACTGTAGCTTTATAGAAATTAGGGAAATCAGGTAGCATATGCCCTTCAACCTCATTCTTCTTTTGAAAGAATGTTTAAGCCTTTCTAGATAATTTACATTTTAATGTAAATTTTAGAATTAGATTTCCAATTTTTTTAATAAACTGCTTGGAATTTTGGTGGGGATTGCATTGAATCAATAATTCAAACAGGAAAAATAACATCTGAAGAATGTGGAATCTTCCAATTCTTCAATATGGTATATTTGTTTAACTTATTTTGTTATTATGTACTTACTAGTACACTAGTAATACTTCCGAGAATTTAAAGATATTTGATCCTGTTGTGATTGTATTATTTTTCAATTTCCATTTTTTAAAACAATTTAATCTAATGCTTTTCAACAATTTAATATTGCCATTTTTCATCTTCTTTCTCACTTTATTATTTAACAGAAAGTCAGCAAATATTTATATCTTTGTTCCTTTAATAGAATTTCTTTCTTTGACCATATGTAATATATAACCTTTCTCTTTAGATTTTTCTTGAGGATAGTATGTCTATGTGTATATTCTTTTTATTAACCCTGCTTGCAATTCCTTTGCTTATTGGAGCTATTTTCATCCTTTATCAATTTTGGAAAGTTCCCAGCCATTTTCTTTACAACAATTGATTTTCCCTATATTCTTCTTCTATCCTTCTGGAACTTAAATTATAGTATTTTAAACTATTTGATATTATCCCAAGCATCTCAGACTTTCTGGTTTGCTTTTATATTTTCTTTTGGTTTTTTGTTTGTTTTGTTTTATTTTGATATATTGTATTTCCTGTCGTCAAGGTCACGTATTATTTCTTTAGCTATATGCAGTCTGAATTTAAGTCTATGAAATGATTTCTTCACTTCTGATATGTATTTCATTTTTAGAATTCCATTCAGATCATGTTATAGTGACCATATACCAGTATGTGCTTAAATTTTGTATCTCCTAACACATTTTTGTACTCACAAACATATAAGTTGATTATTCATACAAAATTGTTTGAAAGTCCCTATTTGATCATTCTAACCTTTCAACCATCTCTGGGACTGCTTATGTTGATTTTGTTTTCTGAATTTGGGTCACATTTTTTTTTATTTTTTGAATGTATCTCATAATATTTCTCTTCTCAGAGTTTTATATAAAACTAGGGGCCCAGTGCACGAAATTCGTGCACTGGGTGTGTATGTGGTGGGGGGGAGTGTCCCTCAGCCCAGCCTGCCCCCTCTCACATACTGGGAGCCCTCAGACGTTGACCCCTATCACCCTCCAATCGCAGGATCGGCCCCTTGCCCAGGCCTGATGCCTCCGCCAGAGGTGTCAGGCTTGGACAGGGGACCCCCATCTCCCCCTGATCACTGGCTCTGGCCCCCGCCCAGGCCTGAGGCCTCTGGTCCAGGAATCATGCCTGGGCAGGGGACCTCCATCTCCCTCTGATTGCTTGCTCCACCCCCCGGCCAAGCCTGACGCTTCTGACCCAGGCTTCAGGCCTGGGCAAGGGGACCATCATATCCCCCCAATCCCCGGCTCAGCCCCCCACCCAGGCCTGATGCCTCGGCCAGAGGAGTTGACCCTCGTCACCCTCCGATCACCAATCACCGGATCGGCCCCTTGACCAGGCCTGAGGCCTCCGGCAGAGGTGTCAGGCCTGGGCAGGGGACCCCCAGCTCCCCGCGGTTGCAGGCTCTGCCCCTGCCCAGGCCTAACGCCTCTGGCCTAGGCGTCCGGCCCGGGCAGCGGGGACCCGCAGCTGCAGCGGCCCCGCGATCGTGGGCTTCGCTTTAGGCCCAGGCAAGGGACCCCTAGCTCCTGGGACTGCCAGCTTCGACCGTGCCCAGCTCCCATCGCTGGCTCCACCCCTACTTTCTGCTATCACTGGCCAGGGCGGAAAAGGCACCTGATTCTCCGATCATGGCTGCCCCCCAGCTCTTAGCTTCCCCCTGGGTTTCCGATCACTGTCAGTGGCAGGGGGCTTCTTCCTGCTTTCCCTTTCGCCTCCCTGCATTGTGCCTACATATGCAAATTAACCGCCATCTTGTTGGCAGTTAACTGCCAATCTTAGTTGGCAGTTAATTTGCATATAGCCCTGATTAGCCAATGAAAAGGGTATCGTCGTACGCCAATTACCATTTTTCTCTTTTATTAGATAGGATAATAGTGGAGGCAAGTAAAAAATATTAACATCAGAAAAAAAGCAGATCTCTTTCTTGTTATCCTGAAACAAGAGGGATGATTGGATCTAACTTATATTTAATCTGACACTGAGATTCAGTACCAGAACAATATTAAAAACATACCACCTTATACTAGCAGAGTTGCTAATTAAAAGTATTTGTATGCCATATGTTGGTATGGATGTGAAACAACTGGGCCTAACATATAGTAATAGCATCTATGTAACCACTTTAAAATAGAGTTTGGCATCTCTAATTAAGTTAAATATATTTCTACCCTATGCCAGAGAACTGTTACTAGATATTCATCATTACCCCTACCAGTAAAAATGTATGTTCACAAAAAGTCTTATCCAAGAATCTTAATAGCAACCTTATCCATAATAGCCAAAACTGAAAACTTACACATCTATCAGTAAGAGAATAGATAAAAATATAGTGGCATATTCATACATGGGAATGCCACTCAGCAATTACAAAATAATAATAGTGAACTTCATGCAATAGCAACATAGTTGAATCTCAAACACCATGTTTGGTGAAATTAACTAGAAACAAAAAAAGCACCTGATGTGCAATTCTATTTATAAAGCATATGAACAGATAAAATCCATGTATATTATCCTATATAAACCTATACAATAAAAGGATAATATGCAAATCGATCAAGTAGTGGAATGACCAGTTGCTATGACACACACTGACTGACAGGGGGCAGCTGCCCCCTGGTGGTCAGTGTGCCCCCCCTGTGGGAGCCAGGCTCATGGCTGTTGAGCTTAGCGGCAGTGGTGGGAGCCTATCCTGCCTTCACAGCAGTACTAAGAATGTCTGAGTAACAGCTTAGGCCAGCTTCCCACAAGGGCCTAAGCTGTCAGTCGGACATCCCCTGAGGGCTCCCAGGCTGCAGGAGGGTGCAGGCTGGGCTGAGCCCCCCCCCCCCACTTCCAAGTGCATGAATCCTGTGCATTGAGCCTCTAGTTAGAAATAAGAGAGAGTTTAATTTGGTGGCAGGGAGAGGGGACTTATTAGGAAAATAGGGTCATATAAATGATTTATCTTGCTTTGGTCAGTGGTTATGTAGCTATGAAAACTGGCACAACTTCAAACTGTACTTTTTTATTTCTGTGTTATTTTCTTTTATGGTAATGATACATCAGTCATTATGAATATATTTAATCAATAAATATATATCACACTTGGAAATATGATACCATACAAAATTGTATAATGTTTTAAATATAATTCAAATATCAATTTTATGACATCTTTCTTATATAAAGAATGTAATCTCAAACAGGAAAGATATTTTTCTCTTGTATCTCCTGGATATACTAATATTTTAAATTTAACATTATTTTCTACTCTTAATTATTGCAAGAAACAGAAGAAATATAACTAAACACTGGTGAGTTCTTATAACTGTTAACTTAAAAAAGTATAGTGTGGATAAAATGGTACAATTTTTTCATATTTAAGCAATTTATTTTCATTTTCTTACATTTGTTTCAATATTTACAATAATACATTTATCAATATTATGTGAAGCTATTATGTATATGCCATTTAGCCATATAAGTATGTTTAACTTATTCTAAACTCTTATGTAGCAAATGACTAAGATAAACAGATTGCCTTAAGGGAAAGCACTTATTTGTTCATTAAATACTCAATTATCGATCACCTGTACTAGGCCTTTGGGAGATTCATGATGTGTTTCACAGGATAAAAGAAAGGAAGTGGGTGGGGGACACACAATGCAATATATAGATCTTATATCATAGAAATATATATGCAAAACTTATATGATCCTATTAACCTATGTCACCCCACTAAATTTAATAAAAATAACTAAAGTGTTTTTAATGTTTCTTTTGATTTATTTTTCTTTTTGTTTGTGTTTTTAATTATGTGACTTAAACTATGGAAAGAGGAAAATGATTAAACTGTAGATCTAAAAAAAGGAAATGGATTTGCATCTCTCGGATGATTAGTGACTTTGAGCATGTTTTCATATATCTCTTGGCTTTCTGAATGTCCTCTTTCAAAAAGTGTCTATTTAGGTCCTTTGCCCATTTTTTGATTGGATTGTTTATCTCCCTTTTGTTAATTTGTATGCAGATCAAAACAACAATGAGGTACTATTTCACACATGTCAGAATGGCTATCATCAACAAATCAACAAATGACAAGTGTTGGACAGGATGTGGAGAAAAAGGAACCCTCCTGCACTGCTGGTGGGAATGCAGACTGGTGCAGCCACTATGGAAGACAGTATGGAGTTTCCTCAAAAAATTAAAAATGGAACTTCCATCTGACCCAGTAATCCCACTTCTAGGAATATATCCCAAGAAATCAAAAACACCAACAGAAAGGATATATGCACCCCTATGTTCATAGCAGCACAATTTACCAAAGCTAAGATTTGGGAACAGCCTAAATGCCCATCAGCAGATGAGTGGATTAAAAAGCTGCGGTACATCTTCACCATGTAATACTATGCTGCTATAAAAAAGAAGGAATTCTTACCATTTGCAACAGCATGGATGGAACTGGAAAGCATTATGCTAAGTGAAATAAGCTAGTCAATGAAAGAAAAATACCACATGATCTCACTTATTTATGGATAATAAAGAATATTATAAACTGATGATCAAAAATAGATACAGAGGCAGAGCAGCCTCGAACAGACTGTCAAACTACAGTGGGAAGGCTGGGGAGGGTTGGTGGGTGTAAGAGATCAACTCAAGGACTTGTATGCATGCATATAAGCCTAACCAATGGATGCAAGATACTGGGGGGTGGGTAGCGGAGACCGGGGGAAGGTCAATGGGGATAAAAAGGAGACATATGTACTACTCTTTATAATACACTAAGCAATAAAATAAAATTTTTAAAAAAGGAAATGAAATTCAAAGTACATAGAAAGGATACTTGGAAAAAACAATTCAGAAGCAAGGTGTTAAAAATGTGAGTAATATGACCCCCATCAAAAACTACACACCTAAAGTCTTTTTTTTTCCTCTGGAAAATCAGAGGAATAAAATCACCTAGTATAGGTGAAGCTCTGTGATGAGAATGATTCATATTTTTTTCATATAGACACCATCAATGCACAAAATGAGGCTTTCTAAAGCAGACATTGGTAGAAAACTTTTACTCCTTAATAGCCTATTTAACTGAGCAAGAGGAATAACTTTCCTATTTGAGAAATAATAACAGGTAATTATAATTCCTACATAATATTAAGCTAAAAACTGCTGAGTAACTGGAAATTTGTAAATCATTAAGTATTTTCCTAAAAGTCATCTTGACTATTAAAATACAATAAGAATATTAGCTTTCATAATCACAAATTCAAAGATTTTCTAAGATAAGTTAATATAAAAATAATTTGAGCCAAACCGGTTTGGCTCAGTGGATAGGGCGTTGGCTTGCGGACTGAAAGGTCCCAGGTTCGATTCCGGTCAAGGGCATGTACCTTGGTTGTGGGCACATTCCCAGTAGGGGGTGTGCAGGAGGCAGCTGGTCAATGTTTCTCACTCATTGATGTTTCTAACTCTCTATCTCTCTCCCTCCCTCTCTGTAAAAAAAAATCAATAAAATATATTTAAAAAAATAATAATTTGAGTATAGTTCAGGTTGACTCAACAGTAGTTTTAACTAAGAGGTTTGATCAAATATTATCCTTGACATCTGTTATCTTATTCAATACATTTTGTATGTCTGATATTTGGTTGAATGTATATTGATTGACCTAGTAAAACATAATTAGAAAGAGTTATTCCACTAAATTAAAGAAATGCATGTGCACATAATTTTCTATCAATGGAAAGTCTATGTACTGCACATATGCATATATGGATGCATTGAGGATAATTATTTCTTTAAGTCTATGTAGAGTCATAACAATGTGAGATGTGTTTAAAAGTTTTGATCATCAATGCCTATTGTAGAATATTTACCAAGACTTATGAATGGTCTCAGCCAGGATAATTTAGACAAATGTAATCATTTGATTTTACTTATTCCAGTTTACTTGTCTCTAAATGATTTTTGTTTTTATTTCTTCTAATGATTCTGTTTTTCTGATAACCTAGACTCAAAACCTCCATGTTAGATTTGGGTAGAGCAAGAGTGCTTCACTTAAAAAAATTAAGTCTACTTACCCTATATATGAAAATACCAAGAGTGCTTGCTTAAAGTGAAATTTTAGAATCACTAGAAACAGAAGAGGAAACTAGAGGTTTGTGAAATTACAGAGAATTGTGAACAACCCAGAAATTTGCAGGTGGGCACGTTCTTATTAGAATCCCATTTTAAGAAAGAAAAAATTGACAAGCTCAACAACAGATGCTGAAATCATTGTAGACGAACTAATTGAACATGTAAGTTGAGAAAAGTAAAAAAAAAAATACTATAAGTATGAATTTACGAAACATTAACATTCACATAGTAATCCTATCTAATAAAGAGGGTATATGCAAATTGACCATTACACCATCACAAAGCTGGCAGTGCCCACAGTGGAGGTGGAGTTTCCATAACACAAGATGGCTGCACCCACAGCAGAGGCCAAGAATGGCCGAGTTCCTGTAATGAGCATTGAGCAGGGACCTGAGGCTGTGTGGTGCTGGGCCAGGGCAGGGGACCTCAGGCTGTGCCCCCCTCCCAGCAGGGCTTGTTGGGGGACCTCAAGCCACACTCCCTGCCCCGGTTCCAGGCCGGGGGACCTCATGCTGCGCTCCCATACTGGTGCCAGGCCAGGGGACCTGAGGCTGCGCCTCCCGCCCAGTAGGGCTTGACAAGGGTGGGGCTGGCCAGGTCTGGATCTCACCCAATGGGGGTGGGCCCAGCTGGGTCTGGGTCTCATGTGATTTTGAGGCACTGCGGGTGGGTGGGGACTTGTCTCTGGGTCCCACAGCGCACACTAGACTCTGACTGGAGGGAGATTTTTATATATATTTTACTAATTTTCTTTCATCTCTGACACTTCTATTATAGAGAAAGGGCAAATAGCAATATAAAAATATTTCCTCAAATTAATCCTTTTTTAATGTGCACAAATTTTGTGCACCAGGCCACTAGTTAATAATAATTTTTTTCTAAGGTAGATGTTACTTTAACCCCTAGGAATTCCTAGGCACTTCACTCCTGTATAATTTCCAAATAAGGTAGATGCAACCTAATTAGTTTCCATGTAGCATTCATTAGGAGACGGATTTTAGTTCAGATTTACGGAGAGCTTTTAAACACCTAGGGCTGTTCTATGAAATAAATGCCCATGCTAAAGAATAAAATTCTACATTCTAGAGCTGCTGTGGGCAAACTACAGCCCGCGGGCCGGATCTGGCCCGTTTGAAATGAATAAAACTAAAAAAAAAAAAAGACCATACCCTTTTATGTAATGATGTTTACTTTGAATTTATATTAGTTCACACAAACACTCCATCCATGCTTTTGTTCCGGCCCTCCGGTCCAGTTTAAGAACCCATTGTGGCCCTCGAGTCAAAAAGTTTGCCCACCCCTGTTCTAGAGGCTTGATGATAATCTCCTTGAGCTTTTTCATGATTCCTATGAAATAGTTTCTCACAATATGTGGCATGTGTACAACAATAGATACACAAGGTGATTTTAGGTGGTACATAAAAAATGATCAAGCTAAAGTATTTAAAAGTGCAATTAACATATTGAATCTGTTTTCAAGGATGTTATTTTCTGAGATGAGGCTAAAATAGTGATTACAAGCCTTATTAAATTTAAATGGAATATTAATTTAATGTTAATAAAATTACTATGTAATGTAAAAAATGAGAGATTGATAATATGAGGACTAAATGTGGAAAAAATGCCAAATTCTATGACTTTTTGAGAACTTGCTAACTCCTAAATCTTTCTTCTTTTATATTATACTAGTGACCTGGTGCACGGATTCATGCACATTTTAAGAAAACTAATTAGAAGGTGGCCATTGTGGTGGGACTGGGCAAGACGGGCCAGACACACCCTGGAGCCAACCTTCCGTGGTCCCTCCCCTACCGGCTACACCTGGGGCAAAACCGCGGTGGAGTGAGAGAGGTTCCTCCAGCAGGTGGGGTCCCTTGGCCTGGCCTGTAGGGATCAGGCCAAAACCTGCTCTCCGACATCCCCCAAGGTGTCCCAGAATGCAAGAGGACACTCTGGAAAGTTGCTGTTGTACAGGGTATGGAACGCAAATGCAAGTGTGCAGTAAGCCAGATTCGGGGCAGACAGTGCCCCAGAAACAACATAACCCATAGCTGAGGGTGGAATCACATGGCCCAGCAAGAAATTGGGCTCCCTCCTCTCTGGTTTTGGAGTGCATCACCCGAGAACTGCCGCTGCCAAGTCACTGCAGCTTAGCAGCTCCTGCATTGAGTGTCTGCCTCCTGGTGGTCAGTGCACATCATAGCGACCAGTCAGATGGTAGGAGGGACACTTAGCACATTAGCCTTTTATATACATAGATCTTAGCTTTTAAATGAAGGTTCTCTGTTTTACTCACCTCATATTTTGTCTAATCAGTATTTCCTCTCTCCTCTTGAATAGATATTGAGTAAGTAGCAATTTATTTAATTTAATTGTGTATATTCAAAAAGTTTTAAAATTTCCCAGATGTTTTTTGTTTTAAAAAATATTAAAATTTACTGGTTTTATAAAGAAGCGATTTTATATAATTCATGGTTTAAATGGAATGTTATCATGTTTCAAAAAATTCTCATATTAATTAACTAACTGAAAAATGTGTCCCCATAGTAATCAAACTTTCAAACTCACAAAACAGATACAATACTGTTCTGTTCTAAAATCCATTGGTACATATTGGCAGAGCCTTTTATAGTTTGAATAATTAAATCATTATCCAAATAATAAAAGTATAATATGCAAATTGACTGAATGGCCAAACAGTGGAACGACCATCTGGACGACCATCCGGGACCACGCTATGACACCCACTGGCACCAGGCCAGCCAAGGTGGGTGCAATGCTTTTGGTCAAGGGCCCAGCCCTCACCCCATGATCACCCCACTGAGGGAGGCCCGCCTGTGAGAGCTCCTGCACTGAGCATCTGTCCCCTGGTGATCAGTGCACATCATAGGCGGGCTTTGGTGGGTGGGCGGGGCATCCCTCTATGAAGGAAGCCTGGGTCCTGGGTGCTGGAGGGAAGCCAGTGCCGGCAACCAGGGGAAGGAAGGCCTACTCTTGCGTGAATTTCATGCATTGGGCCTCTACTTCTTATATAAATCCAGAACCAAAGAGAAAAAGAAAAATGTTGGCAAAATATTTTGAACTTTTGTATTGTCTAAAAAATGACTGATGGTGCATGTAATAACATTGCAGGCCTCAAAATTACAAATATATTGTGGTCCTAGAGTTCAGTTTTAAATTGGTTATTTATAACTTACAACATATAACTCAACGGGAACACTTTATTAGTAATTAAACTTGTTCAGTTCTCAGTTAAGTCCTTAAGTGGCTACAAATTCTAATGTGGCAAAATGAAATGCTAATTATGCTTCCTGAATTCTGAATTTTAGGATGAAAAGAGAATAAAATATCAAAGGGAGGAAGCAGAAATTTCTAATTTTTCCTGAGGATAATTAAAGATTAACCAAAGTTTCAATAGTATTTATTATCATTGTAACTATTACTGTTGATATCTGTTGTTCACCCTTTCAATATTCTTGTCTTATCCAGTTTCTCTTCTCTAAAATGTTTTGTTTTACTCTTCTCTAAAGCATCCACCCTGTATCCTCCAGGTTATTTCATTTTACCCACTGACTTCAATGTGTTTCATAATCCAAACTCATTGCCCTTCTACATGATTAAAACTTCTCTTTATCAAAGACTTGTGATTTAACTATATTTTAGGGAGAATGTAATATGATTTAACTGTTTTACACTAATATATAAGTACTAGATGCCTGGTGCACGAAATCTGTGCACTGGATGAGGGGAGTCTCTCAGCCCGGCCTGTGCCCTCTTGCAATTCAGGACCCCTCAGGGGCCTAAACCAGCAGTCGGACATTCCCCGAGGGATGTAGCAGTGCGCCAAGTGGCAGGCAGCCGGGGAGGAGCCAGAACTGGGGCCAAGCACTGTGCAACTCGTGCTCATCCCGGCCCACTGTGCCTGCTGCCACTGCTCGGTAGTGCTGCCGTGGAGTTGGGAGAAGCTCCTGCGACCCAGCTGTGACCACCAGTTGTGAGCCCAGCTTCTGGTTGAGTGGCGCTCCCCCTGTGAGAGTGCACTGACCACCAGGAGGCAGCTCCTGCATTGAGCATCTGTCCCCTGGTGGTCAGTGCACATCATAGTGACTGGTTGACCGGTCGTACTGGTCATTCCGGTTGTTCTGCCACAAAGGTCGCTTAGGCTTTTATATATATATAGATTGCCCCCTGAAAGCCTATATTATTTATATTTTAATGATTTATGAAATTTAATGATTACAAACTCTCACCTGTGAATTTGATAGAGATTATGTCCATTGTTTCCTCAAACTATATATGAAATATATATTCACATAAAAATTAGTCAGAGGTTGAAAATACTGTAATTTCTAAAGTAAATCTACAATTACTTCTTCAAAAGAGATGAACGCAAGAGTAGAGAATGTTTATCTTTTGTAACTGGATAAAATTCAAAGAAATAATTGTACTTCCTCAAAACATTGCATTCTGGAATCTAAATTCTCACTTTAATTAATTTTGCAGTATACATAATTCATATAAGACATAAACATTTTTTTTACTTAGAGCATATAGATATTATCATCATCATTACTTCATTTCTCTTTCAAAAATAAAAGCCAATATTTTAAGGTTTAAACAACCAAACAAAAGCATGCTGAAACCTCTTGTTCACTGATATTAAAATTAAACACAAAGATATTCATGTAATACTAACATAGTGACATTTTATGTTTAATGAAATCCCTTTCTTTAACAGGTTATAATTAAAAAAACAGATTTTTAAATGAAATAATTTTATTTCCGTATCTATGAAAATGTAAATCATTCCTTTTATGGTTATTATCATTGTGAGCAATGATAAAGACACATACACACATAATGAATACAAATGAAAGGTAATAGTTAGCTAAATAATGTGTGTCAGCCACTTGGATGTGGCAACACTAATTTAGAAATTTCTAGCAACCAAAGGGACTATCAATGAGAAATAACCTAGAGCAAGAAAGAATCAGTTTGATGAATTGGGCTATATTAAAGAAGTTGAGACTTTTTCTTTTTTCAACTCTAGCAATAAAATAGACAAAACTTTCATGTGAGATAGTAATATTTTACCCTTAGAAAATGAAAACTTCGAACCTTTTCCTTAAGGGAAGAACTTTGCATTTAAACCATTGGCTCTTTAGAGACATTTTTCAGGATGAAAAAATATCAAAAGATTCATTTTACTTGGAGCATTAAAAAAGATAAAACACATGGGGCTCCTGGTATTCCTCTCATTTAAGTTTAGTGTCACAATGGTTTGATTGGGCCTGAACATTCATTTAGAAATATATGCCAAGTAATTAAAAATATTGCATGTAAGTTGAACATTTGACCTATTTGCTTATTTTAAGCTCTGCCTAGGGATCACTCCTATTCCACATTGTAAGCTATTCCACAGAAGTTATAGGCCATGCATATATTTTAGCATGATGAATGTTGGTATTAAAAGGCTACAGAATGTCCCATCTGAGGGAGCACTTTATATCAATGTGGAAACAGTGTGACATTAAGGGTTACCGCAGCAGCCTAAGGAATCCAGAAAAATTATACTCTAATAAAAATTTTCTCTAATATAATGAATATTCAGAAGGAACAATATATAAATGTACCACGTCTGTATCAATAGCTCTAAAACAGCATTATAACATATATTCTAAAGATACATTTTCATTTTGATGGCAACATTCGCTCAACTTGATGCTGTTATTCGCTTATTCATTCATTAATGTATTCCTTCACTTATTCAACCCATTTATGGAGCACCAATTATGTTTCCAGGAACACTTCTAAGTCCTGGGACACAGCCATGAATCAAACAAACAAAGAATCCCAATTTCTGTTTAGTGAGAGGTGATACAAAATAAGCTAAATAAATAAATAAAATATATGATGTTTTAGGTGATTAACAACATAGCATGGTGGGAATAGAGAGTGATGGATAGGGATGGTGAGATGTGATTTTTGTAACCAGGGTTATGGAAGACCTCAGTAACAAGCTACCATTTGAGAAAGGATACAAAGAATAAATAGAAAACACAAGTTAGTAATTGGAATACCTTCCAGAAGGAGAGAAAAGCAAGGGCAAAGGCCCTAAAATGGTAATATGAAAACTAATCTCAGCAAACAGCGGGATGTTCTGGTGCTGGAGTGGAGCAAATGTATTCAGAGAAGGCGTTATACTTTTCAGTATCTTGTAGATTTTGGCTTTTCTTCTGAGCTTTAATTGTTATTGGAAGACATTGGAGGACCTGAACTAAGAATAACATGATGTGAGTTGGATTTGAATAATAATATCTGACTTCTGGGTTGAGAATTGACTGTGGTCAAGGAAGAAAGCTTTTATAGGAGTTAAAGGACCTTCCCAATAATTCAGGTGAGAAATGACAGTGGCAGATTAGCTGCTGAAAACTGGTTAGTTTCTACATGAATTTCAGCTGTAGAGCAAGCAGGATCTAGGCACAGGAGGATTTCCTGCTTCCCCCTCATAGGCAGAGGACTTTTGCTTCTAGCCAAGGTTGACAGATAAATTGCAGAATTCACTGTTAAATTTGAATTTCATATAACTGATCAATCATTTTTAGTCCTATAGAATATATTGTCTGTGAAAGTATGTCACATGCAGTAAAAGAATATACTTATACTTAAAAAAATCTGTTCTTTATTTAAAATGTATTTAATTGGCAGTTTTATATTTTTATTAGCTCAATCCAGCAATCCTACTTCTATTCTTGGGAATTCCCAACTCCAGTGGATCTTATATCTCCCCAGGTACTGATGTGTTTTCCTTCTACCAAATCCTACTCGCCTCACCCTCCACTCCAACCCCCCTGCCTTCAGAAGCAAAGGATTTTGCCTGGTCCTGGGCGCTGGAGAGTTTCCCATCCTTCACCAGTTGACAAATATTTCTGATCCAATGAGAGGTTCTGACCGAAATGGGCACGGTTTTTAGTCTTTCTTTACAGTAACTAATCACCTCCTATGCTATCCTATATAATAAGAGAGGATGGTAATCATCCATTATGTTGTAACATCACGACCCATCTACAAGTGGTAAAGAGCTATAGGAGGGTGGGGCAGTGGGTGGAGAGCTACAGGAGGGTGGGGCAGTGAGCTATGAGCAGTGGAGAGCTACCAGCAGCAGTGGGCGGGTGGCCAGCTGAGGCAAGCAGCAATGAGCTACTTGCACACGGATTCGTACACAGGGCTACTGGTATACTGGTAATAAAAGGCTAATATACAAAACTACTGAACGGCAGAACAACCAGTCGCAATGATGCGCAGTGACCACCAGCGGGCAGACGGTCAATGCAGGAGCTGCCCCCTGGTGGTCAGTGCGCTCCAACAGGGGGAGCGCATGCGCAGCCAGAAGTCCTGAGGCGGGTTCATGGCTGGTGAGCATAGTAGCGGTGGCAGGAGCCCCTCCCTTCTCCTTGGCAGTCGGACATCATCTGAGGGCTCCTGGACTGGGAGAGGGCACAGGTCACAGCCCCCCCACCACTGAGTGCACACATTTCGTGCACTGAGCCTCTAGTATCCTATATCATAGAGAATAGCAAGGCAGATCTATTAGCAACAAATTCCCTCAGTTTTTGTTTGTATGAGAAATATTTTATTTGTTCTTTACTTTTCAGAATAATTTAAATGGATACAGAATTCTAGGTCATTGTTGCGTGTGTTTTGACATTTTAAAATTTATATTCCACTATCTTTTTGCTTGTATAGTTTTTAAAGATAAATTTGATGTAGTTTTTGTATTTGCTCTTCTCTAAAGAAGCCATAGTTTTTCTTTGACTTCTTTTAAGATTTTCTCTTTTTATTATTTTTTTCTTCAGCTTGACTATGATATGCCTAGGTATAGATTTTTTGTATATTTCTGTTCTTTTTGTTGTTGTTTTTAATTCTGTTTTTCTTAGTTTTTCAGTTTGGGAAGTTTCTGTTCATATGCCTTCAAACTCCCTGATTCTTTCCTCAGCTATGTCAAATCTAATGATGAGTCCATCAAAAACATTCTTTAAATATTTTATTGAATCATTGATTTCTTGTAATGTCTTTTGATCTTTCCTAGGGTTTCCATCTTTTTGCTTATATTATTTATATGTTCTTGAATGTTGTTAATTCTTTTCATTAAAGCCTTTAGCATATTCATTATAGTCATTTTAAATTTTTTGTCTGATAATTCCCACAACTTTTCTTTATCTGATTCCAGATGTTTGTTTTATCTTTTCAGACTGTGTTTGTTCTTGCATTTTTACCATGTCTTGTAATTTTTTGTTGGAATTTGAACACAATGCATCCAGAAATAAGAACTGAGGTGAATAAGCTTTTGTGAGAGGTGATATGTTTATCGGGCTAGGGGTCCTGCCACATTAATGTTTGCTGTAGCTGAAAGGGTCATAGACTTCCATATCCTCTGTGCCCTTACTTTTGCCTCTGCTGCTGTCTTTGGATTTTTCTAGAAACTCCTTCTTAAATAGAGTATGTCTTGAAGCTCTCTCGGTTTTAATTCACTGTTACTACAGTAGATGTTGATGTGGTTACAAGGTATTTGGGAAAAGAAGCATTCTACAATTTTTATGACAAATTGTTCTTTTTTGAAGGGCACCAGTGTCCCTGGGTTGTGACCTTTAGAAGCATTTCTTAGCTTTTTTTCTTTTTCATAGTCTTCCGTGTGTGAGACCTGAAGGCTGCTGGGTACTGGAGTTTCTAATTTCTATTTCCCGAAGTTGGTTAAGGTTCAGGTAAAGTTGTCTTGAGGGCAATTTGTTATGGGGAAAATAATGGTGTGGGCATATGTCAAATTGTTAATTTCCCCTTCTCAACCACCAGAAGTAGGAGGTAATTTTTCTCTGATCTTTATCTAGAGAATCTAGTAGGGCATTCTTAGGTAAAACTGATGAAAGTGCAGAGCCCTTCCTAAGACTAGAGCCCCAGCTGTTTATAACTCCAGAGCTCATCCACATTCAGGGAAAGGTCATTTGCCAATTACTAGCTGTGTTCCCACCTGTTACTTGCACCAGTGACTTCTGTTTCTCTCTGTATCTTTCCATCTCCAGCTTTTAGGGCAGTGGCTTGCTAAGTGACTTCAGTTCTCTGGTGGATCAAACAAAAGTTCTTGATTATCAATTTGTTTGCTTTGTTGTGGTGAGTATGGGAGTGATGGCTTCCAATGCCTTAAATATCAGAGCAGAAACTGAAACTGTCTCTTTTAGTTTTAAAATTTACTTTTTTATACTAGTCTTGAAATGCTTATATATTGCAGAGTATAATATACATTTTGTATACATCACACGTTATGCCACACACCTCAATTAATTGCAATTTATATGGATAGGGTTAATTTTTTCATCTCATTACTCCTTAATAAATAAGTCCTAAATATGAGATCATGTGTTATTCACATAAGCATTCCAATCTGTGTAGTTTATTTAGCAAGTATTTGTAGGAGGCATACTCCAATCATGAATGGATTTAAATGTTTAACTAAACATCAATTTTATAATCTTGATACTTATTTTTTCTATTCAGAAGCAATTTCAGATATTTAATTTCTTCCTAATATAAAAACATTGTTCAAGCTTTCTGTACTCAGCAGATTCATATTGACATATAGTGTCTATTGTGTAAAATTTTTCTTTAGTTGCTTAACTGGATTTAATGTCAGCAATGTTTAATAACTATGCTATTTTTCTGTATTTGATCTTTGCTGCTTCTTGAACCAAATCTACCTTAACAGATAGGGTTTTAGAAGATTTCCCCTAGAGAATTACTTCAAGCTATTTAAGCTGCCATCAGCTCCTGATTTAGCATTTTTAATAAACTTCCTAGGGCAAAGGATTAATTTCCCTGGACCCTCTTTATCCTTGATATAAAAGTATAATGTTTAATCGAGGATGGATCATTGTTCTCCTGCTGTCCTCCCTGTGTGTTTATGAATAAGGAGAGACAGGTTCAGGGAATGGAGGAAAGCCGGGGCAAAATAAAAGTATTCCCAACCCTTAAAGTTTGTTGCTAAATAAAAACATAAACTAATACATATGAATGCAAATAGAATTACTTTTACCACATTAAAGAGAACACATTAAAGAAACATATGTCTATTGAGGCAGTTTATAGCCAAATAGTTGCATTAAATTGCCTACATGCTTATTGATCCTTATCTAAAACTCATCTAAAAACAGAAATTCCACTGTCTTAGCAAAACTATGGTTCAGGAGGTAACCCAGAAATGCTGGACTATAGCATTATTAGGGGCAGTTGAATCAGTAAGTTAACTCTCAACAGTTCCTCAGCATTATAATGGGGGGGGGGGGGGGAGTCTAAGAAAACGCAGGTATTTATTCTACTTCCATTACATATATACATGTTAATAGAATCCAGTGATTTCACACCATTGCAAATTACTATTTGTGAGATTCTGTAGACTAAGGTTTGTATCTACATAAAATCCTTTTTAAGAGAATGAGAAAAGAGCTAAGAAGCCATATGTATGCTGGAAAGAGGTATAAGAAAATTTGGCAAAAAATACTAAATAAGGATACTCTTTCTTAAGATCACACTTTCTCTCAAGGTGTTTAATAACAGCTAATATAACTTATGACAAAAACATATATATATATATTCTATTTTAAGACACAGAATATCCTGCCACAGTGCCCTTAATCAAACACAAAGCACTCTCCACAAGCCTTTTCTTAATGATAATTAATAATGCTATGCTCATGCTACCCTGTTATTCCATCTTCCTGAGGGTGGCCATATGATTTATTGTCCATATTAGGCACATCTTATATAATACTAGAGGTTCGTTGCATGAAAATTCATGCACTTGGAGGGGGAGGGGGGCGTCCGTCAGCCCGGCCTGCACTCTCTCATAATCCAGGACCCCTCGGGTAGGGTCCGTATGCCTGGCCTGAGATCAGGGCCTATTGGGGCTTTCCTTACCCTGGCTGCAGGCTGCTGGCCCCACCCCTGCCACTGCCACTACTTGCCATCTGTGCACCCCCCCCCCCACCGGTGGCCTCCCTCTGCAGGCAAAAGGCATGGGTTGGAATGGCTTGGTTGGCCTGGGCCTCCCTCTGCAGGGCAATTGCTGGCCAGCCACACACCTGCCACAGAGTTGCCGCCAGGTGGCCTGGGCCTCCCACTTTCTTTGCTGGGGGGTGGGGCCAGCCCTGTGAGGTGCCGTCTGCCTGCCTGATTGCCCCTAACCACTGACTTGCTTACCTGGTCACCCCTAACCACTCTGCCTGCCTGCCTGATTGCTCTAACCGCTTGCTTGGGGGCGGGGCCAGCCTGCGAGGGGGTGTGGTGGTTCTGGTCTCTGGTCATTCCAGTTATTATGCTTATGGTGGCTGGCCTTTTATTATATAGGAAAAGCATAATATGCAAATTATACCCTGGGGTGGTCATTAGACTAGGAGACCAGGAGTTTGACCACTTGCTATAACATGCGCTGACCACCAGGGGACAGTGTGGAACATGGCAGGCGTAGGAGACACACTGCAACCTCTCACTGGCTACCTGGGGGCAGGGGTGGTGGGGACGGAGGTGCGTTGAGAATGTGGGGTATCTGCCGAGCTCACTCTCACTCCCCCTGCTAGCCTTCCCCGGGACACCAGGGCTCGCACAGCTGGAAAGCACCAGCACTCAGGTGCCGGGTGCCTGTGAGGAGCCCGCCCCACACATGCATGGCATCTTCCAGGTGAGCCAGCTGCAGCTGCCAGGACCACAGGGGCTGGTCGGGCTCCCTGTGGGTTTTCACAAGAGCCAGTCTGTGAGGCTGGCTGGAGAGAGTGCAATGCCTGCCTGGCTTCTTTGCAGTGCTGCTGGATGGCCCAGAGGCCCACGCTGTGCCCCAGCTCGTGGCATCTGGCCGTGCTCACTGCATCTCTGCATGGGAACTCGGGCGCCATGACTCAGGCAAAGGGGGGCACACGGGGTTCCGGTGGCCCACGTGCTGCCCATGACCCAGGACCCAGAAGTCAGCTGGGACCTGCCCTTCCACGCCAGACACTCCCGCTTCAATCACTGGGCAGGCCTAGGGACCGCACCCATGCACAAATTTCATGCACCTGGCCTCTAGTTTGAGCATAAAAAAGGCACTTACTGAGCAGGATGTTGAGACACCAGGCTTAAACTGAGTCTCTTTCAGACTAGTTAAGAAAAAAAGATATAATTGGTAAAGTGTTTAACAGTTTTAGACTAATGGCTAGATGACTAACTTCCCTTCAACTAAAAGAGAACTGTTCTAGAATGTGTATGCTAGTAAAATAACTATAAAATAATTTTAAAGTAAATAAACATGAAATCTATCTTACTGAGGTCAGTAATTAAAATAAGAAAATAGCTCAGGTGGTGTGGCTCAGTAGTTGAGCATGGACCTATGAACCAGGAGGTTACAATTCGATTCCTGGTCATGATACATGCCAGGTTGTGAGCTCAATCCCCAAATGGGATTCTGCAGGAGACATCTGATCAATGATTCTCTCTCACTGATGATTTTATCTCTCCCTCTCCCTTCTCTCTGAAATATATATATATATATGTGTATATATATATATATATATATATACAGAAACAGAAAATAATTATTTTTAAAAGAAACTGCTGCTAAAGCAAAAACATTTAAAAACACACATTTGGAAATATATGTAATATTAAAGTTTTTTGTTGCTGAAAACTGTATTTCCCATTGAAAAATATCATCTGCAGACTTTTACAAATTGGAAACTCAGGCACTTTAATAATTTCAAAAGGAAGAGATTTAATAGGAAATTAATCTATATAACTATGTACTTTTATATTTTTTATTTATCTATTATAATTAATAGACTTTTTGTGCCAGTATGGGTTTATAAATAATTCAGCAAAAAGTAAAAAGAGTTTTCATATATACTCTCAAACCAATCCTGTTTCCCTTATTAATACCTTGCACTGGTGTTGAGACAGAAAAAAGTTAGGTTGATAGGAACCAGACCATGAGAGAAGGAAGTAAAACAGAGAACCCAGCTAGGCAAAGACAGGTACTGGAAATATCGGGGAATACTTTGTAAATTATGTGATTGTCTAACCACTATGTAGTACACCTGAAACTAATACAAAATAATATTGAATGTAAGCTGTGATTGAGAAAAATTAAAAACCAGGATTTTTCAAATAATGAGACATTTATTCCATTAATAAATTTTTATTATTAATAATATTTAGAGTGAGAGTCCATAAATATTTTCATTAATAAGAGACAATTTTGAATGCTCTTTTTAAGAAGAGCTGATCAAATTTATTTTATGTTAAAATGTACAGCTTTTTTGTTTGTTTATTTTGAAGTGACTGACTAAAAAGAGAACAGATTAGCTCAAGAGTGTTGCTGGCTCCTATTTTACATAAGGATTAAACTTCTTTAATTCCATCCTTGCATCGTTATTTAATTTTTAGTTTTTTAATAAAATGTTTGAGAAGGATAGATTAAATATAAGATGTTTTTCCCCTTATGAAGTAAATTTTTAGTGATGTTAATGATTTTTGAAAACTATATTTGGGCCTTCTTAGACTTACATGGTGATGTGGTATTTTCTTTACCCTCCACAACTGAAGTATGATGTAGAGATCTGGAAGGAGATCCAAAGAAAAATAGCATGGCCTATGATTAAAAGTCTGAGAAATAAGCCTTATTAGAAAAGAATAAGGACAGGGTAGAAAGAAGCAATAACTTAATTGTTGCCAAACTTCATGAGATATTGAATTAAACTCACTGGGCTTCTGCCCCTTCCTTCTGAAGACCATATTGAGTATGGTTTAAATTTGGCAATTCTGGTGGTATGAGTCACTATCTCTAAAGAAATCTTATAAAAACTGCGTTTTTACATAAACTGGAAAAACAATCCTGCCTGCATGTAGACAACAAAATCGCTTGGTTCTTTCAGGACTGATGCTACTGAGTGAATTGTCTTTTCTCCAATGTTTCACCCCTTTACCATCTCTACCACTCCCACCTATCCACTATTACCTGAATAAGAATCTCAAAACTTTCTTCCAAATAGACTGTCATGATAGCTAGGTTGTAGACCAGATTGGAATGACAAATGTCCAGCAGAAATCAAACTTCTCAATGGTATAGAAGTTAAACTAATATAATTCATGCTATAGCTTATGTGTTTTCCCAAATCCTCCAAACACTAGGATTTTCAACAATAATTTATTCTTCTTTCAAAAACAATCTCTAAAAATAGGGGATAAGATTTAAACAGAATGCTGGTGGTGGAATTAAGAAAGCTATTTTTCTTCTAACCCTATGCTTATTCTGATAACTGAAAAAAAGCATTGTAAAAAATTAAATTGCTCTTGTTAAAATTGCCCTCCCAATGTGAACCAACTTTCTGCAATAGTATTTTTAAAGTGTTCTGGTGCTGTGAGAATATTTAATTATGTGATTATCTTTCATGATGTGTGTAGTTAATTGTCCTTATGTCAAATGTAAATGATTTTGAACAATAAAACTGAATGAAAAATGTTCTGGCTGTGAGCAACAGATGTCATGTGGATTTCAATTTCTTAGTCATTTATAAATATTTCAAGTCTAGAAAAGTAGTTAGTTAAGATTATAGACTAATAGCTATTGAAATCTAGGTTTAAGAATGAAAAGCAATATGAATCACAGAACTACAGAGGACTACAGAGAAAAATTTTTCATTATATGCATGCTCTTTAAACAGTCTCAAAATATGATTTTTATAAAATATGGAAAGCCTAGTTATAATTCCCTGAAAAGATTTATGTCACTTATATATGAAGAAGTATCTTTCTGTGCCTCTGACCAGTGCTTTAATATCGCCTCATACACAACAGACATATTTTGTTGATTGAATGGTAGAGTAAGAGTCAGAAAAATAAAAAGGCCTTCTTTTTTATTCCAGTGGGTGATTTCTATTAGCTGACAATGACAGACATTAATTCCCCTTTTATTTGGAAATAGAATTTATTTTCTTGCTGACCAACTACTCAGCTACTCTCAACCTACGTCATTTAGGTGGGGTGATAGCAGCTCTGGGTCCAGGGGTTGTGATATGATACAGATCCAGCCACAAGAGCTTGCATGCCTCACTCAGAGTACTTGTCTCGGAGATGGTAAGATGATGCAGGCCGTGCCAAACTCTTGGAACTTTTGCTTGAGTGGTTAGGAAAGAGGCAGACACTCTTGTGCTGGAATTACTAAAGGGACTAGAAAGGAGTTCAGGGAATCACCAAGAGTAGTCATTATGCTGAGGAGCGGAGCTTAAAAGAGGAGAAAACTGTGAGGCAGAAAAATACGAACACTGATGAAGTCATTTGAGCTGCTGGATCCAGCCACGGGTGGTAGTTCTTTCCCTTTTTGTGGCAAAGATTCTCTTCTTAACCAAACTTTAGCAAGATTCCCCTGAGTCCTTTCTTGACCAGGCCTCAATTTTGGTCTTTAAAGACTTGAACAAACATGAAGAGTTCCTAACAGCCCAAAGGTATAGCCCAGGGATGATCCTAATTCCCCTTAAAGTATCTGCTGAGAAAATAGAAGGCTGTCAAAATAATTTGCTCTTTATTCCAGCCGACACCTGAAGATAGGGCCTTGTCTCAAGTCTCTGTGGGAGAGTAGAAGCCTTCCTTTAATGATCACCAGTTAGCAAATCGGGGTGAACTTCATATTTCACTTCCCTCACTCTACGAAGCCCTGCTCCCCTCCTTCTCCATTCCCTAATTCTGCCTTTAAAAACCCCGTCACCTCTACACAAATATAAGCTGAGTTCAGTTCAAGCTAGACTCCTCCTTATTGCAATAACATAGTATTGTTTAGAATCTGTTCTTACTGATTTTCCTAGTGTTTGGCTTTGTTTATCTTTACCACTTGTTATTTATGGGAGTAATAACCCTGACATATAGCAAATTAAGTTTAGTATCTACATCATTTGCAACAACGAAGAATCATAACTATTTTACTCTGTTATATTACCTGGAGTTTGAGTTCCCCTCTGCATGTGCCTGTGTTCACATTTTGTAAATATTATGACAAAGTTATTAATGTGTGGCAATGGTTCCACAAAGATTCTTTATCTTTAGGAAGAAGCAAGCAAACGTGAAGTTTAATAGTAACGTTGAGATTGACTAGATAGGAGGGAAACTCTACATGATAGAAAAGAGTTTACAGAGTAAAATATTTTCTAGAATACTAATACATATATTAACTCCAAAGGCTACGAACATCTGTAAAAGCACACGTACAAAAGAGAAAGTCCTATACTTCAGAGTAACATGAGCAGTGGTAAACTAAATGAATTTATACTAACTGATTTATACTCTATAGTTGGAAAAAGCCAAGAAGAACTCTTTTTGTCTAACCCTAATCTGTTCCTTATTAAAAGACTAATTTTCCAGAACATCTCTGAATTCATTATTATATTTCACACATTTCATTTCTTTGATCTCTTGTTCAACACTGTATACTAAACAAGTTGAAAAGTGCAGTTGAAGATATATAGTAAGTGGTATAGATATGTGATGAATGAAAGAATGTATAAATGAATGTGACATTTTGCATATTGAGGAATTGGGTTACTGAAAAGATGAAATGAAATAATTGATTATTGGCACAGTTCACATTACTTATACTAGTATGTACTTTGGCACAGGTAAAACACCTAATAAAACATTGGTTTAATAGAGATGGAAAGAATTTCAATTGTCATTGCAGATGGAATTTTCTATATTATACACCCATTGTTCTAGTAAGCAAAGGCCACGTGCATCAGAAATTTTGGATGTGAGTTCGAAGCTGACTATGTGATACTAATCTTTTAATTCTTCAAAACACACCATCTGAGTTTCAAATAGTATATATTTTCTACTTCAATTAATAAAAACAAGATCCTAAAATATGATTACAACTTTAGTTTTTAACGTTTGCTCCTTTCTGTGTTTTTAGTATTCCCAGGCAACATGAATTCTCTGCTATATGAGCCCAGAAGTGCAATTCGTTCTCAGATGACCTTTTTATTCTCTTTAGAAGAATCGATGCCCTACTGTTTGACTATTTGTGAACTTTTACACATTATTGTGTGTGTGTTTGTGTGTGTGTGTGTGTGTGTGTGTGTGTGTGTGTGTGTGTGGTTAAAAAATACACCAAAAGAAAGGTCCCTCAAAGGACAAGAAAAGAAAAATTCAAAGCTTTTAAGCATCAGAGTAAAATGCATATTTCATGTCATGGTGGTAAGTGCTGCATTATATTAGCAATTTCTCTATAGGATCAGTGACTTTTCTGTCCTTTATTGAATTTCTAATATCATAAGAAAGTTACTAATGCGATAAAAGTCTTAAAGTATTACTGACTTTCTATCATATTCTTGAAGTGAGTTTTTATAGTATTAGCAAAAACAGAGTTTCATAATACCATATAAACTGACCAAAATGATAATAAAAAAGCTTAAAAAATCAATAATACAGTACATTCAGCTGATCTATTTGAAGTTTCTCATATTTCATTTCCAGATCTTTCTTTTTTAGTGGCTCCTGCTCGTTGATAAGAGTAGAAGTTGCAGATTCCCAGTTTCCTCTGAAACAAGTCGCTTTCAATAGATTGTCTTGCTAAGAACAAACTCTGAAAATTGCTGGTAGTATTATTCACAGAAAAAAATGATTACAAAATACTTAAACCACAATAAATGCTACTGCCAGCTTTATAAAATCTCCAGAAAAAATAAAGTCCAGTGAGTGAATCACCCTCTAAAGTTATTGTCTTTCTAGATTTCTTTGCTGTTTGTTTTAAGTCTTATACATATGGACTGTTCCCATGTGATAGACAACATGTCATGTATTAAGGGTGTTATTTTTATTTTCTGTAAACAGCATATTAGATATGAACACTAAGAAAAAAATAGGGAAAATGTTTACTTTTCTTTTGCTCTAGAAAGACAAAGTAATTGTTATACTTTACCACCCACTGAATTTTACTGATGTAAATTTAATAGTCATTTATAATTGAAACAAACACAACATAAACTGACCACATAAACAGATTTTAAAAACACACACATACTAAAACTAGTTTCATAGGATGACTTTTCCTTAGCAGCAGTTTGATATTACTTAAAAAATTGAAATTTGATTGATCATTGAGGATTTTTATATTCTCTTGTGAAATAGCTACTTTGGGTTATTTAGTAATCAGTGTTTCCTGCCAAAATATTTTTCTTCTTAATAATTAAATGTCAAAGTGTAGACTTTAAGGTAAAACTTAAAAAAAACTTAAGCATTAAAACACTTGGTCCCATAAATTTGGGAAAAATCATAAAAATTATTTATATTCCCATGTTTATTTCTGTATTAGATCACAAAATGGAAATTGGTGATATAAATAGCTGGTTATTTTTCTTTAATCTCTTATTTCATGTTTCTTCCCCACTAGTTATAAAGCATTAGATTGATTTTTAATTTTGTATGAAATTGATTCTTAATTATATTTATTCATGTTTTGTGTTTAATCTGTTTATACTGTATGCTCTTTCATTAAAAAAAAACCACTATATTAGAACTCTATAGTTTCCCACAGTTATTTAGCATCTGGGAATTTGTAGTTGATTAAGAAAATGAGGGCAGTAAAGATCACCAAAATGTCCATTCATCTGCTGATGGGCACTAAGGCTGTTTCCAAATCTTAGCTATGGTAAATTGTGCTGCTATGGATTAGAAAACTGTGGTACATGTACACAATGGAATACTATGTTGCTGTAAAAAAGAAGGAATTCTTACCATTTGCAACAGCATTGGATGGAATTGGAGAGCATTATGCTAAGTGAAATAAGCCAGTCAATGAAAGAGAAATACCACATGATCTCACTCATTTATGGATAATAAAGACCATTATAAACTGAAGAACAAAAATAGATACAGAGGCAGAGCTGCATCGAACAGACTGCCAAACTACAGCGGGAAGGCCAGGGAGGGTTTTTTTTTTTTTTGGGGGGGGGGGGCGGGTGGCGGGTAAGAGATCAACCGAAGGACTTGTATGCATGCATATAAGTATAACCAATGGACACAAGACACTGGGGGGTAGGGGAGGCCGGGGGAAAGTCAAGTGGGGAAAAGAAAGGAGACATGTAATACTCTTTGTAATACTTTAAGCAATAAAACAAAATTTATAAAAAAAGATCACCAAAATGTGTACTATAGCAAATCTTACACATCACAGAACCTTCTCTGTGTTCCTATGAAAACTGCTTCATACAGTGCTCACAGTGGGCCTCTAGTAATAGTGCTAAGTACATTTGTTTCCTTACTAGAGTATAAGGCATATGTAAGAATGAATGTTCTCTGTAGACAACAACATTTATATCAAAACCCACTCTGACTTGGCATAAGTATAAAACATCTTTAAAAAGCAGTTTGAATTAATCCAGTAATTTCTTGTCTAAAACTGATGTCTTATTAAATGTATTCTTTCATAGTTTTATTTATAGATTTGTTTATTTGACTTGATGAAAGTAGTAGTGGAGCATAGGTAATATGTCAGTGACTTCCAAACCTGCTATAGCATATATTTTTCAATTGACTTTTTCTTTTTTAGAGAAAGAGAGAGAGAGGAATTTGTTGTTCCACCCACTTATGCATTAATTGGTTGATTCTTGCAAGTGCGCCCTGACTTGGAATGGAGCCAGCAACCTTGGCCCATCAGGACAATGCTAACCAACTGAGCTACCGGACCAAGGCTGAGACACACATACTTTAACAAGTGGGTTTATTATTCATTGCAACAAAAAAGACACTCCCTGGGGAACCCTGAGACATCTCAGTAAGAGCATGTTAGATATTTTTAAGGAAAGTTTAAAGAAATGGGGAGTGACTCGAGATTATATTTAATCAAGAATTGGGATAAATCTTTGCTTGCTTTTAAATGTTATGCATTTGGGGTGAAGAATAGACAAAGGGTAAAAGGGTAATCCTATATAATAGAAACCTAATATGCTAAGTGTCTGGTCAACCGGTCAGCCGTTCAATCAATTAAAACATAATATGCTAATGATATGGTAAGGCTGCTCAACTGCTCGCTATGACGTGCACTGACCACCATGGGACAGACACTCTGACCAGTAGGTGAGCTTGCTGCTGGGGCCCAGCTGATCAGGACTGCGTGAGAAGGCCTGGACACACCTGGAGCCCTCCCCAGGTCCCTTCCCAGCTGGCCAACCTCCCACGTCCCTCACCGGCCCCAATCGTGCACTGGTGGGATCCCTGAGCCTGGCCTGCACCCTCTTGCAATCCAGAACCCCTTGGGGGATGTTGGAGAGCCAGTTTTGGCCCATTCCTGAGCCCAGGCCCAGGGACCCCACTGGTGCATGAGTTCGTGCATCGGGCCTCTAGTTTATAAATAAGCAGCAGTGGGAGATGTCCTTATTTTGTGACTTGACAGTGTTGCTCTTTTGCTTGTAGTCAGACATGATTACATGGTGAACTTGTGTTTCTTTTGATCTCTGGTCAAATCAACCTTGTCTGATGTTAAAGTTCTTTGAAATTGTTTAAGAGCAGAACACTCACACCTAGCTATGAGTGCCAGGCTGGTCCTTTGTAACCAAGCGCCTCACTGATATTACCAGGGCAGTTCCTGGATGTCAGAGATTATTCTTTTCTTTTTCAAAATAAACATGTAATTTTAATATTTAATAATAGAGTGGAACAAAAGTAGTTTTACAGTTGTTCATATGGAAAAATGCAATAATACATACATACATACATACATACATACATAAATAAATAAATAAAACAACTGTGTTTCATTTACAACTGTAAACCTACTTTTGCCCAACTCTGTATTTACTAGCAAACAAAATGTTCATTAAATCTATTTGGAGTTTTTAATCATAAAATAAGCGTTGGAGAGAATGCCTTAAGAAGTTTTATGAAATTATATTTCTCCTTCCAAATTATGTATAATGCTCAATTTTTTTAAAAACTAACCCAGTGAATCGTAGAAGTAGACTATAAAATATATATAATCATTTTGTATTGGGCCTTATCATCATACATGTAAAACTAATTTTACTCTCCATTTCACTAACATTATGTCATTGCTTCTAACAAAAAATGTTAACATACATAAAAACAACTTCCCATATTCCCGAATGAGCCCGATTTACAGTCTTGAATATCATCCCAGAAGTTGATGCCAGACACTCGGGCACTTTGAAGCTTAATTTGAATGTTTTTTAAATTGAATATTCCAGAGGAAAACTAGTTCTTAGCTTCATCATTGTGCAGATCCACTGTCAACCCTCTCAGAAAAATTCATTATAGGTAGAGAAGAAGAAAACCATTGTGAACTTGTAATTGTCAATTTACACATTATTAGTTGTGTTAATTATAAATGAATGTTTGACAAACCAAGTTCAGAAAACAGCCTACTGTGTGGGGCTTGACAGTCTCTCACCAGCGGTCCATCATTGCAGTCCTGTTTTTAAAAAAATCGATTAAAGTCTCATGAATGTGAGATTTAAAACCATATATCTAGAGCTCACGATGAAGGACCTCTTAACTAATTTAGTAAAAGTGCTCATTCTTATGGGCCTGAGGAAGAAAAGGCTGAGCTTTATAGTAACATTATCATTTTCACAAGTTTAGCCTTACAGCCACATCAGAGAACCAACAGTAATTTTATTTGCTTTGAAAATCTAGAAAGAAACCTGAGCTGTTGTGAAACTCACTTAATGCTTCCATACAGCCCTAAAGCCTTGAAGTGCTTGGCTTAATCTCAGCAAAGACGCAGGCTTCTCAGTTATTTTTATCATCCTTCCTGCCAAACCTCCCACCCTCACCCCACCCCCCACATTGTCAAGTAAGACTTAAACAAAAGTGTTCAGACTGAAGAGAGGATTTACAACTGATATCAAATGGAAAAAAGTGAATTGGATATTTCTTAGGTATGGGTGCTGCTGCAATTGCTAACTGCATTCCAGTCACAGAAGAAGCCATGTGTCTCTAGAACCTGATGATACAGCCCCTATTACTAGGCAATGAAGAGATAATAACAATGTGGCAGTCATTTGCCTCTCCATCTGCAGCAGTCTGTCACTAACTCTAAAAGCCACGTATCCTGGGAAGAAAACCCTGAAATCACCTGAAGAATTAGGAATAAAATATAACCAGCAGAGGAAGATTTCAGGAAAGAGTTGCCCAGGAACAAAATCAGTTGACATATTACATATTACTTTGTATGTCCTAAATATTATTTTTATTTTATATAGAGGTTGAAGATAAATCTTGCTCTCAATCTATGGAAAGTAGAGAGAAAACCATTTTACAAATAATATAAACATTTGAGTTAAATTTTTCTTTTATTACCTTTTTAAAAAGTTTCAGATTTGTAGGTAATGTAAACATTCTGAATTTCCATATTTACTTTTTGTTAAAACTTAGAAACAAAGAACAAACCAAGGCCCTCATTTTGAACAAGATTTGACCATATTCTCTTTATTTTTAGAGGAATTATTAGGTGCATTTTTTCATATTAATTAATTTGTAAAATTAATTTCTTACCAGTTTAATGACAAGTTACATACTAATTTATATATTGATCTACTAAGCCTTGTGAGAAGGTACTCTGTTTATTTTCATTTTATAGATAAGAAAAATCATTTATAAGAATGGTTAAATTCTTGCCATATATTATATAACTAGTATTTGAACATAATCCATGTTTTAAACTACCTTAGAAGCCAGTAAAAATAATGTCTAAAATGTAGTCACCAGGTTTACACAGAATAATTATATAGTTAATTCCCCTGACAGATTAATATATGAATCATAAATTCTTAGTTTGCATCAGATAATTATTTAGATAACCCCACTAACAAATGTTTATGTGAATAATAAATATTGGAAAAGTATTCAATCGAAGTAGAATTTGGAGGACTTCACAAATTTGTCTGTGGTGTCCTTTCATTTATTTGGTTAAAGATTTAAGAGATAGTGCTAATAAATAAAAGATTAATAGGTTAACATGTAGAAATGTTTCTTAATAAGATCATGGTCATTTTCTATGATACAGAAATGAGAAAAAATAAAGAAAATAAAAAGTAAAAGCTGACTTTATTTACTACCACCAAGACCCTATATTTTACAACACATGCTTAGTGATTACATGTTTACCTGATCCTCTCAATATAAATACCCACGAATGTCAGAAATATGAAAAAAAAATTTCAGAATAGAAGTAAGATCATGATTTTCTTCCTTTAAAATGACATGGATTTTAAAAGAGCAGGCTTTTCTTCTTAGGATTTAGAAAAGTTACCATATTCATTTTAAACAAGAATATTAAGTATCACTGAAGCTTGAAACCCAAAGATTTCTTTACTAAAAATGTGTTTGAGAAACTGACAACTATTGAAAGGCAAGATAAAAAGAACATTCAAGAACAAGATAATATAATCCTATCACTCTAACAAAACAACATAGCAATCTTTTTGCTATTTTCTCTCAGATTTATACATTTTATATTGCTTTAATGGTTGACAAGTGCTCAGTAAATTTCTCTGTACAAAATTTGTTTTCATCTTCAAATTTACATTTGACATTTAAAACTATCATTACAATTCTCACCATTGATGCATATCATTAGTTTCTCTTCTTTATTTACTGTAGCTTCATGTGTATAAGAGCACTATTACATTGAAAATATCAAGTTTACAATACTTCCAGCTCATCAGGTAAACAATTTGAGGCAAAACTTCCTGTCAACAATATGTGATACATAAAGTTGATGAAAATATTTTTCAGTTAAATTACCATGGCTTATAGGTTTCAATTTAACATTGAAAATCAATGCTTCCTAACGTTCTGGTATTATTTACAAGATTAATTTAGTTGTCATTTGAGATTTGAAACTTAGTAATTATTTTTGTTTGGAGGAAATATATTTGGAAGCAAATAACAAGTCTTCTAATGCTAAAACTTGCCGCTGAAAATGGACACATTAAAACAACCTGAATAGCAACATCTATAATAATCTATAATAATAAAAGCATAACATGCTAATTAGACTGGACAGCCAAATGACCTTCTGGACGTCATTCCAGATGTCCTTCCAGACAAAACCATGGTGGCGAGGACCGAGGCAGAGGTGGTTATGGGCAATAAGGCAGGCAGGCAGAGTGGTTAGGTGATGAGGCAAGCAGGCAGGCAAGCAGTTAGGAGCCAGCAATCTTGGATTGTGCAAGGGATGTCCGATTGCTGGATTGTGAGAAGTACAGGCTGGGCTGAGGAACTCCCCACCTGCCTCCGTACACAATGTCATGCACAGGGCCCCTAGTAAATAATATACTGCTTGATATTAATGGCCAGTGACATTCTTAAAGGAACTTCCTGTATATAGAAAAATAAAAATAATCACTCTACAATAAATGATCTCAGATTTTGATAGGTGTGTTTTTGGTCAAGTTATAGTAAATTATATGTAGTAAACACATACTATCAGTATTTGCAAAATTAAATTGATATTATTATCTAATCTGTAGCCAAAGAAACCAAACTACTGTCACTCAGGTTTCCAAAGTGCATAAAGAGCTTCTTCCATTATATCAGAAATATTTTTAACAGACATGTTCAAGGTCTTGGAGTATGCATAGCATCTGAGGATACTTTGCTCATCATTCAGACTATTGTCTTTCTACCAGAAGACTTCAATCTATACTGAATATCATTACTGAGAATTCAATTTGGGGAGTAATCTGTCAGATCTCCCATGTCAGGAAGTGATTAAAGCTTAACAAAAGGAATGATAGGTCTGCATAAATCTGAAAGAATATTCAATAGTCTTTATAAAATAATGTGGTAGCATAATAGGTTTTTATCCAATCAAATCGATTGTTTAAAGCTAATGTGTCTACCATAGCAAAACAACAGGCTACGTATGGTGTGTGTATGTGTGTGTGTGTGTGTGTGTGTGTGTGTGTGTGTGTGTGTGTGTGTAACTTATTTGTGACACAGATAAGCAATTTTAAGAATGCATTTAAGGTCATTAAATAAACTTCAAAAGAAATACCCCACTTAGTTAAATTTACATTTTCATTTGAAGAGTATATTACATTTTACATGCTTAGAATTAATAGTTAGATCTGGCACAATCTAATTATTTCATATTTCAAACTGTATTTAAAAAATTTATATTGACTATTTTTTTAAATCACTGTTGATAAGTAAGGGATATATTTCTTTAAAGAATGGTTTGTGAAATAACATGAAACATTGAATGCAGCAACAAGAAAGCATAATTGTGTTCTCATGGGGATAAACACCAAGTTCAATTTCACTGGAAAGTCAAGAATCTCAACAAGGAAATTAATGTTCTACTATAAAATCTTTACCAAAGTGCCTCTACATAAGATTCACTCCAGTTACATTTGAACAAATGTATATTGATTTTAAAGAGAGAGGAAAGGAAAGAGGGAAACTTCAGTTTATTGTTCCATTTATTCATGCATCCATTGGTTGATTTTTGTATGTGCCCTGACAAGGGATTGAACCTGCAACATTGGCTAATCAGGATGATGCTCTAACCAACTGAGCTAACTGGCCAGGGCTGAAAGCTAATATCTTATTCAAATGTACAACTCTATAAAGGTCCTTAAACACAATTTTTACAACATTCCTTTTCTCTTTATTTTACTTCATGGTTGTTTTTTTTATGACTTTTAAGTTAGTAACTTTCTGTTTACATTTATGCTTGCATCACCTAGATTATGTCTTGGCAGTTTGCTATATTTGATACAAGTATTATTTAATAAAAGTATTTCTTCCACTAGCCAATGCGTTCAGTGGTTAGAGCATTGGCCTAGGCACCAAAGGTTTGTGAATTTGATTCTCTGTCAAGGGCACGTACCTGGATTGTAAGTTCAATTCCCGGTCCCAATTGATGTATCTCTCTCATATGATTTTTTTCTCTCTCTTCCCTCACCCTCTTCCACGCTCTAAAAAATCAATGGAAACAATATCCTCAGGTGAGGATTAACAACAGCAACAACAAAAAAATATTTCTTAATTAAAATCAAATTTATAAAAGTGATTTAAAGAAAAGTAGAACTAGGCTCAGACTGAAAATGTTATTGAGTAGCTAGGATATTTCGTAGTTGTTTTAGAAATGGAAGATATACATTAATATCTAATACTAGAGGCCCGGTGCACATTTGTGCACTGGGGGTTGGGGAGTCCCTCAGCCTGGCCTGCACCCTCTCACAGTCTGGGATCCCCTAGGGATCAGGCCTAAGCTGGCAGTCAGACCATACTTCTCTGCAGTCTGGGACCCCTTGCTCCTTACCCCCTGCCTGCAGCAGAGGCAGGAGAGGCTCCCACCACCTCCACTGCACTCACCAGCTATGAACCCGGCTTCTGGCTGGGCGGCGCTCCCCCTGTGGGAGCACACTGACCACCAGGGGGCAGCTTCTGTGTTGTCCCCTGGTGGTCAGTGCATGTCATAGCAACCAGTCATTCTGCCATTTGGTCGATTTGCATATTAGGCTTTTATTATATAGGATAAGGCCAATAAAACAAAATACTAAAAATAATTTTTTTTTAATTTTACATTATGTAATAGAGCTCTTCCTCCTCTAAACTCTGGCATCCACTGATCTTATTACTGTCTCTATAATTTTGCTTTTTTCAGAAAGTCATATAGGTAGAATTATATAGTATGTAGCCTTTCCAAATTGGCTTCCTTCATCTCTCTCTCTCTCTCTCTCTCTCTCTCTCTCTCTCTCTCTCTCTCTATATATATATATATATATATATATATATATATATATATATATGTAATATGCTAATTGGTTCTAATGGTGTCCCAGTTACGACTGGTCAACAGGCTGCGTGCGCAGCGGAGCTGGTGGGCAGGGACGGGGCGGGTACTTCTGCTCCCAGCAGAGGAGCGCACAGGCCTGCCCAGCACTAATGTCACGCTGCCTCCGTGCGTCTCCGCCCAGCACTGAGGTGAAGCTTTCTGCCTGCGTCCCTGACCAGGGACGTGACACTGCCTGTTGTCGTGGTGGTACTGTTTTATTACCCACAGTTTCTACAGGAATTGCTGCAAATTTACTTGTTCGTGGAAGAACCTTTCATTCCCAATATAAATTAACAATTCCATTACATGAAACTTCAATTTTTAGACTCAATATAAAAAGTAAAGTTGCTTAAACCATTAAAAGGGCCAAACTTCTCATTATTGATGAATGCACCATGGCATCCAGTCGTGCTATAAATGCCATAGACAGATTACTATGATAAATTATCAATTTGAATGATGGGAAAGTTCTCATTGGAGGGGATTTTCAACAAATTCTCAGTATCATACCGCATGCTATGCAATCAGCCATAGTACAAACGAGTTTAAAGTGCTGTAATGTTTCAGAAAGTTGTCTCTTTTTTTTTAATTAAATCTTTATTGTTCAGATTATTACATTTGTTCCTTTCCCCCCCCCCATAACTCCCCTCCTCCCAGTTCCCGCCCCACCCTCCGCCCTCACTCCCCACCCACTGTCCTCATCCATAGGTGCACGATTTTTGTCCAGTCTCTTCCCACATCTCCCACACCCCTTTCCCCCCCAAGAATAGTCAGTCCATTCCCTTTCTATGTCCCTGATTCTATTATAATCAACAGTTCATTCTGTTCATCAGATTATTTATTCACTTGATTCTTAGATTCACTTGTTGATAGATGCATATTTGTTGTTCATAATTTGTATCTTTACCTTTTTCTTCCTCTTCCTCTTCTTAAAGGATACCTTTCAGCATTTCATATAATCCTGGTTTGGTGGTGATGAACTCCTTTAGCTTTTCCTTATCTGTGAAGCTCTTTATCTGAC
Source organism: Myotis daubentonii (assembly GCF_963259705.1). Classification (NCBI taxonomy): domain Eukaryota; kingdom Metazoa; phylum Chordata; class Mammalia; order Chiroptera; family Vespertilionidae; genus Myotis; species Myotis daubentonii. The sequence continues at coordinate 55,008,919 of NC_081843.1, forward strand.
CTTCAATTCTGAATGATAGCTTTGCTGGATAAAGTAATCTTGGTTGTAGGTTCTTGGTATTCATCACTTTGAATATTTCTTGCCACTCCCTTCTGGCCTGCAAAGTTTCTGTTGAGAAATCAGCTGACAGTCGTATGGGTATTCCCTTGTAGGTAACTGAGTTTCTTTCTCTTGCTGTTTTTAAGATTCTCTCTTTGTCTTTTGCTCTTGGCATTTTAATTATGATGTGTCTTGGTGTGGTCCTCTTTGGATTCCTTTTGTTTGGGGTTCTCCACGCTTCTTGGACCTGTAAGTCCATTTCTTTCACCAGGTGGGGGAAGTTTTCTGTCATTATTTCTTCAAATAGGTTTTCAATATCTTGCTCTCTCTCATCTTCTGGCACCCCTATAATTCTGATGTTGGTATGCTTGAAGCTGTCCCAGAGGCTCCTTACACTATCCTCGCATTTTTGGATTCTTTTTTCATTTTGCTTTTCCGGTTGGATGTTTTTTGCTTCCTCGCATTTCAAATCATTGACTTGATTCTTGCGCTCCTCTGGTCTGCTGTCGGGCGTCTGTATAATATTCGTTATTTCAGTCCGTGTGTGCTTAATTTCTAGTTGGTTCCCCAATATAAGATCGAGGGTCTTATTAGTTTTCGTGTAGATCTCATTAAGTTTATCGGCAGCTTCTAAACAGTTCTTGAGAGACCTTAAAAGTGTGGTTCTGAACTCTATTTCTTCCATTGACAATTTTGTCCTGTTTCTTTGTCTCCGCATTTTGTTATGCTTCCTTGGTGCACCCCCTAGTGGTCTTTGTTCGCAGTCTTATAGATAAATCTTGATTGTTGTAGCTAATTCCAGGGAGGGTTTGACCTCCAGGCCAAGTGGCTATGAGAATCAGCTGTGTCAGCAGTGAGAGAACTTCTGTCCTCTAGGGAGGTGCTAATCTAGCCTTTGCCTGAGGCTATCCGGCAAATGCCTCCGTGCAGGGCTTGGGCGGGGCTGGTCGCACAGGATCAACAGGGTGGGCCGGAGAGAGCAGTTATGGCGGCTCTCAGTCCTGTCCCCAGGGGCTCTGCCTCTCTGAGTCCCAGCACCCGCTGCAAAGCTCGGAGAGAAAGCTGCACTCGCTCTGACCGAAGCCAGACAGTCCCGCTTCTCCCGTTTGAGTCTGGGTCCCTAAAGACTCGCCCGGGTCTGGTGCTCAGAGTCTGCGACTCCCTCCCGATTGAAAACAACAACCGCGCCCTCCGCAGCCAGCCCGCTCCACGCACTCCGCACCTCAGAATTTGACTTCAGCACTGCGCCTCCTCTGAGTGTCCGTATGCGTTTCTCTTTCCTCCTAGTTGTAGGACTTCCACTCAGCCAGCGTTCCTGTGGTTCTGGGTGATGTCCCTTCCGTTTTTTGGTTTCACTTTTGAAGTAGTTGTTCAAAGCAGCAAACTCCGGCGTTAACCTATGCCGCCATCTTGGTTCTCCTGAAAGTTGTCTCTTAAAACAAATATGAGATCACAGGATTCTGCTTATAGTGGATGGTTAGTAAAACTTGGAAATGGCAAACTTGATAGCAGTTTTCATTTAGGAATGGATATTATTGAAATCCCCTGTGAAATGATTTGTAACAGATATATTATTGAAGCTACCTTTGGAAATACTCTATCTATAGATAATATTAAAAATATATCTAAACATGCAATTCTTTGTCCAAAAAATGAGCACATTCAAAAATTAAATGAAGAAATTTTGGGTATACTCGATGGAGATTTTCACACTTATTTGAGTGATGATTCCAGTGATTCAACAGATGATGCTAAAAAGGAAAATTTTCCCATCGAATTTCTTTTTTTTTAAATCCATTTTGTTGATTTTTTACAGAGAGGAAGGGAGAGGGATATAGAGTTAGAAACATTGATGAGAGAGAAACATCGATCAGCTACCTCCTGCACACCCCCTACTGGGGATGTGCCTGCAACGAAGGTACATGCCCTTGACTGGAATCGAACCTGGGACCCTTCAGTCTGAAGGCCAATGCTCTATCCACTGAGCCAAACCAGTTAGGGCCCCATCAAATTTCTTAATAGTATTACGCCTTCAGGAATGCCGTGTCATAAATTAAAATTGAAAGTTGGTGCTATCATCATGCTACTGAGTAATCTTAATATTAAATGGGGTCTTTGTAATGGTAGTAGATTTGTTATCAAAAGATTGCAACCTAACATTATCGAAGCTGAAGTATTAACAGGATCTGCAGAGGGAGAGGTTGTTCTGATTCCAATAATTGATTTGTCCCCATCTGACACTGGCCTCCCATTTAAATTAATTCGACGACAGTTTCCTGTGATGCCAGCATTTGCAATGACTATTAATAAATCACAAGGACAAACTCTAAACAGAGTAGGAATGTTCCTACCTGAACCAGTTTTTAGACATGGTCAGTTATATGTTGCTTTCTCTCGAGTTCGAAGAGCATGTGATGTTAAAGTTATAAATACTTCATCACAAGGGAAACTAGTGAAGCACTCTGAAAGTGTTTTCACTCTTAATGTGGTGTACAGGGAGATATTAGAATAAGTTTAATCACTTTATCAGTCATTGTTTGCATCACTGTTGTTTTTATATCATGTTTCATGTTTTTGTTATTTTTATATCATGTCTTTATTATTGTTATATCTTTTTGTTATTGCTTATTTATTAATACATTTATATATTATTTTCATATACATTTTACTAATTTCCTTTCATCTCTGACACTTGTATTATAGAGAAAGGGCAAATAGCAATATTAAAATATTTCCTCTAATTCCCTTTTAATGTATATGAATTTCATGTACCAGACCACTAGTAGTAATATACATTTAAGTTTCCCCTATGTCTTTTCATGGCTTGATATCTTATTTTTTATAATGAATAATATTCCACTGTCCGTATGTACTGCAGTTTATTTGTCTATTCATCTACAGGGCATCTTGATTGTTTTCAAGTTGGAAAATTATGAAAAAAGCTTCTGTAAACAACCATATAACATGATAAACCTTGAAAACATTATGCTAAGTAAAAGAAGTTAGCCACAAATATCTACATATATATAAAAGCCTAATGTGCCGCCGAAACCGGTTTGGCTCAGTGGATAGAGCGTCGGCCTGCAGACTGAAAGGTCCCAGGTTCAATTCTGGTCAAGGGCATGTACCTGGGTTGCGGGCACATCCCCAGGGGGTGTGCAGGAGGCAGCTGATCAATGTTTCTCTCTCATCGATGTTTCTAACTCTCTATCTCTCTCTCTTCCTCTCTGTAAGAAATCAATAAAATATATTTTAAAAAAAAAAGCCTAATGTGCCAAATGTCCAACCAATCGGTCGACCACTTGACCAATTGCTATGACGCGTGCTGACCACCAAGGGGCAGATGCTCAAACTGATAAGTTAGCTTGCTGCTGGGGTCTAGCTGATGGGGACTGGGCAAGACAGCCCCAATCAGCCCTGATTGCCAGCCAGGCCTAGGGACCCAACCCATGCACGAATTCGTGCACCGGGCCTCTAGTATATTATATAATTCCATTTATACAAAATGTTTAGAAAGTCAAATACAAATAGGCAGAAAGCAGATTAATGGATCCAGGTGCTAGAAGGTGAGGTGGGGGTGGGTGTGGGAGAGATGTGGAATGACTGGTTAATGGATATATGGTTTGTTTTGTGGATGCTGGAAATACTGTGAAATTAGATAGTGTTGGCAGTTGCACAATATTGTAAATATCTTAAAATCCAACTAATTGCACATTTTAAAATAGGGAATGCTATATTATGGTGATTGTAGCTCAGTAAAGTAAATAAACATAGGTTTCAAGATATATATAAAGTAAAATCACATTAATTTGAAAATGACCAATACTTAAATTTGAAATCTTATAGACTGGTGATAACCTGGATTGTAGAAAGTGAATGCACAAATTAATAAGCCATCAAATATAAAACAAATGCAGATGAGAAAGAAGAGACTTTTTTTAAAAAGACTTGTAATAGGAAGAATATTCTAACTACAAACTTTAAATAGTAAAACAACTAGAAAGAACTGGTTGTGAGTGGAGTAGGTGAGCAAGTAGTGTTATTGAGTTACTAAAGAGGGAATGCTTTTCTTTGAAGACAACAGATTCTTGAATGGGGCTATTAAGAAGGTCTCTCCATGTTTCAACTCAGGTTAGCTCGTGTGTGAGCCAAAATTGGGGGTGTTTGGGAAGGAGAGAATCTTGAGTAAAGTTTGGTCAAATTCATGGATTTTTTTTTTTGTCCAGATGGGTTCAAGTTCAATAGTGTTATGAAGTGTTGTAGGGGAAATATCCAATGAATTAAAAGGATAAGCTATAATTTAATTTACTTGTAAGTGCCTAAAACACAGAACAAGAATGTGCTCTTTTTAAAAATTTTTTCCAATCTCTGGTATAATATGTTCCAATAGGAGCTCCATGCAGGAGTATTATATTAAGCTGTTTTCTGCTACTGCAGTCACTAAATTTATACTTCTTTTTAAAAGACTCTATAGTTCACATAACTCACTAATTCAAGGAGACCTTTCTTTCTAGTTATTTCAAGTTAATGAGGCTGGCTAAATGCACTTGAAAGGATCATAAAGTAATCAAAAGGTAGATAGCAGTTAAGATTGCTGGAGTTCACACATGTGCTAATAATAAATAAGATCAGCAGATGTTCACAGAGTTTGGTAGAAAATTATAGGTAGTTCAAAACAAACCATTTAAGAGTGTTTTTATGTATGTCTCTTAAGCTGCATTTATTATCAACTGATGTGCTAATAGTATGCGGTAAGATGTTACCACAGGGTAATAACGGAGGCAGAATTCCTACAACACCAAGCAACTGGACTTCAGGGCTTCTCGTCTCATGCACTATCCACGGCCCAGGCAGGAACCCTCACAATGGGTGCACAAACCATATGTTTTTGTAAATGTAATTGACGATATCTTTTTTTTTTTAAATATATTTTATTGATTTTTTACAGAGAGGAAGGGAGAGAGATAGAGAGTCAGAAACATCGATGAGAGAGAAACATCGATCAGCTGCCTCCTGCACATCTCCCACTGGGGATGTGCCCGCAACCCAGGTACATGCCCTTGACCGGAATCGAACCTGGGACCTTTCAGTCCACAGGCCGACGCTCTATCCACTGAGCCAAACCAGTTTTGGCTAATTGACGATATCTTAACCATAACCATTTAAAACCACTGTTTCTTTACACTCTGACTTACCTTCCTTTTCGCTTCCCCTTGTATCATGGTGGTGCTGATGGTGCCATGAGAATTTTTGGATCCAGCTAAGGGAAAGTTGATTTTATAATTTATTTATTTTGAGTTTAAAAGGATGTAATTGTGTGGCTCACATATTAAAAAATATATGGCTACGGTTATTCCTAACGACCAAGTGGAGGAATGCGTTCTAGAGGTAGTTCTACTGCTACCCATGCTGTGCCCGCACAGCATCGCATCGTGTCCCAAAGGGCCGGGTCGCACTGTGGCATGGATATGTCCTGTGGTGCCTGGCACAGGATGTATGGGAATTGTAAAGGAGAACTAAATGGAGTAAAAAACTTGACTGTGCAAAATACTCCCCCACATTGATTATGTAAAATTTGGTTCTTATCAATACCTAATCAATACAGAAGTTCCTTACTGCACAGTACAGAAGTGTAAATGCTTTGTATGATTTTGATGGAACATCAGACATTCATAAGGCACAAACCTGGATCTGTGCTTAAAAAATAGTATATATATATAATCTGTATGTAGTATCACATGTTTTAGGCACACCAACAGTTGATAATAATAAAATTACATGTTTTTTTAGTAACTGTGCTAGAGGAAAGATTGAGTCATCTTTCCATTTTCTTCCTTTGCCCCCTGTCCTGAGTTTGAGTCATCTTTCCATTTTCTAAGTAGAAAGAAAATATTCTGAAATGTTATTATATAAATAATAAATCAAAGAACATGATGCCATAAAATTCGTGAAGCCATATTTTAGTAGTTCCAAAGGAAGTTAATTCATGTAAATATTATTACTATTTTGTGATTATTTTAATTTTTTTCTTCCTGTGGTGGACTGAATAATGACCCTCAAAGACATCTGGGTCAAAATTCCTGGGACCTGGGACTATTATCTGTCAAAAGAGACTTTGCAGATTGTGAAAAAGTTAAGGATCTCCTGAATAGGATACTATCTTGGATTACCAGCTGAAACTTAATGCAATAATGATTGTACTTACAAGAGAGAGGCAGAGTGAGATTTGGCATAGAAACAGAAGGCAATGTGATGACAAACAAGTTACTATGCTGTTGGCTTTGAGGATAAAGAAAAGGGCCATAGTCAAGAAATATAGGAATGCAATTCAAGAAGCTGGAATAGGTAAAGAAACAGATTTTTCTCTAGAGCTTTCAGAGGGATCAAGGCCTTGTCAATACTTGATTTTAGTATAAAACTGATTGTGGATTTCTGGCCTCCAGACCAGTAAGAGAATGGATTTGCATTATTTTAAACCACCAAACTGTGGTAATTCGTTACAGCAGCAATAGAAAGTTAACACAGGCCTTTAAAAATGTTTACCATGTCTTGTGATTAAATTTTCTCTTTCAAAATAAACACAATTGTTTCAAGTGTGCATCACTAATTATGTATACTTTTTCCTTAGAATGGCTTTACAAATTAAGTTTCTGATCTCACAAAAGCCAGCTCCAATGTAAGAATATCCATCCTTATTTATTAATGTCACAAATGAAGTCATTAATGCATATCTACTAAGTGTCTTTTCAATATCAAGTGCTGTGCTATTGGTGATGGGGAGCAGCACAGTCATACCTTAGATTGAATGTCTAGTGTGTTAGTTCTACAGGGGATATTAGGGCCAAAGCTGATCTGATAAGTAGATGATTGTGGCATTTGGTGGCCCTACTTGACCACAGGCAAGTTACTTAACTACTTTTAAAATTAATTTTCTTAATCCTAAAAATAAAGAAATTAGATTAAAAGTAATTACCATTCTACCTTTTATGATATCACTAAGTATGACTTTGCTATTTTTAGACATCTGAAAGTACAGGATTGTAAAAAAAAAAAAAGATAATGTCATATTAATAATTATGACAGGGTTTTGATTTTTTCTGTTTTTAACATAAGATAGCATTTTAATCCTTATATCAGATAAATCCTTATATCAGATATCAGGATATCAGATAAATTAAAATATATATATTTATAAAACAATCTGAATTATTTGGAATGTTAAATTTAAAATTAACAAGGGATTTTATACATTATTTAAAAACTGTATTTATTTCTAAGATGAGGGCAATACCTTTATTTTTTGCTCCCTTACTATGGGTGTAATTCTCTGTCAAGATATTCCTTTTTTGCCCTGGCCAGTTTGGCTCAGCGGATAGAGCGTTGCCCTCAGACTGAAGGGTCCCTGGATTGATTCCAAGGGCACATATCTTGGTTCCACGCTCTGTCCAGGCCCTGGGCAGGGCACATGTGGAAGGCAAGATATTTCTCTCTATGTGTCCCTTCCACTCTTTATAAAACAAACCAACAAAAACAAAAACAATGGAAAAATATCTTTGGGTGAGGATTAACAAAAACAAACAAAAAAATATCCTTGGGTGAAGATTTCCACAGCCTAAATGCCCATCAGCAGATGAGTGGGTTAAAAAACTGTGGTACATCTACACAATGGAACACTACGCTGCTGTAAAAAGGAAAGAACTCCTACCATTTGCAACTGCATGGATGGACCTGGAGACCATTATGCTAAGTGAAATAAGCCCCTCAGAGAAAAATAAATATCACATGATCTCACTCATTTGTCAAATATAATCAACAACATAAACTGATGAACAAAAACAGATCCAAGGACAGAGAAGCATCGATCAGATACTCAAACCTCAGAGGGAAGGCAGGGGAGGGTGGCGGTAAGGGGGGAGATCAGCCACAGGACTTGTATGCATGCATATAAGCATAAGCGATGGACACAGACACCAGGAAGTGAGGGCATGAGCTGGTGGGGGGGTGGGTGGAAGGGCAATGGGGGGATAAGGACACGTATGTAATACCTTAATCAATAAAGAAAAATAATTTAAATAGAAAAAAGATACATCATCATCTATTTCAGTAACTCTCTTATTCTATTGCTCTCCATTTCCCATTTTCTCTTTCTGTATTTCTCTCTGTTATTCTATAGGGAAATGTACAAATAAGACCCCTTATAAGAATTATGTACAATAGCAAAATTTCTGGTGGTCACTGTTTAGAATTTCTATTTTAGGATAAAATCAGGGCCACCAGACATTTTCTTGACATAAAAAAGGAAGGAAAACAATGAAAACTAATGGCACTAAAAGATAATAATGTTTCTAAAAGTATTTTTTAATTTCTCTTTTATGGGAAGTGCATTAATAAACAAACTTGAATAAGATCCCCTACAATTGCTTTATCTGATTCTTTCCTTCCTTTGGGGTAGTAATAGTAAATGTGTGATTTGGTGATTTTAAACATTTTTATTGAGAACATATGTATACCAAAAAACTTTATATATTGGTATATACATATGTTTGTGTGTGCTTGTGTATGTGTGTTTATACATATACTAGAAGCCCGGTGCATGAAATTTGTGCATGGGGGCGGTCCCCTCAGCCCGGACTGCACCCTCTCCAATCTGGGACCACTCGAGGGATGTCCGACTGCCAGTTTAGGTCCAATCCCTTGGACCTAAATATTAATCTAAATATACCTCCCTTGGATCGGGCCTAAACCAGCAGTCAGACATCCCTCTCACAATCCAGGACCACTTGCTCCTAACTGCTCACCTGCCTGCCTGCCTGCCTGATCACCCCTAACCGCCCCTGCCGGCCTGATTTCCCCTAACTGCCCCCCCCCACCAGCCTGGTCACCTCCAACTGCTCCTCTCTCCCTGCCGGCCTGGTCCCCCCCAACAGCCCCCCCTGCTAGCCTGGTCGCCCCACACAGCCTGCTGTTCAGTCATTTAGTTGTCCCTCACTAACCCCCTGTTGGCCTTGTTGCACCAGGCAGCCTGCTGGCCATTACTGTTACTGTGATGGCATCCTGGACAATTTGCATATTCCTCTATTATTGGTATAGATACCAGTACATACACATACACACATACATGTATACAATTAATTCAGAATTTATTTCAGGTAAAAAGCTCTTGCTATATTAATCTAAATTTACCTCCTTTCTTATTTTTAATCTTTATAAGGATCTCAATGTCTGAATTGACATAAAATATTAAGTTATTTAAACCATTACAAATTTTGTTAAGGTGTTGAGGGTAGGAGTAACATGCTTTTGCTTTGTAATAGGAAAGTAACTGTTGATTTAAAGGATTGTAAATGCTACCTTTGTTAAGCTTTTTATGAACATTACTACGTGTTAAAGTGTGTTAACTTCATAAAACCAAATAGTTTAACTATTTTAAATTAAATAGGAAACTTTAAGAGATTATAGCAATGTTGTATTTTTTTCATGTTATATGCTATCATGTAGGAAGATCTTAGTGACTTGAATATTTAATTATTGCTTTTTATACTAGACCTATGATGGGGTTTGCTTATTTTTCTTTTCTATAGTGTACTCATGCAAATTGCACAATCATTAAAAGCACACCCAGACCAAAAGAAGAGGTGTGCCGGGCTGTTGTGGCTCAGTGGTTGTGTCAACCCTATGAACCAAGAGGTCAGGGCTCTATTTTCAGTCAGGGCTCAATCCCCAATAGGGAGTATAGAGGAAGCAGCTTATCAGTGATTTTCTCTCATCACTGATGTTTCTCCCTCTCTCTTCCTCTCTGAAATAAACAAAACATTATTTTTTTAAAGAAGAGGTGTATTTCATTAAAGAATGAGTTAAATGTCTATTCAGCTTAAGATTTTGTTAAGATAATGAATGAATGTTGGCATATATAAATGTATGTATAATATAAAAGCATAATATGCTAATTAGACCAGACGTCCTTCCAGATGTCCTTCCATACGGCCTTCTGGATGAAGCCACGGCTGTGAGGGCTGAGGCAAGCTGCTGCAGCTGCGAAGGCCGAGCCCCTTGCACGAATATCGTGCATCGGGCCTCTAGTAAAGTAGATAATAATGGAAAGGGAATTTTCCATTTTAAAAAATGTATTTTAATGAAATTTTAGATATAATTATGAAAAATAGAACAATAAAACCTTTAGCAGAAATCAAATTCAAGGCTTTGGAATAGGAAAATATTCCTTAAGTTAGTCACAAAATTCTAGTCATACAACGAAAAGTATGTAAATTGGACTTCAATAAACAGAAGAGCTTCTGTTCTTCAAAGTACTCTATCATGGGAATGAGAAAGAAACTCAGGAGTGAGGAGAGTTTTTAACAAACAGTATATATATAATTGACAAAGGATGTGAATCCAATTCATAAAAAGACAGCATATGAATCATTAAGAAAAAAAAACTGACTAGAAACTGAACAAAATTTTCACCTGAAAATTTACAAAAGAAAAATCAAAATGGCTAATAAACTGATTAAAAGTTGCTCACCTTCATTATGCATTATGAGATTGCACCTCAAAAATACAATGAGGCACCAATGCACACTCACCAGAATAGATAAAATTATGAAGATATAAATTATCAAGCATTAATTGGTAAGGATGTGAAACAAATTACACCATGGGAGTGGTGCAACGTGGTCAAATCACTCAGGATAACTTTTTCTAAGTTTCTTTATAAATTTAAACATACCTCCACTATTACATAGCAATTCAACTTCTAGGTATATTTGGTACTGAAGTGTGCCCAGATATTCACCAAAAAACATTGATCAGAATCTTCAGAGCAACATTCATCACAATAGAAAAAATCTGGAAACCACTAATATAACTGATCTAGAATAGAATGGGAAATTACCCAGCAATAAGAATAAATAATCTAAAACACTAGCTTCCAACCTTTTTTTGGCCATGCCTCACCTAAGCGTCTCTAAAATCCTGATGCCCCTTGTGACAAATAATTCTTATTATTCAAAAAGTGAACTCCCATTCATGTGGAGGAAACCTAAAAAGCCATTAGGTTGGTCTAAACACGCTTCCAAAGAACATGGCATCTTTCATGGGAAAGAGAAAAATAAAAGAACGAAAGGCCAGTTGAAGCACTGAGGAAGAAATCACTAAGAAATTGTTTAAAAAAATGATATGAAAAAATAGCAAATAAAGTTTTAAAACATATAATAGAGAACTGAAATGCATAAATATGTCACTATATATTTATATACTGTATCTGATGCCCCTAGAACAGCCGTGGGCAAACTACGGCCCGCAGGCCGGATCCGGCCGTTTGAAATGAATAAAACTAAAAAAAAAAAAAAGAGCGTACCCTTTTATGTAATGATGTTTACTTTGAATTTATATTAGTTCACACAAACACTCTATCCATGCTTTTGTTCCGGCCCTCCGATCCAGTTTAAGAACCCATTGTGGCCCTCGAGTCAAAAAGTTTGCCCACCCCTGCCCTAGAACCATAAGAAATGCAAAAAAATCACTGTTAATAACTCATTCTCAAATTGCCCCCCTTAAAAAATCAAATTGCCCCCCTGTGAGAACCACCGAGTTAAAACAACAAGCAACAACATGAATGAATTTCACAAAAGAAGTCAAACACAAAAGAGGATTACTCCATTTAAACAAAGAAAAGCAAGCAAAACCAATTTATTGCACTGGAAATCAGAGCTAGTGGTGCTGGTGAGGGGGGAAGGTAAGGGAATCTGAGGTGGGTTCTCACTCTAGGTGCTGGTCACAGGTAGTAAATATGACTTGCAAAAAATGTACCTGGATTGATACTTATGTGCATTTTATTCCTATAAAGAATTTTAAAATACATTTTTAATTTTAAATATATTCCCTAAATCATTTTCAATAAAGCATGAGACTTATGAAAACCTCTTAAACTATAAAAAGCTCATTTTTTTTTTCATTGCTCCCTCCTATTATTTTCTCTTTACTCCATGTATTCGGCTATATTTTTATGCTCAAGTCCTCCAAATATCATAAAAATACAAAATAAAAAGTTCAATGAAGACAGCATCTTAAATTGAAGAAAGAAAACTCCTAGACAAATGACCCTTCCCTTAAGATTACATCCTGTATTGAAGTTAAGGGCTATGCTGAAAGTCAACAAGTGGTGAGAGTCTCATATAATTAAAGTAAATTCAGAAATACTGGTCATATGTCAAACTTGAAATTATTCAAAGGCATTTTCTAGATTAGATTATTAGTTTTTACATGACGCCTCCTGTTTTTTGGTGTGAGTTTGTTTTTCTTCACTGGAAATGTGTATTGTAGTGAAACAAATGCTGAGCTCAGGAAGCCCCTGTAAAGAGCATTACCTAACTTCTAGCAAATGAGTTTTGACACTGTTTTCCGGTCCAATTATTCTGAAAATATCTCTGTATGCGTTGAATTGCTTAATATTTTAATTCTTAGAAAAGAATGCGGTTATCCAGGTGGGGCATCGAGAATGTTACAAGCTTACCTATTACATTAATTTATATATTTTTTTATGTTCTACAATGTGGCAAACTTTTTAATGAGGAGAGATTCTCACTGACATTAAAGTACAGTAGCAAAATACATTAGTTACTAAAGAGGAGTAAGTTGCAGCGGTACTTAATAACTCAGAGTTCAGAAGATTTGGCTGGGCCCAGCACTTCTTCCCAACCAGACTAACATGTTACTGTTTCTACCCTCCCAGTTTGGTCCTGCTGAATTTGGGGGAATTGTTCTTTTTCCAGATGTAACAGGAATAAGCCCACCTTAGGAATTAAACATTCATATTCTTTTTGACCTTTGATTAATTCCTGATGACAACCAGATGATCTGAGAGGTTAATGTACTGACACAACTGCCTAACTGATGCAGCATGCTTCAGTCCTAGTGCCAACATCCTTAGCGCTTTAATATCACTAACTCCACCTACACGTGAGTGTTGATCTTTTCCACTGGAGCAGTGTAACACACATTTTTTTAAAATGTATTTCTACTAGTGAGTTAAATTCTACTTTGAAAGTAGTTGGACATTGTGAACATTCTGCTACATTTTATCTTTAAAGTACTTGTAGAATGTCACTGAAATGTACACATTATTTTCTGTCCTAAATTGTTTTTTATTTAAGTCAGAATTAAAATTTCACCATTACATGTCAGTGGAAATACGTTACATTTATTGACGTATTTAGGTGTATTTTGTCCTTTGTCCTGCCTCACTAAAACATCTGTGGCAGCTCTGCCAGAGTCTGCAGTGGACTTAAAATGAGGGACAGTAATACTAGACAGTAATACTACTTTTGCTCTCTCCCTTCACCTGGAAGCTGTCATCACCATCCAGAAGAATAAAATAAGTGTGATTCTGGAGCTGAGACATTCAATCCAACAACTCAGTACAGCATCACCTAAGAAAACACAACAGCGAGATTTTTCTAAAGCTAACAGAAGTGGCTTTTTCTGAACTAGATGTTCTCAGATCTAAAAAAAGAGAGAATTCTTCTGGAATTTCTGTCATTCTTTGATGCATTACCTCCCTTTGAAATATTAAACCCTTTATATAATTTATATATTTTAAAATATGTTTTTATTAATTTTAGAGAGAGAAGAAGGGAGAGGGAGAGAGAGGTAGAAACATCAATGATGAGAGAGAATCATCTCGGGGCTGTGTCCTGCACACCCACTACTGGGGACTGAGCCCACAATCTGGGCATGTGCCCTGACCAGGAATCGAACCAGTGACCTCTTGGTTCATAGGTCAATGCTCACCCACTAAGCCACTCTGGCTGGGCTATAGTATATTTGTATTGCAATATACCTTCTTCAAGTTAATTCTTGCTTATTAATCCCATATTTTTGGTCAGAAGAATTACAATTTGCTAGTTTGACTGTCCCTCCATTTAGCTTTTGTTATGGAAACATAAGTGAAGGGTCATGTAATATGAATAAAATTAATCTTTTTGTCTTAAAGGTAAATAGTCCATATACTAAAAGAGTCACTAATAAACCCTACTACATGAGCAGTACTTTTAGTTAGCAATGGACTTTCACATAGAATCACATTTTCATTTTTACTCCCATAATAATTATTGGAATTGTTTTCTAGGACAGCTGTGATTATTTTTATTTTCAAGAAAAGAACATGCATAACTCAGGCATTCTCTGATCCATCCTTCATTCAATGGGCATTATTATTTTTACCATATTATTATAGAATATGTGTTCAGCTAACTATCCCATTATAAGTTCCTTAAGGTATTTTACTTGCTCTTGTTGTGGATTAGCATAGCATAAGGCAGAGTTCTAAATATAATAAACAGAGTTAGTTAAAGGCCCCAGCTGGTAAGTTTCAGAAATATTAAATTTGGCCATCCACTGTAAGTTTTGAGCCCCTTTCACTAAAAAAAAAAAAAAAAAAAAAAAAAAAAAAAATGTTGCTGCCTAACCCAATAATTAGGCAACAAGCCAATTAGTTAAGGCCTCTGTACTAAATGACAGATGCTTTATACAACCCAGATAGTCAGGTGATAATAGCAATGAAGATAAGGACCAGAGGTTTCTTGTAAAATTTGGTTTGTCTTGATTTTCACTTCCCAATTGAGCAGACCCAAAATCTACCTCACCACTGTCATTTTTTCTAAATGGAATACATTCAAAACTCATCCTGCTGCTATTACCTTTTTAGATCTAAGCTGCATTGTATTTTAAGATTTCAGAAAATGTGTCAAGAAGAACTCCTTTTAACATCAAAAATGGAAGATGCACACCAGCTGACCTGTGAAAATTTAGGGGTGAAAGTTTGCATGGAATGAAAGAAGTACTAACCCAAGAACTGGTACTACTGAATCACTGAGCATAGGGTGTACTCTGTGACTGGTCCCCTAACACGATTACTGGGAGGAAAAAACAAAGAAGACAGCCAGGTTCCACCAGCCAACACCACCCCTATGCATTGCAGCTGCACTGACCACAGCTAGAGAGGCTCTGGGGGTCAGCCCTGGGTTTTTCAGAGCTAAAAATCTTGTGAAACTGGAAAAGAAAAAGAATTCTTCATGGTAATCTGCTAGAGAGGTGCCATTTATGCATAGATGCTTTGACAGGGAAACAACCTATTAAATGCCTTAAGTAACCAAGGTAGCTGGTCAGCTCAGAAAGAAAATAAAAAATTCTCCAGAAAGCAAACTTAAACATATAAAAATGTGATATAAATGATAGCAAAGTCAAGATTGCAGTTCTGAAAATATTTGATGAGGTGGGAGAAAATGCAGACAGGCAATTTAATACACTCACAAAACAAACTATCAAACAAAATAAGTACCAAAGAGACTGAGACCTTAAAAAATAAATTCTGGAGATTAAAAAAAAAAATCAAAGCGATCAGAATGAACTAGTGAGCATTGGAAACAGAGCTGACCAGCTGGAGGAAAAAAATTGTGATATCAAAAATAGAAATCTATCATTGATGCAAAAGGAAGAAGAGATGTAAGCACTGAAAAAATAGCTACAAGAACTATCTTTCTCCACCAGGAAAAGCATTATAAAATAATAATCATACTACGAGAAGAAGAGAGGGGGAAAAGGAACAAAGAGCCTATTTGAACAAATAGTTGATGAGAACTTTCCAAACCTTTAGAAAGAGCCTAGGACCTAGGTCCTTTATCCAAGAAGAAAACAGCACACATAGTTACCTCCATCCAAATGATACGGAATTTTTGGACTGGAACTCGGATTCTTTGTCCACTGGAATCGAAGAATGACTCCACGGACAGAAAGTGGTATAGCCAAGGTGGAGATTTATTGAAGAACAAGTACAGACTCCCACATGGGGAGAGGGAAGGAGTCCCACAGAACGGACCCCCCATGTGGGGAGGGGGAAAGGGTCCCACTGAGTTCCTTTCCCTATGGCTTATAAAGGCTGCAGATCCTGGTGCCTTGATATCCCCTCTGATGGGTCACTATTCCCTTAGACTGGTTACTATAGTAACTCCTGGGCTCAAAGGTTGAACCTCACATGGGACATGTGAGGTTTTCCCCCCACCTTCCTTATTGTTTTCCTATTCCCTTTGGGCTTTCTTCTTCTCCTTGTGGATGAAGGGCTTCCTTCTCTTTATTCTGTAAATATGGACCTTTTGCTGTTCCCAGCTCTCTCATTCTATGGAAATGTACCTGTTGCAGCTTTCCAGCTTCCCCATTCTATGTAAATATACTTTCTGCTGCTCTGCAGTCCTGTGCTTTCCTCCATGGTCCCCTTAATTTCCAAAATTTCTAAAATTTCCTAAACCTGTTCTATCTTACCCCTAAAATTCCTGTTTCACAAAGAGGACATTCTTTAGTTCATTAAATATCTCATTCTTTAGTTCAATAAATATCTGTATTTATTTCAGAGAGGAAGGGAGAGGAAGAGAGAGATAAACACATCAATGATGAGAAGGAATCATTGATAGGCTGCCTCCTGAATGCCCCCTACTGGGGATTGAGCCTGTAACTCTGGCATGTGCCCTGACCAGAAGTCAAACTAGGTTCATAGGTCAATGCCCAACCATTGAGCCATGCCAGCCAGGCATAAAGCCCTTTTCCATGGAGGATAGGTCAGAGCAGAAAAATGTTTAACAAAACTGGGTAAAATGTTTAAAAATAACATCAACAAAAACAAATAATTTATCATTGTTATTTACCAAGGCTTTAAGACTGAGAACATATTTAAGGAGCTCATATTTACACTGGATTCTAATTAATAATGAATTATTCTGAGACCTTGAGCTAATATTATCTTCATGCTCAATATGTCATACAAATTTCCTAACTTCAAAATCAATAAATCTTAACTGATTTTCTTACTTTCAGAGTTGTGGCAATATAATTCTAATTTTAATTCCATACCTACCACTCCCTTCTATCTACTTTGTTTTTCACAAGACACATAAATGTAGAGACATATTATATTTTATGGCATATGTGTTTGCCAACTCAATGATGTAATAAATAGATTATATAATTTAAATGTGTTAATATTTGCAACACTTTTTGTTATAATAGGCTTACTTCAGATACCTATAACACAACCTGTAGATTTAGAATACAAAATCCTCTAATGCATTTTTAAATTTATTTCTTATTGAACTTAATGGGGTGACATTGGTTAATGAAATTATATAGGTTTCAGGTATATAATTCTACAATACATCATCTGTATTTTGTATTATCGTGTATTTACTACCCCAAGTCAAGTCTCCTTCCATCATCATTTACTAGTATCTCCCCTTTACCCTCTTCTACCTCTTCTCACTCATCATTCCCTCTGGCAATCACCATACTGTTGTCCGTATTTATAGATTTAAAGTTTAGAAATATTGTTTTGCTCTTAATATCTTTATATGTATTTTCTTTGATTTATGGTATTTTTAAATCAAATTTTACTTGAATATATTTCAATTTGTTATTTTTTTCATGATGACAGCATTCAAACATAATAAAAGTAGAAAAAAGATTATTAAAAACCTTACATACCCATTTTCCATCATTAACCTCAACAATTATGAACATATATTTATATTGCCCTCTCTTTTTCTCTTTATACAGCATGATTTTAAAGCAAATTTGAGATATTATGTTATCTCTCCTGTAATTCTTAATCAGAATTTTTTAAATGACAAGGTTAATCACTCAAGTTTCAAGATGATCTTTCCATGAAAATTGATAACCCCCCACATAACTCAGCTTTATCTTGAAACATGCAATTCCTGAAATTGACTGTCATCATAGCAAGAAATAAAAATCATCAAGTCTCCTGGACAATTCTGAGTCCAATGTGTCATGATCCTATTCTGTACAATTAGATGAGAAATTTAGAGGGAATTTGTATGCCACAGATATCTAATAATCAAGTAGGAATAAGATGTAGATTTGATTTGGGGATTTATTGTGTTCACACTGCATTACTTTCTTTGAGATAAACATTAATAAGAAATTATTATTTGATAAAACCTTAGTATTCATGTATGTATATAAATTTGGGAAAATCCCCAGCAATTCATCAACAAAGAATAGAGGGAGAAAATAAAAATTTCATGGCATAGAGAAATTAATGCAAAGCATAGTCCAGAAACTATTCCAGAGAGAAAACAAAGAATTTTAACATTTTAAAGACAAAAATTTGTTTACATAATTACCTTAAAGACAACAAGCTCAAATAGGAAAGAATAAATCTATACAATATTAGAGCCAACATAAAATATTCTTTTTAAAGTCATTTTGAAAGTCTCTGGGAACTATTGAAAACTAATCATTCCTAATCTTCCTTAAGTATATACTCTTAGTGTTCCACTTGTTCCTCTTGTTTTTGCTCAACTGTACCATCTTTCAGCCCAGCCAGTGACGTTTAATGGAATGAGGGAGTTGGGTCCATAAACCCTGTGCAGAGAATAGTGGAATCTCCTCCAGGGGATATATGTAGTTAGATATTCAAACTAGAGTATCATGGTATAAAGGTGCTCTTGTAACACAAACTTTGAAGAATGTAAATTAAGTTCTAATTAAGGGAACATTCTCAATATGTAGGGTACATAGGAAACAATACATTTAATGATTTTAGTTATTTTCAGTGCAGTCATATTGGAAACAGAGGTATTTATGCTGTAGCTGGTATTGGGATACCTTTTGGTTTATGGCTGTCTTTAATTGCACAGGCCAGATATTTCTATTTGCCTATTCCATTTCTTTTCTCTCTGTACAAGTAAGATAAACACCTGGTGTCTTCAAGTCTCCAGTATGCATTCCTTTTCTATAGACCCCTTTCATTCCTAAAACTTTCTAAACCTGCCTAATTAAACTAGCTAGCTACCCCTTTCACAGGTTTCAGAGTTATGTATTATTTTTCTGATTTTATTTCTTTTCAAAGGAGTGAAAGAAACAATAGTCTGCAACTGTAGGAAGCTTAGTCCATTATCTTGCAATAACAGGATTTTTTCTGTAATGTTAATATCCAAAAAATATACCAGTGGGCTTGGGCATACGGAAAACAAATAAGAAAACAAACAAGTACACAAATGTAAAACAACAATAAAACACTCAGAAAGTAAAAGTACAATGGAACTGATTCCTTTTCTTTCACTAATAAAAGCAAAAGTGAAGATATAAAGTACAGCACAGGAACTCTCCTCTATAATAAAAGGCTAGTATGCAGATTGTCCCCTCAGGTTTTCAACCAGCCATGAGTTTGACCTACCAGGAGTTCGACCACTCACTATGATGTGCAGTGATCGCCAAGAAGTGGCACAGAACAAAAGAAGGTCCTGGCCAGCAGTCAGCAGCCAGGGGAAGAAAGGCCCCAATTGGCTCTGACTGCCAGCCAGGCCTAGGGATCCTACTCGTGCATAAATTTTGTGCACTGGGCCTCTAGTTTATCCTATATAATAAAACACTACTATGCAAATCAACTGAATGCCAGAATGACCAGTTGTTATGACAAGCACTGATCACCAGAGGGCAGACGCTAAACGCAGGAGCTGCCCCCTGGTGGTCAGTGTGCTACCCCTATGGGAGTATCGCTCAGCCAGAAGCCATGCTCTCTGCTCCTTAGTGCTGCCTCAGAGGTGGGAGAGGTTACCGCCACCGCCACTGCGCTCAGAATCCAGGCTCATGGCTGGCAAGTGCAGCGGTGGTGGCAGGAGCCTCTCCTGCCTCCGCTGCAGGCGGGCGGTAAGGAGTGACGGGTCCCAGACTGCGAGAGCCCCAGTCTGAGAGAGGGATGTCTGACTGCTGGCTTAGGCCCAATCCCTTGGGGATCAATTTAAGCTGGCAGGCAGACATCCCCCAAGGGGTACTGGACTGCGAGAGGGCACAGGCCAGGGCTGAGGGACCCCCAAGTTCACGAATTTTATGCACTGAGCTTCTAGTATATATAAAAGCCTAAGCGACTGGCTGACCAGCCAGTAGCTATGATGTGCAATGACCACCAGGGGGAAGATACTCAACACACAGGCATGGAAACACGAAACAGACAGATGAATCTCAGAGGGAAGGGGGAAGGGGGAAGGGGGAAGGGGAAAGGCGGGAAGAGATTAACCAAAGATCTTATATGCATACTAGAGGTCTGGTGCTGGTGGGGTCCCTCAGCCTAACCTGCAGGGATTGGGCCGAAACCAGCTCTCCAACATGCTCTGAGGGGTTCCAGATTGCAAGAGGGCACAGGCCAGGTCACGTGAAACTAAAATAATATTGAATGTTAACAGTAATTGAAACATTTTTTTAAATGGGTCAATGAATTACTTGATCCTATTACTTGATGTAAGGAATCTGTTACATGGAAAGTAGAAATCCAGTTAGAACCTATGCTCTCCGCCAAAGCTGATGATCTGCTAGTGCACACGAGAACTGTCATATAATTTAAAATATCTGAGTCTTATCATGCAAGTGGTTATATAGATTCTTTCTTGAGTTCTCTGAGGCTGGATTCTCCTGGCCCTTTTCCTAATTAACAACTAATAGTTTTCATAACCTTTTAATTAAGTTCTACATACAGAATAAGTGTAAAATTAAAAATTTTAATTATATTAATAAATATATAAAACAAATATGACGGAAAAAGTATTGATACCTAAATTTTATAGCTTTAAATACAAAAATAATTGAATACCCAAATAAGTAAAAGAAAAATAGAAAAAAAAATGTGACAGTTTACTGAAAAAAAATAAGCAAGAAAAAATTATAGCATAATTTTGCAATTAATGAAGAAAATAAAAATTACTAAAATAATTATATCATTTTCACGTGGGAAGTTAGTTAGCATATCTGATCTTTTAAGTACTGAACTCCTCCAAGTTGAAATGTCTCAACTATTTTTCTTACAAGTACAATGAGATACTCAATACATAGCTCTTTAATGTCTCTTGGCAGTGACACTCAAAGACATTACTAGTTTCTGCAGAGGTTTTGTATATTTATAGTTGTTGAGCAATTGTTATGAAAATCACTATTGCACTATACAAATCATTATTTTAAATGTTGTTGTCTTTAAGATCTATAGACTGCAAAAGTGAACTAATTGAAAAAAATCTCAATTTCTGGACAAGATATGGCTCTTAGTATCCTTTTTAAAATCAAGGTGCTTCTTCAAGACTACTTTTACATTAGTTACAATAATTATATTAAGTATGGTTAGAATATTTTCTTTCTGTGATTCTAATATTACTTTTAAATTATGTTAATCAACTTTAGTATTATGTATATTCTGTTATAGTTTTTGGAAAAATATGACATACATTTAAACATAAATTAAATTAGAATATGTTTGAAATAGCTTGTCTTTAACTGTTTAAGAACAATCAGTGGTCACAGTTTTTGCATTTAGGCTATTCTCAAGTAGTTTTTCATGATGGCTTCTTAAGAGGACCTTCTGCCATATCTGGTCTACTACTTTCTAATAGAGTGTCACTGTACAAACATGTCATTTTAAAATTATAATTGCATTTTTTTAGCAATAGAGATGTGAATCATTCATATTTGAACTACAATGCATATACTTAAAAGCCCCCTTAAAAAATAAGCTTTTAAAAAGATTTTTAATGGAAATATGCATCACTTTATAATTAACCAAATCTACAACAAATTAAAGTGCTGATTGTGAAGGTAAAATAACACTAATCTATAATTATAATCAAGAAGAGCAGCAACTGAAAACCATAGCCAGTCACAAGAGATTTCTTAGTTGAATCCAAAATAAACCATTAAAAAGCTTTCATAATATATTCTTTCTAAATTTTGGTAGGTCTTAATTATTTTTAATAGTTTACTAGCTGTTTATGTATAAAATAAAATTAACAAAGTTTTCTGTCCTGTTTTCTATAAAATTTAAAAAGAAAGAACTTGAAAGTTCAGCTCAGTAACCCCCACTGGTAGAGACTTGTTACTCCAACTATCCAACTAGGATCATACCATAAAAATCACTATTGAAAGACAAAGCAAACAAGCCAGGCAACAAAACAAGAGCCTTCAAAACTTCAGTTTCAGCAGAGCTTGGCACTTCCCATTTTATCCCTATATATCAATGTTATTGATTGAGCTTTTTTCTTCCTAGACGGAGAAATGTGTTTACAGATTCCTTTATTTACTAGATGGCAATGTCATAATTTGTGCTTATAATACTGCCTGATCCAGGCACCATATAGGTGTGGACAAAAGTAGGCTTGCAATTGTGAATTTATGAAACACAGAGTTTATTCTGGTATTATTATTTATTAATTATTTTATTACTTTCCATATGAATAACTGTAAACCTACTTTTGCCCATCCCTATATTTACTGACACATGTTTTTCTGTAAGCCCACAAATAGCATTTTTCAAATTCAGTGTTAGCATTTAGTTTGGGGAAAGCTTTGTATTCATGGTGGTTCTTTTTCAAACGTGGAACAGTGATGATAAAAACATTAGCACATGCTTTGTATATAACAGATTTCTTTACACATCAATGAAGGATTGACTAATTGAGTGGTTAGAAGAGTAAGCATAAAAATTTATAAGAATATTTATGTGAGGAGACCACCTTTCGAAATAAATAACCAAATTTTCTTTACATAGAGACTATATATTATTAAACTTTGTAATCAAAGCTATTTGCCCACAATATCCTTTTGTTATTAGGATGGAGAACAATTTATTTAATTATATTTTGTTTATACCCAACCCTCATGGACATTTGGTTTAATCATTGTAAATTTAACTAGAAAAAAAATTAAAAACAATATAGAAAATTGAAATGCAATTATAAAACATAGGGAGAATTTTTTAAATAATTAAATACCCTCTTTCAAATTCCAGGAAGTTTATTTGTTTATATGACTACTAAGTACACATAATACCAGTGATCACCTACTCCAGATGTTCCCAAATGATGGACTGCTACAAGATTGGCTGTATAGGAGCTTCCATCATGGGATACTTAATAGCTCTGAAGTGAAATCTAAAAATCTGTATATTTTACTCCTACCAGGTCCATCTAAAAATAAAAAAGTAAGAAGTCCAACAATTATTCTTAACATAAGAAACTTGGGACCCTAGACATTAAGTAACTTGTTTAAGTTCATAAAACTACTGAGGAACAGAATACCAACTAGAAACATTTGATCTTCTGATTTATAATCTTATTCTATTACTCCAGTGAAATGTATTATTATTATACTAGAGGCCCGGCGCATGAAATATGTGCACGGTACAGTCCCTAGGCCTGGCCTGAGATCAGGGCCATCTTCCCCAGATGCCTGCAGTCGGCTCTGCCCCCCACTGCCACCCCCCCCAGTTCCCCATTTGCCATTGGGCAATCAGAGCCTTCCGGCCGGGGGGAAAGGAACCAATAGGTTGGCTGGCAGGCCCCCATCAGGCAATTGGGGCCTGTGGGCTGGGGGCAGCTCCTGCATTGTGTGTCTTCCCCCTGGTGGTCAGTGTGTGTCATAGTGACCAGTCATTCTGCCCTTTGGTCCATTTGCATATTACCCTTTTATTATATAGGATATGTATAGCCCACGGACATGGGCAATAGAGTGGGGGCGGGTGGGTAGGAGTTAGGGGAAGGGAAGTAAGGGGGGAAATGGGCGATATCTGTAATACTATCAACAATCAAGATATATTTTTAAAAAGATACTCATCACATTTCTAATCACATGTTTAATGTCTCTTTCCCCTTATTCAAGCTTCAAGAAGATAGAAAACCAATCTTGTTTCTGTATATGTTCCTAGCACCAAGGACAGTGCCTCACACATAAAAATTATTTGTTGAAAGAGAATGAATGAATAAGGACAACTTTCTTTTTCTGGGTAACTCTTATTTACCTGTCAAGGACCAAGGCCAGATGTTATATCCTCCAGGTTCGGTTACAGTCAAACCTGATACATCTTTGGACCCCTAGGGCCTACTTTGGATCTTGGTACATGATTGATATATCATAGATATTTGTCAAATAATAATAAACTCTTGGCCAGGAGATGATAATTGTTGAAACCGAGTGATGGGTATATAAGTAGGGTTCATTACACTGTTCTTTCTCCTTTCATCTATATTTTTAAATTTTCCATAATAAAAAGTGAAAACATTTATATTCACATAAAGTCAAGCAAAAGTATAGTCAAAGGTGATCTTGAGGTTTCTGGCCCAAGCAAACCAGCGGATGGTGGTGCGGTTCCCTGGGGTGGATAAAGTGGAGCTGCAGCCAGACTCCAATGCCCATGTGCATGGCTAGCTGGGAGAGGGCTCTTTTTCACCCCAGGGAAAGTTCTTCAAAAGTCAATAACGGGGATGAAAGAATAAGTTTTGATTTCAACACCTTTAGTTTTAATTACTTGAGGGCATCTCCAGTCAGCTGTGCAATAGTTAGCAGATATAATAAATTAAAATCTCTGCCTTAAACAATGAGCTATGAGAGGATTTTTGGATGGTAACCTTCCCCCTCATGATCCTCGATGGCCGCTCGGGCACTGATCTGACTGACCACCGGGAACTGTCCTGCTATCTAGGGAGTCTGCAGTAAACACTGTGCCCCACTAGTGCTTCCTTCACACTTCTCATCCGCACTCCCCTTCTTCTTTACCGCCGTTTTATTTCTCCTTGGGAGTGAGTTATTGACATCAGTGAGGCCTTTGTGGGTGTCATAGCTTTATGTTCAGCAGCAGGTAGTGTGTCAAGAAAATTCTGGTTCTCTTTTGACTTCACCACCTTCTGACCGCAAGTCACTTGACCTTTCTGAATCTCAAATGCTGCCTCTGAAAAATAAGGATAACAATCGTGGCGACTTCAAGGGGCTGATGTGAGGATGAATGCAGGCAAAGGGTTCAACACAGAGCCTGGCACAGTGTGAGCGTTTGATAAACAGGAGCTATTATTATAGCCAGTGCCGCATTCTCCTCGGCTCTCCCCTTGGATATGGGGAGAGCTGCCCTCCGCCACGAGGCCCCCGCGCTGGGTCAGGCTGGGTTGCCAGAGGTGGGGACTGCACTGTGGGACCTGGGGAGCTGCCCCGGGGTGGCAGTTGGTGCAGGGGTGGGGCCGTTGGGTCCCACTTACAGCCCCTGCTGCTTTGGCCCCCCGCTGCCCCAGGTTCATCCGGAAGGTTGTTCAGCTGCCTTTTCTAATTACCATATTACCCTTTTATTATTATAGATTTCTCCTTAATATTTGTTTTCTAATGCATGTAGCTTTTTGTTTAATTAAATAAGTACATTGCAAAGAAAATAAAAGTTCCTTGAAAACGAGGAAGGTTTCTTTCCCCTAGTTTTATTGACATATTGTGTGAGTTAAGGTGTGCAATGGAATGGTTTGATACAATTACCACAATAAGTTCACCTAACACATCTATCACCTCATATAGTTATCATTTTTTGTGTGTATGTGTATAGGGAGTGAGGACATTTAAGATCTACTCTCTTAGCAACTTTCACATAATCAATGCAATACTGTTAACTATAATCATTATGCTGTACATTAGGTCACCAGAACTCGTTCATCATATAATTGGAAATTTTCACTCTTTGATCAACATTTCCCCCAAAGCCCAGGCCCTGGCAACCACCAATGCACTCTCTGTTTCTATGAGTTCAGCTTTTTTAGATTCTACATATAAGTTAGATCATACAGTATTTTTTTTTCTCTCTGACTTATTTCACTTAGCACAATGCCTTCAAATTTCATTCATCTTATCACAAGTTGTAGGATTTCCTTCTTTTTATGATTGAGTAATATTTGAATCATTGTGCATGTATACCACGTTTTCCTTATCTATTTATCCACCAACAGGCACTTAGATGGTTTCCATATCTTGACTATTGTGGATAATGCTGCAGTGAACATGGTCGTGCAGACATCTCTTTAACATAGTGATTTCATTTCTTTTGGATATATAAACAGAAGTGGGATTCTTATTATATGTTAGTTCTATGTTTTATTTTTTGAGGAAACTCCACACTGTTATTCATAGTGGCTGCTTCAATTTGCAACCCCACCAACAGTGCACAAGGGTTCTCTTTCTACATATTCTCACCACCACTTGCTATCTCATGTATTTTTTATAATACCCAGGAGTGGGGTAACATCTCATTATGGTTTTGATTTGCATGTTCCCCATAACTAGTGATGAGCATTTTTCATGAACCTGTTGGGCATTTATATGTCTTCTTTGGAAATATATCTATTCAGGCCTTTTGACCATTTTTTTTTAATCTTTTTTTTTTCCTATTGAGTTGTATGAGTTCAACAAAATGTGCTTCTTATTCTATTCCTATTTTTGGTGCTGAGGGCAGAAGTTGTTAAATTAATTAATAGATATTCACATAGAATTAAATTGCTATTTTAGAGCTATCACTACAGAAAGAGAATTAATCTACTACTACTACTACAAGATACATTTGGAATTAGTGTATTAAAATCTTAATGGTTTGTGGGTGTGTGGAGTGTGGAGAATTAGCTGCAGTAAGCAGTAAGCATGTTATCTTTGAAAGTCCCAAAGTGACAAGTCCTCCCTTAACAAAGCTTGTCTTCTTGAAAATTGTTGATTTAAAAACAGATGCTTTATTTTGGAATCATGTCAAAATAGACAATACAGATATAGTTTCTTACTCTGCCTAATTTAATCAAGGCTAAAGATATTTTTATTTTGCTGTTTATTCCAGAAACTAAGTGTTCCTCCAGTTTATGGATTTCATCCTAAAATACTTAAATTGCATTTTTCTGAAGCTTTCAAGTGTTTCTTTTCTATGTACTAGAAATCTTGTGCTTAGTTACTGATAACATTCCTCTCAAGTGGGAAGCACTAATACTTTGAATGGTCTTTATCCAACTTTCTGTCTTCTCGGACTCCTTTTTCTTTTCACTCTACTCCCTTAGCAGTTAAGTTATAAAATTTATAGCTGTGACTGTAGGTCAAATATCTCCTAAGCTTTAGAAATATACCTTAAACTAAATTTTATATAGCTCACTTGGATATCTGAGAGTTAATTCTAACTCAATTTGTCCAAAACCACACCCATCATCTTCCTTTTATGAAAATTGCTTTATATGTTCTATTCCGGTCACTAGTACTATCATTCATCTTACTGATCAAAACAGAAACATGATCTTTCCTAGAAATGCTACTTAGTACCCCAAATATTTCCAGTGAACATCCCTAAATTATGCCACCCTATCCTTAAATTTCTTCTTTGGCCTAATGATAAATTCAAATGTCAAAATAGGGTTAGTAACATCCTTTATGAATCCGATCTTGCCAAGTCCTTCATTTTTCTCTTCTAGATATATGCACAAGTATTTTTGTTCTCTCTACTCAGAATATTCCACATTCCTCTACCTCCCAGATGATTCATCTCTTCTCCCTAATTTCATGTAACCTTTAGCATTTATATCAGCTACCATTTCTTCCAGGCATATCCCTTGGTTGCAAATGTCTGGGTTAGGTGTCTATTCAGTATACTAAGCATATTCAATTGAAATAGGCAGTTCATTGGTCAGAAACCTAGTCTTTCTACAAATAAGGCATTAGCAGCAACTGGCCTTGGTTTGCAGCTTGGATTCACAAGGGGCATTGAATGGGGGATATTTAACAAGATAGGTGGGAATACTCTCAACATAGGGAAAAAAATCTTCCTGGGTCCATGCCTTATAATAAAGTAAATGAAATCTCTCAGCCTATACTAGTTACATGTAACTCAGTAAAGACCCTTTTCAGAGTGACTTTCTGAATATTGGGCATGGCATAGATGATTATGTATCAGGTGATTATGATGTTTCAACTAAAAATCTCTAACCATTGCTCATTATTATTATCATTAGGATTAGGTATTTCTAATTATTTCCAAAATTATAAGCTTCTTGAAATTACCATCATATTTTTTTTTTTTTTGCAATTTGAGAGTCCCTATATTTTTAAGTATCAGGATATAAACATAATGTTTATTAAATTGAATTGACTGCATAAGCTGAAGGTCCACCAGCATGGATGATATGATTTTATTTTCAAACCCTAAGCAAATAAATTTAATTAAAATAAAAAGATAATCTATTCCTCATGTTATACTGACTCAAATGAAACTCTAAAAACTTGCAAAAATATTTTCAAAAATGTATCATGACTAAGAAAAAAGACCTTAGTGAAAAATAAAAACCCACATATTTCCATAGACATAAAATAATTATCCCTTACCTTCACTTTAGTTGATAAATGTTATATGAGTAAACTGTGTCTAATATTACATTTTCAAAAATAAAGAGCTGGTATGAATTCAGTTTTAGAACAAGGTAATTAGAGATTGCCCTTAAAATTATGATCTTTTTCATTACAGATATTTGGTTAATTATTAACCCTTTATTTTATTAGTAGAGGAAAAAAAGAGTCGATATGTTTTGTTAATAGCTTTGTGAATTATATCAAATTAAGACTTTGAATTAGGCCACAATGCCAAAGTAACTACCAACAAAATCTTGTCCTACTTAACGTTAAAATACAAGTTTCTATTAGAGACTGTTTCTATTTTTAGGCTGTTTGTTAAGTGAGAAAAATCAGTAAGGTTGGTGCAAGAGTCTAGGAATCATATGACTGTAGCATACAATTTAAACAAGAATGTGCATTGATCAGGTATCATAGGTGTTCAGGGTTGACCATAATAGCAAGAGAGTATTCAAGTAAATCTAATAAAAGTAGGAAAATAGTTATAATCACTCTGTGATTAATGATGATGACAACAACAAAATTATGACTTTATTCTAGAAAATGTTTTCCAGTAATTTATCCCATTCATCCAATTTCAAGAGGTAACAATCTTACTGCTGGATGGAAACAGAATGACTAAGAGCTTCATATGAACTAGAAAGCCAAGGATGATAAGCTGACATTCTATTCCATAGAGGTTTTATATAGACTCACTGCATTGCTTAGTAAGGAAAATTCTTTTAGCTCACAAAAGTATTTCAACTGAGAAGTTAAAATACTGGGCATTTTTTTTTTTTTTTAGTGTTTCTACTTTCTTAAGTGTGAAACTTTATGAAACTAAACAGGCTGGAGTGGAATGAAAGTTCCTCTTTAACAAGATAAATGCAATCAATTTAATGAACTCTTCTTGGAGACAAGGGTGAGATGAAATAAATTATTTGTTCATTATGCTAATTAAAAAAGGGGATCTACAGTCTGAAAATAACACTGATTAAAGCATATCCGTCTGTCTAGTTAGAGTTGTGAAGCACAAAATCCACACATAGTGTGCAAGCCATGGACACGATTGGCGACTACACATAATTATTATTTTTGCATGTGATGAATACGGTTTTTCATTTTTACCTATGATTGTATGACATATTAAACACATGTGTGAAATAGAAATTCTAGAAGAGAGAGATCACTGAGCAAGCCAGAAGAAAACTCTTAATGTTCCTTTGCAATTAAGCAGCACATAAAATAAGGTATACAGAAAAAATTTCTAATGGTCTTCTTTTATGAAACTGCTAAGAAGTCCCATTGAAACCATACTCACAATATATAATGCTGGCTTGACAACAGAGAAAAGTCTTCTTCACCAGCTTTTATCCATTAGCCAGTCAGAAGGAGCTTGCAGGGATATAAGAGTTTAGTCATTATTTACCAGCTCATTTTGACCCACTCCATATCCTTCATGAGGGCTGGAAAGTGTTCCCCTTGTATTCACAGTTCCAGTTGTTGACAAAAGTCCTAGTATATGAGTGAATATGCATGACATGCATATCTGAGATGCTGAAAATAAAAAGGAAAGTTTATTTCTGAAAGAGATTAAATGTAGATCAACCTGTTTCCTAAGAGTCAAGGGATCACGTGGACTAAAATTTGGAGCTAATTTAATGTGAAACAGTATGCTATATTAGAACAGAATGACTACACTTTCCAAATATTTTATTATGATGAAATACTTTTTAAATTGTAAGTGCAGAACTGATAAAAACTAAAAATTTTATAAGCTATTTTTTTAAAAAATTTTGATGTACATAATACGTGTTTATTAAGTAAATTCAGTGCTATCCACTAGGATTTTACCAGATCTATTTCATAACTTAGGTGTTTTTATAAGAAGGAAAGGTATAAAATAGTTCATATTTTATGCCATTTTAGTGAGCTCTTTAGTCTTAAGATTCTGCTTAACCATCGTTTTCCCTATGAGATTTTATTCAACATGTATAAACAGAATCAGTTACACTCCATATGAAGCTATTAAGTAAAAATACTTAATTTTTAAAATTCATAGTATGTGCTTCTTCCCTTATCTGACGAATGACAATTTTAAGAACAATAATGATAACAGAGTAAGAAGACACTTTATTTAGCTAAAAATCAAATTGAAGTGCGTTGTTTTTGCACTAAGGGTGGTAATGCCCACTTATTTAGTAGGTATTGCCTTTGGAAGAAAAACATAGACACAATATTTTTATTATATAAAAATAAAAGCAACATATAAAACTATTAAATTGCAAAATATCTCATTTTAATATATCCTCTCCCTCATCCTCTCTCCCTCATCCTCTCTCTCCCTCATCCTCTCTCCCTCATCCTCTCTTCCTCATCCTTTCTCCCTCATCCTCTCTCCCTCACCCTCTCTCCCACACCCTCTCTCCCTCGCCTTCTCTCTCTCTCTCCCTCATCCTCTCTCCCTCATCCTCTCTCTCTCTCCTCACCCTTGACTGGAATTGAACGTGTGACCCTTCAAGCCACAGGCCAACGCTCTATCCACTCGCCAAAACCAGTCAGGGCTCTTCGCCTGTCTTTTTTTCTTTTTTTCCCTAGAAGAAGGAAAGGAGAAAGGCAGAGGGTTTGGAATCCGTACCAAAAGGAGGGGAAAAGAACTCTACTTGGACACAGAGCAGTGTACGTAAGACCGAGGCTTGAAATAGTGTACAAGTTGGGGAATTATGATGTGTTCCAACCATAAAGTGAAAGAATGGATGGAAGGAGGTGAGGTTGGAGAAAGGGGTTTCAGGCTGTCTTCACATGGAAGTCATTACAAAGACTCTTTCCCACACTCCCTCTTCACTCTCTTTCTCCCTTTCACCAGGTTCACCTATTTGCTTTAAAATAACCCCTCAATTGAAAATTGAAAACAATTCAGGCCTTAGTCAGGATTTTCACCTTTATCCTGAGAACAATAGGAAACCATTTGGCAGACTTAATTAAATGAGTGGTCAGAGCAGGTTTTCTTTTTAAGTTTATTCTCGTTGCTGCATTGAGAATGGTCTGAGGTGGAATGGACAAGAAAGATTTGGACAGAGCAGTCAGGTGGTGATAGGTCAGAGAGATCATGGTGAACTGAAGTGATGATAGCAATAAGATAGAAGGAGTATTGGACAGGTGTGGAAAGTATTTCTAAGGTAGAATGGATAGGTCTTGCTGATGGGTTGAATGATCTTTTACCCCCTCTGCATCCACCCCCTTGGGCATTTAACTTTGAAGTGTCCTCTGCCTCTGTCTCTGGACTTGACCATGTGCCTGGCTTTGGGTAATAGAATGAAGCAGAAGTGCAAGTATGGTGCTTCTAAGTCTACAACTCGAGAGGCCTTGATCTTTCTTGTGTTTCTGTCATCTTCATGAGGACATTCCTGAGGTAGCCTACTGGCATGGAACAGATGCGTGGCAGAGACTTGAAGTGCCCAGTCAGCCCAGTTGAGACTCGTCTAGGGACTAGTGTTGTAGGATGATTTGACTTATTCCTTTGGATAATCCTACATTGAACCTGGCTGAAGGAAAATGAAGCACATTGCTATTTAACACAGGTTCACACATTGTATTTATCTTTTCTTAATTTAGGGTAATTGTGGCAAGACTGTGGTTTTTCCACAACATATCTAGGCCACTCCATTTACATTTCCTAAAAGACAGGCCAGAGAATGCTCTAATTCTTATATTTGGGGGTCAACTCCAGATAACCCTAATGGATAAATTTTCTGGCAGGAGGTTTCTGGTTCTTTTTTAAAAAATGCTTGATTTTTTTTCTCTATACTTAATTGTACTGAAAGATTAGCTATCTTTTCTCTTCTTTTGGGAATAGAGATAAGGGAACTGACTGGAGTTTATTTTTAGCTGGAAGCCCACAGGGGGATGAAAGTTATGCTAATGGTATGCTGAGAATTCTATACTTACACCATGTGAATGCTACATATGAAACATAAAACAAATTCTATGGGGCCAATTTTTATTTACAATTTGTAAGTCTCTTTTATTCACAATTTGTAAGAGGTAATATATAAGAACTTAATTTTCTTTCACTTACATTTTTTAATGTTTTTAAAAAATACTTTTCTATTGATTTTAGAGAGGAAGGGAGAGGGAGAGATAAAAACATTAGTGATGAGAGAGAATCATTGATTGGCTGCCCCCTGCATGCCCCCTACTGGGGATCAAGCCCACAAACTGGGCATGTGCTCTGACAGGTAATCAAACTGTGCTCAACCACTGAGCAACACCAGTCGGGCATCACTTACTTTTTTTACACAGCTTATGAAGGAAAAAGATCTATGCTATTAAGAACATTAGTGAAAGAAAATTGATTTTTTAAAAAATAAGGATTCACTTAAGTACACATAGTGGAATGTGGTGCTTATAACTCTGGTTTTATTTAGTATACTGAAAGGCTTTAGCTGAAATGTACAATTGAGAGGCTGACACTCTGTGATCCATTTTTTCTTTTATTTTCCTTTTTCATTTTGTTTTTATTCTTCTGCCACTGGATCTACTGTCTTGAATTCACCTTTTCCTGACTGGTCATGCTGTAAAATAACTAGCTATTATCTCATCATGGCTGCCCACTTAGGATCTCTCTTATTGGCTTGACCAGGAATTCAGGGAGACCCCGGCTCTATTCCCTCTCACAAGCATCCCCAGCAGCTATGGAATCTCCAAGTAAATGGTTAATGTAGGATAATACAAATCCATAAAATATGATTCTGCTCATGGATACGACTGACTAGTCCAGTATACTTTCATCTATTCTTATCCACAATAACATGAAAACCAATTCATTTCATAAATAATGTTAGCTGGCATCTTCATATCATCATACTTCTGGATGTCTAACGTCATCTGAAAAAGCGCACTATTTAAGTCAGAAAGAAAGAAAAATATTTTACTGTGGCGTTATCTGAATGATTCATAAATTTAACATTTAAAATTGAAAAATAAAAAGCAGGCAAAGGGAAATTTTAAATTTAACTAGAAATTCCTGAATAAAATAAATTTATTTGTTGTAGCTATATGAGTGATATATTAGAAAAATTCACTTATAATTTTTGTTCTTAATATACTCATTGATCTGAGATTACATTTATATATATATATGTACAAATAAAATCTATATAATAAAAGCCTAAGCGGCCATCATGGCAGAACGACCAGAACAACCGATCGCTATGATGCACACTGACCACCAGGGGGAAGACACTGAATGCAGGAGCTGCCCCTTGGTGGTCAGTGTGCTCCCACAGGGGGAACACCGCTCAGCCAGAAGCCAGGCTCACAGCTGGCGAATGTAGCGGCGGTGGCAGGAGCCTCTCCCGCCTCTGCGACAGCGCTAAGGAGCAGCAAGCAGGCAGGTGATAAGGAGCGAGGGCTCCCAGACTGCGAGAGGGCACAGACCAGGCTGAGGGACCTCCCAGTGCATGAATTTCATGCACCAGGCCTCTAGTAAACTGTAATGAGAAAAAAACAACAGTTTTATTAGATTTGCTGGCTGTCCCTGGCCCCGATTGGGGTTAGGGAGGCCTGCTGGGGGTGGGGTCAGCCAGGGGAGGGGCCAGAGGCATTCTGATCATTCTGCCATTTGGTCTATTTGCATATTACCCTTTTATTATACAGGACTAGAGGCCTGGTGCACAAAAATATGTGCACTCGGGGGAGAGGGGAGTCCCTCAGCCTGGCCTGTGCCCTCTTGCCGTCTGGGACCCCTTAGGAGATAATGACCTGCTGGCTTAGGCCCACTCCCGGGTGGCAGAGGGCAGGCCCAATCCCTAGGTGCAGCCCCTGGTTGGGCTCAGAGCAGGGCCGATTGGGGAGTTGAGGCGCCGGCCCCTGTCATGCACAGAGCAGGGCGGATTGGGAGGTTGCGATGCCACCCTCAGGCACGCTCAGGGTAGGGCCAATTGGGGGGTTGGGGCGCCGCCCCCTGTCACACTCAAGACAGGGTCGATGGGGAGGTTGCAGCGCCATCCCCTGTCACGCACAGAGCAGGGCGGATCAGGGGGTTGGGGTGCTGCCCTCTATCACCCACAGAGCAGGGTCGATCAAGGGGTTTGGGCGCCGCCACTGTCACACTCAGGGCAGGGCCGATGGGGAGGTTATGGCTCTACCCCATCACACACAGAGCAGGGCCCATGGGGCGGGGGGGGGGGGGGTGCCGCACCCTGTCACACACAGAGTCGCAGGGCGATCAAGGGGTTGGGGACCTCCACCCTATCAGGCACAGAGCAGGGCTGATCAGGGGATTGGGGCGCCTTCCCCTGTCACGAACAGAGCAGGGCGGATAGGGAGGTTGTGCCCCCACCCCCTGTCACACACAGAGCCGCAGGGCGATCAGGGGGTTTGGGCGCTGCCCCCTGTCACGGTGATCCCGGTGCCCGGGAGGCCTCTCGGCTCCGCTGATCCCAGTGCTGGGAGGCATATTAACCTTTTACTATATAGGATATAGAGGTCTGGTGCATGGGTGGGGGCCGGCTGGTTTGCCCTGAAGGGTGTCCTGGATCAGGGTGGGTGTCCCCACTCGGGTGCCTGGCCAGTCTAGGTGAGGGGCTGAAGGCTGTTTTCAGGCTGGCGGGTGACTGAAACTCCCAACCGCTCCTTTTTATCTTTTTATTCTGGGCAAGCTTTAGCTCAAAGGCTTGGCTCCAGCTCTTAGGCCTCCGGTGCTGAAAGCAGGTATCTGGTTTGTTTGGGTTCTATAATTGAAACACTGTATCAACTCCAGCTCTGAGATCCCAGCTAGCTGAAAGCAGGTTTCTGGGGTTTTGTTTAGCTTCTATATTTGTAACAATGTTTCAAACTGCAAGCTCAGAGGCCAGCAAGGCAGGCGGGGAACATTGGTTTCCTCCATCACTGAAGCAAGCAAGCCTCATGTTAGCTTCAAGCTGCCTGGCTTCCAGCAGCCATCTTGGCTGGCAGTTAATTTGAATATCTCGCTGATTAGCCAATGGGAAGGGTACGGCTAATTACCATGTTTCTCTTTTATTAGATAGGATGCTAGCTAAACAGCACATATTCATAAATTTACATCATGAGATTGAGATTTTTCTCCTAAGTAGCTGAGACTCAAAGCAACTGAAGAACCTGCTGAAAATTTTAGAACTTTGAAGATTGAAGCCAGAATTTCAATGTAAGCCTTGTGTTCTTTCTAATGCATGTCATCTGTCTCAAGTAAACACTAATGTGCTGCATACATCAAACTGAATCTCACATCATTGATTGGGTGGTTTGTTACAAACATTTGCTTCATAATGTTGGACTGACTTTTATAGTTTGAACCCTTCCCTTTTGGCCTAGTCAGAGTTAGTGCATTTGTTGAAGTGAAATGGAGATGTATGAAAGAAGAGATAGATGGCTCTGCCTAGTTAATTCTATAAAAGTAACTTATAGAGGTTTTGACTCCATGGCAATTGTTTTGGTACATTTTTTTTAGATACTTAAGGATATATACTTAATATTCTCTTACAAATTATGAGAAGTAGGTCTAAAGCACAGAATGAGCACCTCAAATCATTTATTTTGGCTCTCACCAGGAATTATACTCTGCTGCTTGAGAGTTAAAGTGTTCAATATATGTAGTCCGCATTTAGAAATATAGACTTTGGTGTTATTATAGATTTCACATTTCACGTTAATTCAATTATCTGATAGAAAAAGTAATTATAATTATTATAAGGATATTACTAAAATTGGGTTAGATTGCATTTATCAAATGTGAAGTATATATGTGTGTTGTATATTAACAAATAGAAAATAATGAATTCTACACTTCTGAACAAACTTTATTTTAATCAGAACAAGGTAACAATAGCCAGAGTTTGCTATTTTTTTCAGAACATCTAGAAACTTATTATACTGAGAAAGTGCTGTAGTCTTAGCAAATGTTCTAGAAGGTTTTGATATGTAGCACAAGAATTTTTAAAAACATATATTTAAAAAAACAATACCAGCATGCTACTGAAAATACAAATGTTGTGGCATCATTGAATTACAGTCTAATTTACAAGACTTTTACCTTTACATCTGAATATGTGGTGTTTATTTCTAGATAATTAACTGATAATTATGAAGATACCTTTATTTTTTATCAAACTAGATCTATATCTGACAACTATCATTCACATGCCTAATTGAGATTAATAACATCTTCTTTGGGTCACAGCAAAAATACAAAAAAACAGAACACATATATTTTTTTATAATTGCTTTTATCAAATACAAGACAAGCCTACATCTTTCATTCAGACCTTTCTGTCTACAGTGGTACCCAGCAGTAGTACCCAGCAGTAGTAACAAGGCGTAGACAAGATGTCTTTTACTTTAGGGACAGTGCTCTATATTAGCAAAATCCAAAACCAATGTGGTTTAAACATCAGTGTTTCTTCGAAACATTGGCACAAAACAACTTATTGCTTATTTAGTCAGTAGTAGCTATAGCAGCAGCAGCAAAAACAGGGTCTATCTCAGGAGTTAGCAGGGGGCAATTTGGCCTGGACTGATAAGAGGTAGTGTGCTAAGATTGGAACCTGGATCTCTGAGTACAAAAGTTACACTCTAAGCAAATACTTTAGCTACCTAATACTAGCACGTATAAGCACAATGGGACATATTTAGTTGCTTTGGATTCTGCTTGCCTAGTCTTCTTTGTGCATTGCCATTCCATGTTTTTTGTTTTGTTTTGTTTTGTTTTTAACTGATGCTAACTCAAGTAGTGGCATACCATTTATTTAATAGAGAGAAAGTAAGGTTGTAGGAATATATTGCCACAGTAGTGCTGCATAACAATACCACCTAAAAATTCAGTGGATTAACACTTATAATTTATAAGCTTAGAGGCTTGCTGGATGGTGTGTCTAGTTGTTTCTCACCCATGCATCTGTAGATTAGCAATGAAGATTTTCTGATCTTCATTAGGCTCTTTCCTGTTTGGAAGGTTTCAGCTAGGACAACTAGACTGACTTAGATCTTCTCCATATATCCATTTTTATACTGAATGCCATCACTGTCATCATATTCTATTGACCAAAAGTCAAAAGTTTATCTTGAGTCATCGTGTAGAGAAATAAACTCTTGTGTAGTTAGTTCAACTGTGGATAGAAACATGGAGAAACAGGCTATTTTTTTCAATAAGTCCACCACAAGGAATCCTACATATACTTTAAAAGATATAAAAAAGTCTATAAATATTCAGTCTTCATTTCTAACTTTACAGTTTAGTATTCAACTTTCAGTAAATTGGGAAATTACTTGAATTTATTTTAGTTATCAAAATGAAAAATTACAACTGAAGTAAATTCTCATTATTCTTAAAAATAGAATATATCCTAATGTCACAGGGTGAGCAATATTAAAGTTATATTTCTGTGTTTTAAATCTAACACTGAGCTGTGTGTATGATCACGTATCTCCTAAACCAGTGAACTCAGCAACTTGGTGTTATGCTCCAGAAATCCCTCTTCAGAACACACATCAGTGTAGCAAAACATTGGTTTTTAATTTTAAAAATGCCAGGTCCATATGCTGCCCACATCCTCACTGGAACTCCTATTGACAGCAACAGGAATATTGTGTGCAGCGTATGGCCCTAATAAGTAACAATTCTAATTTTGAATCATTATTTTAACTCACAAATAATAGAGCCCTTTTTAAGTATGATTTTGCTTTTTGCTTCTTCTAACACTCTTTTAAGAAGTCTGAGGTTTATTACAAAAACTTTGTAAGACATTTTAAAAGCCCATTCATTTAGACAGAAGACAATTTTATAATGCTGATATATATATTAAAATAAAATAATATACAAAGTAATATTTGATAGAATATTTTCATTAATGTTTTACTACTTGTAACTTTCTCTGATTTATTTTTATACCTGCTTGCCATTTGAAGAAGACAAGCATGGAGTAATTCATAGATGTTATTCTCAAGTTTTATATGATGGTGAAATGGACAGATATTTACATCAGAATTTGCTCTCTCTTATTCCTGCTTTATTCCTTCCATGTAACTATGGTTTAATCATTGGAATGGCCCATGAGTTGGTCATTTGCAAGTTGAAGTGCATTTTGTTGAAAGTTTTATTTATTTTTCCCCTTTAGTAAAGAATTCATGGCCTGGAAGGAGTTAGAACAAAATGCTAATATGTTATATTACCCAGATATCTCTGTTAAGGTTGGGTCAGTAAATATTTTATCTTCAAAAACCAGGAACACATTATAATGTAAACATTAGTTTCTGTAAGGTACAAGAAGAGTGAGGTAATGTGATTATTACTAAATACAGATAAGTAGATAAATAAGAGTCATCCTGGACTTCGAAAAAGTTTCACTCATAAAATAAATTTCTAATTTTGTTATAATATGATTATTAGGGTATTTAAAATATGGTTGATATTTGAATTTAGTTAAGTGGCTTTTTTAAACTTACTATGGAAATAAAGTTAATAGTTTATCATGTTTGTTTTATGTATATATGCCAATTGGTAATTTATTCCTTAGCAATTGGCGAGTTTGAAGTTCACAGTGATATTTGTTTTTGTGGGTTTTTTAAAAAATATATTTTTATTGATTTCATAGAGGAAGGGAGAGGGAGAGAGAGAGAGAGAGAGAGAGAGAGAGAGAGAGAGAGAGACATTAATTATGAGAGAGAATCATTACCCCACAGTGGGAATCAAGCCCACAACCTGGGCATTTGCCCTGACTGGGAATTGAATTGTGACCTCCTGGTTCATAGGTCAAAGGCTCAACCACTAAACATGCCACCTGGGCCATATTGATATTTGGAAGCAGTTGTGGTGTGGTATGTGTTTATACCAGAGGGTGAGGAGAGACAGAGGGGGAAAGTGAATAAAGGATGTACCAGTTTTGAATTCAGTACTCTCTGCATGCCTAAGGAATTCGGATATTTAGTTCTCATAGCACAGAAACATCTGGGAAACCAAAGGCTCCATCTATCTTTCCAAAAGTCACCAATATTTTTGATAGCAAATATTAATTTTATAACCCACTGTAAATTTCCCCTCTGAAAGCATGGATCAAGTGTTTCTAGTTCTTTTAAACATACTGTTGTTTTCCTTTTTAAATTTATGATGAAGACTTTTAAAATAAATGTCAAGACTTTTGTTGTGTTTATTATGAAGCTTTAAAATATATAGATGTATATTTATACACCACATAATTACAGGTCCCCTCCTACAGCTAATCATGCATGCATATCTATTATACTCAAAGCTTCCATTCCTTAATCAAGCATTCTGTGATTATGCAAATTTGAAAGGTAATGAGGTACACCCTATAACAGAGAGCAAATCAACATTGTTAAATGAAGTCTTAAAAAAGGAGAAAATTGATTTTTGGTCCTGAAAAACTTAGGGAACTTTTTTAAATAGTGGGTTAGTCACACAGAAGAAAATGACACATTTTCATATATTGTATTTATTTTATTCTTGCATTTATTTGGTTATTTTTCTTCGTTGTTTGTGACTAAATAGTCCCAAAATGTCTGGTCACATCCAGCTATCAGAAAAATTATGAAGCAGATAAAAGAGGGCTCAATCCAAATACACACTTGTCATGTCTGTTGCCTACTGCTCCTTCAGAAATTGTTTTAAGAAATCATTTTCCATGGAGCTGTGATATTTTCAAGAGTCAGTGATATTTTATGTTTTGGCATTTTCTCTGCCAGGATATGATTGGCAGCAGAATATTCTGTAGACATTAAGAAAGTAACTGACTTTTCATAATTTGATATTTTTTATACAACTTTATTCCTTCCATGTAACTATGTTTTAATCATTGGAATGGACCATGAGTTGGTCATTTGCAAGTTGAAGTGCATTTTTGTTGAAAGTTTTATTTATATTTCCCCTTTAGAAAAGAAGTCATGGCTTGAGAGGAATTGGAACAAAATGCTAATGTGTTATATTACCCAGTTATCTCTGTTAATAGGCCTTTGTTAAGGGTGGGGAAGTAAAATTTTATCTTTAAAGACCAGGAACACATTGTAATATAAACATTATTTTCCGTAAGATATAAGAAGAGAGAGGTAATGTGATCACTTCACTCTTCTAATGTGATCTTGCTCTTAAAAGGGAGGAAAAACCTGCAACTATCCATGCGGAAATCAATGTTTCAGAAGATAAAATCTGAGTCTCTCAAAATTGTGTATAAGTGGCTTGAAGATGATTTTTGGAAAAGCTAATATTAGAAGAATGTTTGTTTTTTCATGTGAGAGGTGGAATAGAAAACTGGAAGTATAAACAGTATCCAAGGGCTAATTGTTGTGGTCCTCATTTGTCAAATTACATTCTTTCAAATATATTACACCTTGTTGATCATTTGCATCAGATACTTGTATTTGAAGAGCCCCAAATGTTTTACTTTTCTAAAATTCTCAGATTTTTCTCTCTCTTAAATAGTCTCTGCATCTCTTTGTTGTTATAAAGTTTACATCTCAAAATCTTTTTAATCACTACTACAGTATTCCATCAAACTTTACCATGAAATGATATTTGAAGAATTTTAAAATAAAGCCAGTGTACAAGGCGAGGGGGGGCATTACTGTATAAAGAAGGTGATGAGATTAGCTAAAGAACATATATGCATACCCCATGGACACTGACGATAGTTTGGTGAAAGGCCAAGGGAGGGGGAAGCCGTGGTGGGTGCATGTAGGCAAATGGGAACCCTGCAATAATGTCAACATTCATTTTTTTAAATTAAAATATGCAAAATATATCAATGTTTTCAAATATTGATTATATGTTGAAATGACATTTTCAATATATTGCATTAAATAAAATACATATATTATTTTAAAAAATATATTTTCATTTCTCCAAATATTTCTTCCCATTCAGTAAATAATATCCCTCTCATCCCCTTGCAGATTTAGTGGATAGAGCAAAGAGTAGAAAAATTAATTAAAGTGATAAAGAGATGTTTTAGCTTATAGTAGATACTTTGATTTGAAATAAAACACTTTTGAGATGAACACTTCTTATAGACATAGATGCATTAAATGTCCAAAGGTTCAATTTGGAACATTCATCCAGCCTCTATATTTCTGGAGTCTAAATTTTGGGGGAATAGATTTAAAGAGAATAGATTGTAAAGTGAGGAATGATGTTATAGATTAAACCTGTGGCAAGAGGGCCTTGGCAATATAAATTCTAGACATGATGAGGGGAAGCCCAATATCAGATGATTTTTCTCTCCTTACAATTTAGAGGCATGGCAGAAGACCAACTTATATCAAAATGGGGAAACCACAAGTTGAATTCTTTTAATGAATGTATACTCAAACCAGTCTGTTTTAAAACAGAAATAAGTCCATATGTACTGCTAAAATTGTTATTAAAATGACAAATAATAATATACTTTATTATACATATATTTATTGAGATATACTATATTATGTGGAAACAAAATAATGCGCCTGCTCTCACAGAATGTACTTCTAGAGAGAATGGAAGGCTAAGAGTTAGTTTTCAGATATCAGCAGAATTAAGTACTTCTTTGCTAAGTTCAATTTGTTATAGAAAATTAATATTACTTTCCTGTATACTTGATTAGTGCATGTATATTAATAATGTAAATTTAGAACTTACCCGTATCCTATATAATAATAGACAAACATGGTAATTGACCGTACCTTCACTACGCCTCCCATGGGCTAATCAGCATAACATGCAAATTAACCGCCAACAAAGATGGCAGCTAATTTGCATACTGCAGGCGGGGCCAGCAGTGCACGATGCTGCCCACAGGACCCGGGCCCCGGACCCCTGACCCAGCGAGGCAGGACTGGCAGTGCGTGACGCTGCCCAGGGGATCTGGGCCTTGGATCTGTGACCTGGCGAGGGAGCAAAGTGGTGGAGAAGAGAGAGAGACCAGTTGGCAGAGAAGGAAGGGAGCCGAGAGCTGAGTGGCGAACAGAGGGAGCGAGGCAGCGGAGAAGGGAGCAAAGCCCGCCTCGGTGGGCTTCGCTCCCTTCTCTGCTTCGCTGCAGTCTCAGGAAGCCCTATTCTTGCAGGAATCTTCCTGCAACTGGCCTCTAGTTTTCTTAGAAATTTACACAAAGTAAGCTATTTGAATTCTTTGTAAACTATTAAACTTTAGAGAATTAAGTAAAGTCTCAGAAGAAGAAACAATTATATTATTTGAAAAGAATCACTACTACTGCTATTTGTCACAATCAACGCTTTTTTCCCCATTCACAGCATTGGTTTTCACATAACCCTGGCTGTGTTTGCATTCACTGTCTGGAAGTATCAAGAGAAATGATTCATGCATTCTATTCCAACTTACGGAAACATTCCTACATGTTTTAGATAGAAAAAAGAAGACTCAGAAAAGATGATAGATTAGATAGATAGATAGACATAGTTTAGTTATCTTAATATCAACTTTTCAGAATAGATTTGACACTTATCTATGTACTTGGTAATAATTATTATACTTCCTGGAAACTTGTAGATGCTCATTTTATGTTTTAAATGTATTAAGTTAGCCATCATCAGTTATTAGATACACTTTCATATGGCTAGGTTTATAATACTTATTTAGTGATTATTGTCTATGTATATTTTCATTTTAGTTGCATATTCCCTGAAGATATATAACTAAAGTTATGAAAATTACTGTTGTTTTAAAGAGCAAGGAAAAGACCTTGTTGGTCAGTAGCACTGTACACACAAGGTCCTAGGGTTGGGTCCCTGTTCTATTAAAAAGAGTAATGAGATCATTAGACTCTATATACAAATGAAAGAGAGGCACACTGACAAAGTGGGGTTGGGGGAGGGGAATACTTAAAATACACTTTCTTCTACTTTGCAATTTTGTCCAGGGCTTGCTTTGTTTTCCATATATGATTTATGATTGTGGGAGATCCCCAAGCACTTACATAATTTCACATTATCATCTTCCTGCTTTCTGGAAAGATTTAAGTACATTTGAACAGCTGTCATTGATACAAAGTTTTGTTTAGCATGGAAGTACTCCAGGATTTTCAGTTCATACTTAGGAGACTACTTGTCACCTCATGGTACATGACACTTGTGTGAAAAATTTACAATATTTAACCATCTGCAAATATGTATGAACCAGGGGGAGTGAAGACAAAGAACAATATTTTAGTTTCCCTTTTCTTCCTTAGAGTAAGTGGAAGTTTATCTTCCCTGTCTCTACCACATAGTAGACCCTGCCACTAGATGCCAACATTTTCATCTACGTTCAATGAAGATTTAGCCTTTGTCATAAATGGGCCAAGTCAGAAAAATGCCTTTTCAACTAGCAATAATTTCTTTCCTGTCTACCTCCAAGAAGAATACTTGGAATAAAAGCAGGCTTTCTTGCCCTAACCGGTTTGGCTCAGTGGCTAGAGTGTCAGCCTGCAGACTCAAGGATCCCAGGTTCAATTCTGGTCAAGGGCATGTACCTTGGTTGCGGGCACATCCCCAGTAGGGGGTGTGCAGGAAGCAGCTGATCGATGTTTCTCTCTCATCAATGTTTCTGACTCTCTATATCTCTCCCTTCCTCTCTGTAAAAAATCAATAAAATATATTTTTTAAAAAATCAGGCTTTCTTTTCATAAAATTCTATAATAATAAAAGGTTAATATGCTAATTAAATTAGACATCATTCCGGATGTCCTGCTGGACAAAGCCAGAGCTGGATGGAAGCCTGGGTCCTGGGTACCAGAGGGAAGTTGGTGCCGGCAACCAGGGGAGGGTGGGGGCGGGTGGTGAAGGAAGGCCTACTCTTGCACTAATTTTGTGCATCGGGCCTCTAGTAAATAAATAAATAAATAAATAAAACCACCATAAGAAAATAGTCTTGAACAGCTTAGACCTAATTGGAAGAAATGGTTGGGAAAGACATTTAAAAAAAAAAAATCTTAATAAATAAGTGTTTGAATCTGAAGAGGAAACACAGATGATAACTAGTGAAAATTACTCACTAAATTTCCAATTAGTAAAGTATATACAACTATAAAACAAAACCTATTTTATGAATTTAAAATACCATGAAAGAGAATCAGGGAAAGCTTACTTACAAATTTATGACTAGTTTTGCATGACACTTTTTTTTAACATTTGGGAGAACATCACTATCATCATTATTATTAACAATATAAATTTTATTAAGAGACTAACTAAAATGTCTTTGTACTATGCTAAAATAAAACAATTCAAAGAGATGCTATTCTTTACAATATATAACAGGTTATACTGATTTCTACAAGAATATTAAAGGTATATGTAGAAATTTCATAATTATGTTCAAGTGAAAAAAGAAATATTGCTGAATAAAAAATCATACAATGTAATAACAAGAATAAACATTTGTTTTTCCCTGTAATTTACAAAAAGAAATCGAATAGATTTTGAGATAGGTTGATTGAGAAAAATATTGTTAATACATTGAAATATTTGTATTTTCACA
Source organism: Myotis daubentonii (assembly GCF_963259705.1). Lineage (NCBI taxonomy): Eukaryota > Metazoa > Chordata > Mammalia > Chiroptera > Vespertilionidae > Myotis > Myotis daubentonii. Next base: position 55,053,636 of record NC_081843.1, read on the forward strand.
TTTAAAAAGGCATTTAGTATTTGCAAACTGAAGAAGAAAAATCATATAGTCAAATTAATTGACACAGAAAGAACATTTTACAAAAATTTTACTCTAGCCCATTAAAATGCCTAACTAATATCGTATTTGGTGGTGACAAAGTGAATGTCCTCTCCAAGGATTGAGAGCAAGCCTTTTTCAATATAGCACTGAAAAGATTTAGCCACTGTAATAAAACAAGAAAAATAAAGGCATATAGAATAAAAAGGAGAAACTAAAATTGTATTTGCAGAGAGCATGCTTGTATATGTAGAATAGCCAAAGCAATCTAAAAAATTTATAGAAGTAGTAAGTAAACATATCAAAGTTGCATAATGCAAGATTGTCTTGGAGAGGTCTGACTCCATTTTTTATTCTTTACTCTGAGAGCTGTTAAGCCTCACTCCTCCATTTTTCCCTTCTGACCCACATCTTGACAAGCTGATAGAAAAGCCTGAGTTGTCCTTTCTTTATTACATGTGGGGAATTCAAACCCCTTCCACTATGTATGAACATTTACCCTGACCCCAGCCCCTAACCATAATATAAACCCAGGCCTGTCTTCTTTCCTTGATCTCTCAAGCCATTATGGACCTACTTAAGAGTTCTTCTTTGATCCCTGAGAGGCTTCAATAATATAAGTAATAAATCTTTTTAGACTCTCTAGGTAATGTAAGTTAGGGTCAGTCTTAACTTTTGAACCAAATTTTGTATGGGGTCCATCTGTTTCTGGAGGTGACCATAAAAACAACCAACACATTTAAAAAAATCAATATATATATACTTAATAAACCATGAACAGAAAGGGTAAGCTTAAAATTATATAATTAACTAGAGGCCCAGTGCACGAAATTCGTGCAGTTGAGGGGGTGTCCCTCAGCCCGGCTTGCGCCATTTTGCAGTCCAGGAGCCCTCGGGGGATGTCCAACTGACAGCTTAGGCCCGCAAAGGCAGGAGAGGCTCCCACCACTGCCGCTGCGTTAGCCAGCTGTGAGCCCGGCTTCTGGCTGAGTGGCGCTCCCCCTGTGGGAGCACACTTACACCAGGGGGCAGCTCCTGGGTTGAGTGTCTGCACTCTGGTGGTCAGTGTGCATCATAGTGACCAGTTGTTCCACCTCTGGGCTGAAAGTGGCTCTCCGACATCCCCTGAAAGGTCCCAGATTGCGAGAGGGCACAGGCCAGGCCAAGGGACCCCACTGGTGCACAATCGCCAGGCCAGGGAGGGACGTTGGAGGTTAGCCAGCTGGAGAAGGACCGCAGGAGGGCTCCAGGGCATGTCTGGCCATCTCACTCAGTCCTGATTGGCCAGACCCTACCAGTCGAAGCGTCTGCCCCCTGGTGGTCAATGGATGTCATAGCGATTGGTCGACTGATTGTCTGCCCCCTGGTGGTCAGTACACGTCATAGTGAGCAGTTCAGTGGTCTTAGCATATCATTAGCATATTAGCTTTGATTGGTTGAACAGACAACTGGACAATCTGACACTTAGCATATTACGCTTTTATTATATAGGATAGAGAGCCATACCATTTTCATGGAGTAGAAGACTCAATGTAGCAAATGTCATTTTTTCCCCAAACAGATCGATAGGTTTAATTCAAATATTATCAAAATTCCTACAAACTAGCATAACTAAAACAATATTAATAAAGAATGAAGTAGGAATAGTTACTCTGCTGGTTATTAAACTTTCCTATATAGATACAGTAATCAAGATAGTTGCTACTGGTGAAGTGACAGAACACATATAACCACACAAATATTCCCAGCTGATTTTTTACAAGGTAGTAAAGCAATTCAACAAAGATAGCCTATTCAATAAATGATGGTGGAAAATAAACTTCACACATTATTTAAGAAATAACTCAACATGGATCATTGATATAAATGTAAAAGATAAGCAGTACAACTTTAGGGGGATAAAAAGAGGCCAAGGTCATAGTCTTCACATGAAAACACAATCCATAAAAGATAAACATACAAGTTGTATCTCATCAAAATTAAAAACATTTGCTCTGCAAAGGCCCATGGGAACATACTACAAATTAATAGTAAATACAAAACAAACAAACAAAAGCACAAACAACCCAAATAAACCAATTAAAAATGAGCAAAGGACTTGAACAGAAATTTCTACAAAAAGTCATTCAAGTGGTCAACAGGTATCTAAAACACACTTAATGTCATTAATTATCAAGAACTGCAAATCAAAACTGCAATGAGATAACACCTCAAAACTGTTAGGGTGTCTATTATCAAAATTTTTTAAAAAGGTAAGTGTTGGTGAGGCTGTGGAGAAAAGAGAGCTTTTGAACCTTATTGGTGGGAATGTAAAATGGCATAGCAGCTATGGAAAACAGTATGGAGGTTCCTCAAAAACTTAAAAACAGATCTACCGTATGATCCAGCAACCTCTTCTGTGTATACATATCCAAAAATTTAAAATGAAAATCTTGAAGAAATGTCTTTGTTGTAATACTTTTCACAATAGCCAAGCTATGGAAACTACCCCAGGTATCCTTCAAAAGATAGATGGATATGGACAATGTGACATGTAGTGCAAACAATGGAATATTATTCACCCTCTATAAAGAAGGAGATCATGCAATTTAAAACAAAATGGATGAACCTGAATGACATTATATTAAGTGAAAGTAGCTAAATCACAGGACAAATGCTGTATGATGCCACATCTGAGATATCTAAACTAATCAAATTCATAGAATAAGGAATATAATAGTGTTTGCAAAGGGTTGGGAGGGGCAGAAGAAAAAGAGAGTTGTTCCATGGATATAAACTTTCATTTACACTGAATAAATGAGTTTTAAAGATATGTTATACAACAGAGTTAATACCATACTGTGCACTTCAAAATTTGCGTTCTTAATCACACACACACACACACACACACACACACACACACACACACACACGCACACACACAGGACTTAAAAAAACACTTTGGGAAGTGTTGCATGTGTTTATTACACTTTTTGTAGTGATAGTATTACAGGTGTTTACATATTTTCAGACTCATCAAATTGTACACATTCAATATATTTAGTTCTTTGTGTATCAATTACACCTCAATAACGCCATTGAAATTAAAAGCCCATGTAAAAATGATGAAAAGACAAGCTACATTTGGGGGGAAATATTTGAGAACTACATCCCTGCCATAGATAGAATTAATATTTATAAAACAAAAGAAATTCTCAAAATTCAACAGTAAAAAATAAACAAAAATGCAATTTGAAAATGCACAAAAGACATAACAGAAATTTTACTGAAGAAAATATTTAGTATAATTAGCCATCAGGGAAAGGAAAATTAAAATGAGATATCATTGTATACTTCCCAGAATAACTTAAAAAATTCTCATAACAACAAATACTGGTGATTTCATGGAGAAATTGAATCACTCATAGATTGCTCATGGGAGTTTAAATGGTAAAGCCAATCTGCAAGTTTGTCACTTTAAAAAAAATAAAACTAAACATGCATGAACCATACAACATAACAATTGAACTCTTGGGTATTTATCCCAGAGAAATAAAATTTGTGTTCACACAAAAAGTGATATTTAATGTTCATGGAGACTTCATTTGTAATAGTCAAAAAACTATAATATCCCCAATGTTCTTCAATAGGTGAATGGTTAAACAAACTGTTATTCTATATGTACATACACCATAAAATACAACTCAGCAACAAAAAGGAATGAACTAAATTTATAGGGTGTACCAAAAATGTATACACACTTTAACAACTGATAGCTGTAGATGCTATTAAATTTTGAAAATGAAATGTATTTTAATAAACATTGGCTTTGAAGTATGTTTACAGTTTTTTAAAACAACTTGGGTGACTCTCCAGGGAATTATACTTAGTGAAAATATCAATATCACAAGAAAAACAATGCATAATTCCATTTATATAACATTTGTTTCTTCTATTATTTTCTTCATTGATTAAGGTATTGTATGTGTCCTTAAACCCTCATCGTCCCCCCACCCCCCTGCTCCTGCCTTCTTCCCCCTAGTGTCCGTGTCCATTGGTTATGCTTATATGCATGCGTAGAAGACCTTTGTTTGATCTCTCCCTCTTCCCCCCTCCCTGTTCTTCCCTCTGAGGTTTGATGGTCTGATTGATGCTTCTCTGTCTCTGTCCCTTTTTCTCTAATGTTTCCTCATGATCTGATCTAGATAATGGTGTTTTTGAAGCAGTATCACAGTTGTGTTTTCACCTTTTCAATGTATTTTATTCAGGAGGCCTATACCATGGTTTGACCCAATATTGCTTATGTTGGTTTTGATCACTTTATTAAATATCCACCTGGTTGTTCACATATAGGATTAATATATTCCCTTATAAATAAGGGACTTGTTGAAAGATACTTTTAAACAATCTAGATACCTGTTCCTCATAAACATTCTACCCTTCCTACTCTCCATTGATGATAATTTAATGTCATCTTTAGAAGAGATTTTTCTTCTTTTATTTGTATCAGAAATAAATTATTTCTAACATTGTAGAACTTATAATATGTAAATTTATGATTACATTCAAATATATAATATATATTCACATATATCTATAATTTCAAGTAGAAATATATATATATATATATTATGTAAAATAATTCCTATTTTTATTGCACAGTAATGCCATATTGTTATGTGAAATTTATACTTTATGGAATTTACTGATTTTTCTCTCAGTGAATAAAGGATCAATTGTGAATGTTTTAAACTGTGCATGTTTTAGTGTACTATAAAAGAGGATTTATTTTCTATTTCTAGGATAAAAATTTAATATGTATTCATATGATCTACCTAAGTTTTTGTACAACAAAAACTAATGTGTTATGTTTAAATCAGGTTAGCAGATACCTTTGGCAGGAGGGAAGTATGTTGGGATTGGAAGAAACTGCAATTAGAAGTTGCTGACTTCTAACCACTGGGCTATGATGGAAAGAAGTACAGAATGAATGAATACTAGTTGCACTAGTTCATGTCCTGGGTATTATTATCCAGGGAATTTCAATTTTGGATGATTTATTTGCTTTTAAACTTCTTTTTTTGTGTGTGCATTTTCTACATTTTTTGCTCATAAAAGTTTTTAATGTCAGATCTGGAATAAGAAAACTTTTTCTCTAGAATGCACATGGTTGATTTCTAATGAATAAATAGGGTCATACAATTTTATTATTGTTGAAGTAAAATGTCTGAAAATATATGTTAATAACAGGGTTAACATTAATTGGAAGTTAATAAAATGTTTATCATGCAACTGTTTTTTACTAAGCATTAAGGCAGCTTGGGTAATTTGACAAAAAAATGAACGTGACATTATTTCATAGTATACAACATTGAGTGGAAGAAATAGGAGAAAGAAAAAAAATATTACATTTCTGTGTGGTAAATTCTACTTTATCTGAGGGCATTGTTAAAGTTGTAATGTCAACTAACAAATGAGACTGACTAGAAATGCTCAGAAAAGTTGAATAAGATAGCTTGGGGAGAGAATCACAAGGAAAAATAATGAACAAAGATAATACAGGAGGTCACTGGGTACTTTTAGGAAGATCATTTGTGGTAGCTATTGGGGAAGAAGAACTATTAAGTTAATGTGGAACATGCTCTTTTGGTGAGTTTAGATAGAAGAAGAAAGACATAAGCCATTTTTTTAAAAAAAAATATTATTTTATAAGTATGATAAAAACACTTGAGCAAGCTATAGCTTGAGGTGGGGATCCCAGCAAAAAAGAACACATTGAAGAAATAAATTTTAAAAAAAGAACTTGAATATTTAGACTGCAATACTTATGGAAAAATTGTAGAGTAAAATAAAAACTATTGTAGAGTAGGAGAAAAACTACACCTATTTTTATGGGCATAGCAAATATACTGAAAATTGATACAATTAAAGGGACATGAATTAAAAATTATTTGCTGCTATTTGTAATTTTGCTTTTGCCTTATTTTATTTTATTTGTAAATATATATTTTATTGATTTTTTACAGAGAGGAAGGGAGAGAGATAGAGACTTAGAAACATCGATGAGAGAGAAACATCGATCAGCTGCCTCCTGCACACCCCCTACTGGGGATGTGCCCACAACCAAGGTACATGCCCTTGGCCAGAATCGAACCCGGGACCCTTCAGTCTGCAGGACGACGCTCCATCCGCTGAGCCAAACAAGCCAGGGCTGCTTTTGCCTTTTTGCTCTCACCACAATTACCTATCTTTTCCATCCTTTCCACACACTTGTTCTTCCTACCTCTGGTCTTTACTTCAATATCTCCAGCCCTTTCCTCCTCATTTGCTAACAACCTATTCTAACCTGGCAAGCACCTGGTTCAGCACTGTCACTCCTCCTATCAAATTTCCCATGATCAAATTAACCCTAACTTACAAATCTTTTCTTTTCGCCCTGGCCAGTTTGACTCAGTGGCTGGAGTGTCCGCCTCTGGACTGAAGAGTTCCAGGTTCGATTCCAGTCAAGGTCATGTGCCTTGGTTTCGGGCACGTCCCCAGTATGGGTTGTGCAGGAAGCAGCTGATCGATGTTTCTCTCTCATCGATGTTTCTAACTCTTTATCCCTCTCCCTTCCTCTCTATAAAAAATCAATAAAATAAAATTAAAAAAAACAACAAAAAAAACCCCACACAAATCTTTTCTTTTCTTTCCCCCTTTCTTGTACAGTTTGACTTCTCTGTTCCTGCATTTCAAAACTTTAACTTTCATCCCTCCTGGCCTGTTGAAGATCCAGGTTGAACTCATCAAGCACATGTCCGCAGTAGCCTGGAGGGTGAAACTAGCTCCACCACAATGGGTACATTATCTTAGGTAGTGTCCAAAGTTGGATTTACAAGGAAAATTGTAAACCAGGTTTTAATAACTGAGTGTATCATCTAAAGTTTGTAGTCACAAGAAAGAGTTTAGATAGTGCTACCAAATCCTAACACATTTCATGGAGGGAGGTAATTTTGTGGTTTGCTAGTTTGTTTGGAAGGAGAGAGTGGAAGATTGATGATCTACCTGGGTAGGGGAGACATGGACCTGCAGCTGACTGATGGGGCTGTATGAGAGAAATAAGAAACTCTTTTTCACGGACCCGTAAGAAACACTGTTGTGGGTTATGGTGTTATTGTTTTGGGGGGAGGCAGCATTCTGCTAGTGCAAAGAGGGCATGACAATTAAGGTTGCCCTTAAAGTTCCCAATGTTTTCCCCAAAATACTGGCAGAGATTCTCACAAGCTGGCCAAGATTGATCTTCAACTTTCAAAGCAGTTGAAAGCTATCAAGATCTCAGAAAGTCAGGGTGTGAAATCTACAGGGAAAAATTTTTCTCTTTGTTTTGTCTCATTTCCCTTTCTTAGCATTCATCTACAGAAGGTGTTTTGCTGTATCATGACCTGAAAGCTGTATGACTGGAGAGAGAAATTTATTTTTTCTGAAGGAGTAGGGAACAGTAGAAAAGAATTAGACCAAAATTCAGATATACTTTCCTGAACATGAGTTACAGAAACTTAACGAAGAAACATAGGTTAGAAATGAAAAGTTTTAAAATAGGAACTGCTGAAGAAGCAAAGAGAACCTGGCTGGGTTTTTAAATTCCTACCTTCCTTTGCATCTAGCTCTAGCCCCCTCCAATGGGCCCCTTCCATGAAGGCTGCCTTCATTGGAGACAGACTCCCTTGCCATTCCCAATCCAATATGTGTTTTAACAACCACTGGACACAAGACACTGGGGGCTGGGAGGTGAGGGCATGTGCAGAGGGGTAGGGGAAGCCAAGGGGAGGTTAATGGGGAGTAAAAGAGACATGTGTACTACTATTTGTAATACTTTAAACAATGAAATAAATTTTTAAAAAGGACAATTTAGATTTGGTTACTTGTCTCCTTAAAAGTCTCTCTAAGACCATTTCCTGGTTTTATGGTCCATTTTAATTTGTTGCCATGTTTTTGGTACTTGGCCGCCAGACACTGTTTTAGTACTGGCATATCTCTTGCAAGGAAACAAACTGATTCATTATTATTAAGTTATCTTTTTTGGCAGAAAGTTCAGCCTGACTTAAAGATTATGTAGAAGAAGAAGAATGTCCTTTCACAATCATGGTTCCCTCCTTGACGTTTCTCTGATAAACTTGTTATAGTTTATCTCCTGTTTTCTTTGTAGAGATTTTCCTTCAAGATTTCATTACAGCTTGGGTGACAAGGATTTTGTTGTTGTTTTGTAAGTGAGTTGGCATGTGCTAAATTACCTTTGCTAGAAGAAGAACTCAATCAAAACTGACATTGTCTAGTGCTTCACTAAAAGCCCACTAGGTCGTGATATGTTTTAGTTTTTAAATTTCAGTTCTGCCATGAGCATTAAATCAACAAGTCTGGCTTGCATACCAATTCAGGGAATTAGCACAAAGCTTGAAAACTCTTGAAAATGAGGTGTGACTCCGCTGAAGCTAATTCTGGCTTCCAGGCTTTCATGGAGGATATATTAATTCATTAAATTATCCAAGCATACTGCATACAAATGCTGACAGGGATTCAAAGGTTTGTTGTCTCCTATTAGTCACTTTATTATTCATATCATTCTTTCCCTGGAGTCATTAGAATATGTTTGATTAATATCTCATTTCTATTATTCTTGTGAGCAATGTTCATTGGCTCTGCTCTAGAGAACATTTTGTTTCCTTTCAAGTAAATACGAAGAGAACAATAGATAATTATCAAATCTTGGTGTTGTTTCTGGGATTGCTCAGTGTCTCCTAACAACCATGGCTAACACACCTCGCTCAGCCTGTGGCTAGGATGGTGATGATATCTGGTGTCTCCTCTACCTGGTAAATCTGAGATGCAGAGACACTGGAGATCATGGAAGGCAAACCTTAGCAGCCCCTCAGTGTTCACTGGCTACTTCACTGTACTCTCACTTGATTGATTTTATGCTGGGATCCTCTCCATTTGGTTTGAATGTCAGATCAAGAGGAACTGTTCCTTTCATTCATTCTACAAAAAGAAACATGAGGGAACGTTTAGAAGACTTGCAATGCTCCAAATATTGAGCTCAATATTGTATATATTTCTTGCTCTGATCTTCAAGGCAAAACCATCAGGCAAGTCTTAATGGTTTATATACCACATAATGTGTTTGCCTTTGGAAGCCTTAATTATTTTAGAGCATGTTTAAATTGATTTAGGAAAATATCAGATTTGGATGTGTTTCATGTAGAAATGTTATAAAACTAGATTTCTGAACATTACTATTAGTTAATATTTTAAAGAGAAAAATCACATTTACTATAAAACAGAAGGTAAGCAAGCTGAGCTGGAACATAATGAAAACACGATGTACACAGAAGCATGTTTTATATCCAAAAATATCCATTTCAGTCGCTGATTTTTTTCTATATCCCTAGATTCAACACCTATTTTTTAAAATAGATGAGCCGTCCTTGACATTGGGGTCCTGCTCTCTCTCAGATGCCTCGCCCTTTATCCCCTGGGCTGAGAAGCTCACCACAGGAAGCTCCAGAGGACATGATGCTTAGGCCTAACTCCTCAAAATCCATATGGCTCAATCCACATCCTTTACAGGCTTGATTGCATGCTTGTGGTACCTGGCATTTATTGACCCTGCTGCTTTCCTTCTGTTCTCTGCATTGCCCTGTATGCTTGTTCTTTTGTAGCCTCTCTAAAGTTAATGAATACTCAACCAATGGGACAGGTGATTGCCCAGAAAAAGCCAGTGTGATCTCATTTATCCAGATTTCAGTTTTCTGGCTGTCTTCATTCTATAAAATATTAAGCTATGAACACCCCCAGATATGTGTGTGTGTGTGTGTGTGTGTGTGTGTGTGTGTGTGTGTGTGTGTGGCGGGGAGGGGAGGGGAGCCACTGAATGAGAGCTTAGATTTACAAATGGGGGCAAATCAGCATAGTACCATACACATATTTTAGTAAAGTATATTCCCATAAAGTCCCAAGTTCCTTTAGGTGGCTCATTGAGTGAAAAAATTTACAGATGGACTGATGAATATTGAATAGTATTCGAAAGAAGTAAAGGTAGGCTCTGGAAGCATTGCTGCTTTTTGCAAATTACCTCATCTCTTTAGCACCCCTTTTCACACTCCGTTGAGTATATTAGAAGGGAGAAAAGGAGAAATAGGGAAGGAAATGGCACTTGGGGAGAGAGCAGTATATTGGAAAGTTTATACGTTTTAAGTTCAGAGAGACAAAACTTTAAATCTATGCCACTTATGATGTTGGGTAAGTTTTTTCAACTTGAATTTTATTCCCTTCATCTGTTAAATAGAAAAATATTCCTTGCTTAAAGTTTAAAGTTTTTTTTTAATGATTTCATCTGAAGTTACTGACCCATAATATAACCTCTATAATTGAAATTTTATATTTAATCTTTTAAAATTGTATTGGTACAGGCTCCCCTTTCTTGAGGACACATGTCATTTTCCTCTTTGCATCTTCCACACCTGAAATGTGGGAAGAACCGAATAAACATGTGTCCTGTGAATCTGAGAGCTAATACTTAACTGATGATATTCCTTCAGAGAAAGTTTTGACTTTAGTTAAGATATCTTCGTAACTCGTAGTCTTTTCCAATAAGGCTAGTTATCTAGTTTAGAAAGATTCAGCAAAAATGGAAAAATTGGAGTAGAATTGGGCTTGAAGATTGTTAATTGAGCACAATAGTAAAAGTTACAGATGACAGGTTTAGGATACAGAAAAACTGAAAAACATTCATGTGTGACCTGTTCCACAGCTCTCTATGCCACACTGATCCCATCTGGTTTTATCATATTACAGAACAGGCTGACATTCACATAGATACTCTGAGCTTTAATGGAAAGGTGAAATCATATTAAACCCATTCTGCACAAATGTGTGTAATAAGTTTCAGAAATATTTCCATGACAGTGGTTACTTTTTAGTACTTGAAAAGTTAAGCTTCAATTATCTGTAAAATTAACACATGTGTACAGATCATTCCCCATCAATGTCAGAGTAATAGAGTGTCTGCCACTTGCCATTACCAGCCATTTCTCTGCCACTCTTTGGCATTTTTTCCCCTACCAAAATATGCTACAGTGATGAATACATTTTTCAAGGAAGGTTACTTTTAGGAAAGGTAAGAAGATCTACTTTAAAACTAGCAAAGGCCACCCTAGGCCTGTTTCAGGTGATCATTCAAACTTTTATGCTTCACTATGATGTCAAGGAAATTCCCAGGCGCAGCCTGGCATGGATGCCATTGTGTATGTTTGTAATCTGAGCCAGACATCTGTGAGTGAATTCAACAAGCCCCAGGGCAGGAAAGCCTGGCATGTTTCCACCTGAATGACTGTTTAAGTAAAAGCAGCACAAGGGAGAAAAGACAGGGTAGTCTGTTTTCTTTGTAATTGGTGTTGGCCTGAATGTATGCAATTTATAAACTGGCTCAAAGGCTGTTCATTTTCAAGAAGACAATACTTTCACATAATGTAGCAATCATCAAAGAGCTGGGGGAAAAACAGTCCAGTTTTAACTATATGCATAGTCTAAACTTTTCCTTATAGCTTTTCATGCATACCACAGCTCTCGCCTTCACAAATAGACCACCACATCATTTACCCCCCGCCCCCCCCCCCCGCCACACACGCACACACACACACACACACACACACACACACACACACCTAAAATATGTGGAAATTTCCTTGTTTTCGTGGTATATTCAGTACATGTATATTAGTAAAGTATATTCTCATAAAGTCCCAAGTTCCTTTAGGTGGGTCATTGAGTGAAAAAATTTACAGATGGACTGATAAATATTGAATATACATATATTTTAATATTCCTACGTAAATCAGAATTTAGAAATTTGTATGAAAGTAAAAAGTGATTAATGTTATCTAAAAGTGAAAAGTAAATGGGAGACTGGTTTCAGTGATCATTTCTGAGAGCAACTGTAATATACGGCTGTGAGTACTGGTACAAGTTATTTGGTATAAGTGCAAGACAGAAGGCTCAACTGGTGGCAAATTATGGAGGAGCAGTTATCACCTACTGCAGAGATAGACAAAATACATGGGAGTTGTATATGGGACTATGTCCTCCATATATGGGACCCTCCTCCTTTACTGATCTCACTTTTTTCCTGAATCAAGAGTAAAAACAGACTTTGGGCTCAAGGATTAACCAGACTGATCCTAACAGCCCATTTTGAGGAAGCTGCAAGGTGATGTCACCTGCCTGACACTTGCAGACATTGTCTTCAGCTCCTGGGGGCAAATTGAATGTGGGCCAGTCCTTTTCCCTGAGGAAGAGCAAGGTCTGAGTCCCAATTAGGTCATTGCCAGACAAACTATAATGAATCTCTGAAGTTTTTAATCTGATATTCCTAACTGCTTGTTTCTACAAATGGTTATAAATTATTAAATATAAATTTAAATCTGAGGTTTTATTTTATTATTTTAAATAAAATATGGATTTCATGGAATTTATTTAGAAAGCATAGAATTAGGAGATCGTTATAATTTTCATCAAACCCTTTATTTCATGTGAAAAAAGAGTTTAAGGCTTAAGTACTTGGGATTTCTGACTTTTTTGTGGTTTGTGCTTTTAGTTTATAACCATCTTCTCAAAAGCTAATCAATTTTCTTAGAATAAGTAATATTGCACATGTCTCAGGCAATACCAGCTTTAAATCTAATTTTCCACTTATTTTTTATAATAATTTTATAGTGAACCAAGCCCTGACCAGCTCCACTGATGCAAAGTAACTTCTGATAACATGTCTTCAGTTACTAGGAGTTTCAAGAAAGGTGACAAACTCAAGCCCACAAATTAGTCTGTCAGCTGAATTTACTGTGGCTCATGTGCTCTCTTTTTCTCTACCACTTTGACACTTCCTTTTTAATATCTGATCTTGTGATTCCTCACTCTTGGTTTTGTTGAGGATTTGATCCACAGAACAGCTGATGGTATTCTTCAGATAGTCCAAATATTCTAATCCTAGGTGTACAAAATCTTTTCAGTTTTATGAAAAGATTAAGAGAAGGACCTCCAACCTGCCCCAGGGGCCCTATCCAATCGTATTTATTTCAGCTCTAAAACAAACAAATAGAAATCAAACCAATCTAAAAAGCCATCAAAGGAGATGACTCAATAAAACATGGGTTTATACACATACAAGTACACATACATAAACACTAAGGAAAAGTTACTCAAATAAGGAAGTGGGTCTATGGGAAAAAATTCCCAAGATATTGCATTAAATAGATGGTTGCAGAATAGTATTTTTTTCATTTAAAGTAATAATAAAAATTTTCCAAAAAATACAATATTTATGAATTGGGTAGTTACTGAGCCAAATGCAAATAACAGAAAGGGAAAAAAATGCAGATCAAATTCAGGAAATAGTTTCCTCCCAGGATTAAGGAAGGGATTGGGGCTTGGGATGCTGATCAGGAGGACTTTTATCTAATAATTAGAGGCCTAGTGCATGAAATTTGTGCATGGGAGGAGGAGTCTCTCAGCACAGCCTGAATCCTCTCGCAATCTGGGACCCCTTGGGATATGTCTTGACTGCTGGACATACCTCTCGCAATCTGGGATCGCTGGCTCCTAACTGCTCACCTGCCTGCTTGCCTGATCTCCCCTAACCACTCGCTTGCCTGCCTGATGCCCCTAACCACTTGCCTGCCTGCCTGATTGCCCCTAACCACTCACCTGCCTGCCTTATCACCCCTAACTGCCTCTGCCTCAGCCCCCACTACTGTAGCTTTGTCTGGAAGTACATCAGCAATGACGTCCAGATGGTCATTTGACTGTCTGGTCTAATTAGCATATCATGCTTTTATTATTATAGATATTTTAACAAGACTTTATTAAAGTGTTTCCTGTGTAAATCAATCAACTTTGCTACCTATCTTCCTGAGCCCATGAAACTATGAAAGGAGATTATGGGTGGCCACATGAAGGGGTCAGTGCTGTTCAGAAAGTTATCTTTTTTAAGAGTAACAATAAATGTTCTTATCAATATGTAATTGAAGATTATCATCTAAGCATACTGTACATGAACAAGTAGGTGATCTTGCTCAATAGCTCTTTTCTCCTCAAACTTCCCTTGGCAAGTATCAGTTGCAGTATCAACTCCAAGAAGCTTTTAATGTACCAGTGTCACCTAGCTCTCTGTTCCTTGCTGTCACCAGGAGGCGCTGCTTCATTTGGATGCGCTCTGGTTTGGGCAGTGTGTAGAGACACTAGGTTTATTTTGGACCTATATGTGTTATCTGGAGCAAAACAATTTTTGTCTGACCACAGAAGCTCTTGCTTGAGAATGACAAGTGCCGAGATCCCGAATAAACACATTTAATCAGGCATTCTTAGTCTTGAACAGATTTCTCCTTAGTCTCCCAAGAATACATTTTGAATAAGGAACTCCAAAGCTCTTGGTGATAACAATGGTTAACTTTTCCTGTTAAATCCCTACCCTTCCCAATATTCTGGGTATTCCTCTCTCCCAGATAAAATCTTTAGTGGCAAAATCCCTGCTGATCAGGAGAGTGATGTAGAGATCATCTTCCACTTGATGAAAACTTAAGTTTGCTTTGTCTTGTTGGTTTTGCTCTTTTGGTGACTTAGAGTGAGTATTTCACACTCCGATGAAAGTATCTGAAGTTACAGAGTTGAATTTGTCCTCAAAGCCCTAAGCATAAAATTCAATAAAGATTAAAAAAAAAATTCATTGCAAAATCTTAAACCAGTCTTTTCCTTTAGATAAAACCACTTAAGTGTCTAAGTATGTCTTCTCTTACTTTCTCTGGGTTTTTTATTTATTACATGTTTTTCCTTTTATTTCCCTGCACTTCTCTCTCTTGTCCCTCTACAGTGAACCCTGTCCCTCAACTTTTAAACATGCTAGTCTTTCTCATTTAAAACTAATGAGCTAACAACAAATGTGCCTCAACTATTGCTTACTTTTTCTCCTTTGCTTCTTGGGGTCCTATTTCCTTCCCTATTATTCATTCACTCCTCAGTTTACTGTAATTTGTTTATGACTCTAGCTTTTCTCGTTGAGGCAAGGGATTTTTCGGCATTAGGTTAACAAATTGCTCTGAAAATCTATTCAAAGCTTTATTGTCCGACTTCCAGAAGAAAAAAAAATGCACACACTCACAACAAAATTTAGCATAAACCTATTAATGTGTCTGTCCCGACATAAATTACTCCTGAATTAAATACATTGAAAGTGAAAGTTATGAATCTAATAACCACAATTGTCTTTTACTCTATTATATCCTTAATAACAAGCATGATTTTTAGATGGTTTAATAAGTAAGTGTTGAGTGAAGAAATCAATGCCCTATTTGCCATGAAACATGATGAGTATTTTTAACTCTACTAATAACTAAAATTTATTGAATACTAACAATAGAACATGCAATGCACTATGTTTTTTTTTAAATATAGGTTTCTATGTGAAACTCAGTGAATCTGGAATCAATATCTGTCCATTATTATCCAGGCAGCATTCAAACCATTCAATTCAAATAGCTATGAGGAAAAAGATAGTCATTCCAGTCCTTACTTAAAACACATGAAAAAAGAATGCAATTCATAACCTCCAGAAACATTTTTAGTAGTTTAATTTTCACAGTACAACCTTCTCTGAAACTTTGTATTCACCAATCACATCCCAATTTCTCTTCCTGAAACTACCCTCTACTTATTCTGTTTTCTTTCATCTTTTTTTCCCCCTCGGAACTTACTAATTTAGATTGACTTAATCTCTTTAAGGAATTTTCTTTCTCTTCAAGTGTTAATGACTCTGCTTTTTTGTGCCCGTCATATTATACTGCACAAAAATCCAGGATTTGTCTTAAAAAGATCAATTTTCTACAGAAGCTGGAAGAGAGAGGAGGGGGTAAGTGGGAGTAGGCAACATTCATATCTGAATCCTGAATAACTGTAGGCTTTCTTATTATCCTCCTCTGACTTACCAGAAACAAAAGTTCAAATATATAAAGCAGCTTGCCCCCAAGCTCACTAAGGGGCAAAATCAAGACTCATCAGAACCATTTGATTCCTAAAAAATGCTTAGCACAATACTTTCCTACCCACTTGAGACTGTATGCTTTCAGAGTTCTTTACTGTGTACCATGGACACAAGAATTAACAGAAAACTATATTAAAAATCCTGACCTTGTGGATCTGATTTTCAAGTGGGATAATATAAAATAAAGAAAATATATAACACTTACAAAGTACTACAAAATATAGAACAAAATAAGGGGGCATCTAGAGAGTGGGAGGTGGCAAAGAGATTGTTTTAAATAGACTGGTTGGGACCATCCATGTGAGAAAGGGACATTTGAGCAGTAATTTTAAGAAAGTGAGAGAAGGAGCCAGATAGGTAACTCAGGAGCATCATTGCTGGCAGATGGAACAGTCGGTGCACAGGCAACAAGTTGTTCTGTTCTGTTTTGTTTTGTTTTGTTTTTCAGAAAACACTAAAGGGGCTTCTATGGCTAGAGTGGAGCAAGCCAAGAGAATAGTAATGGAGAGAGCTATATGAAATATTTTTTGTGTGTGTATATTTTTCTCAGTTAATGGCACATTATTTTACTAAGTCTATGAGTCCAAAAGAATAAAATTTACTGCCTCGGGGAATAGAATTTTGGTACACGGTTGGGGAACTCATATTATTCACATTTACTGTTACATTTAATTGTGTATTGTTATTAACTTCTTGAAGTTATTTACTCTTATCTTCCATAAAAGTGCATGCTCCTGGCTCTCCTCATAGCTTTTGGAGTTTGCAAGTTATTTCATCATGAGCTCATATTTCTCAGTCTAAATGGTGGCAAATGTTCATTGAAAATATAAATGCATTGAAAAATGAATGAATCAAATATCCGAAATCTGTGTATTCAGCAACAAAATAGAATGTTTTGGTATTTGAACCCACCGGAGAATTGATCTATACATTGACTTTGAGCCCTTGTCAGAACTTTTCTAGGGACTGACATTTAAGAGAAGCACACTTTCTATGGTCTCTAAGTTCTATCCTTGTCTAGAGTTTATTCACAAAATAGCATTCCTGAATTAAGTTTTCAGTTGTCTTTGACTTTTATAATGATATGTTTGTGAGAAGTGTTATCTGAAAATTATATTTTATCTTGGCAAATTATAATTAAACTAGAGGCCCGGTGCACAAAAATTTGTGCACTCAGGGGTAGGGGGTGCCTCAGCCCGACCTGTGCCCTCTCGCAGTCTGGGACCCCTCGGGGGTGACCACTTGCTGGCTTAGGCCTGCTTCCCGGGGGATTGGGCCTAAGATGGCAATCAGACATCCCTCTGGCAGCCCGGCAGCCCTCGGGGGATGTCCACTTGCCAGCAGGGAGCAGGCCTAAGCTGCAGTCGGACACCCTTAGTGCTGCTGAGGAGGCAGGAGAGGCTCCCACCACCACTGTACTGACAGCCATCAGCCTGGCTTGTGGCTGAGCAGAGCTCCCCGCTGTGAGAGCGACTGACCACCAGAGGGCAGCTCCTGCATTGAGTGTCTGCCCCCTGGTGGTCAGTGTGTGTCATAGTGACCAGTCATTCCCAGTCTTTCTGCTGTTAGGGTCAGTTTGCATATTACCTTTTTACTATATAGGATAGAGGCCTGGTGCACGGGTCGGGGCCGGCTGGTTTGCCCGGAAGGGTGATTCAGATCAGGGTGGGGGTCCCGCTTGGGTGCCTGCCAGTCTGGATGACAGGCTGACGGCTGTTTGTAGCTGGTCACACCCCCTTCAGGGTGGGGTCCCCACTGGGGTGCCTGGCCAGTCTGGGTGAGGGGCTGAGGCCCTTTTCAGGCTGGTGGGCGACTGAAGCTCCCAGCCTCTTTTTTAAATTTTTTTTTAATTCTGGGATTTATTTACCTTCTAGAGTTGTCACTGGAGCTGAGAGCCGGCTCCAGTTCTGAGGCCGTGGCTGGCTGAAAGCAGGTATCTGGGTTTGTTTAGCTTCTATCATTGCAACATTGTTGCATCTGGAGCTCAGAGCTGGGCTGCGGCAGGTGGGGAACCTTGGCTTCCTCTGTCACTGGAGCAAGCAAGCCTCCTGTTCACTTCAGCTGCCTGGCTGCCTGCTGCCATCTTGGTTGGCAGTTAATTTGCATATCTTGCTGATTAGCCAATGGGAAGGGTAGCGAAGTTACGGTTAATTACCATGTTTCTCTGTTATTAGATAGGATACTAGAGCCCAGTGCATGAAATTTGTGCATGGGTAGGGTCCCTAGTGGCTGCTGGATGCCGACCGGGACCTCCCTTCCCCTGGCTGCCTGCCACAGCTGGCAGTCAGGGCCTCCCTTCACACCCTCCTTGGTCTGGTGCCACCCACTCTCCTGCTCCACTTATCCCACTGTGGCCCTGCTCTCATTGGAGCCCATTGGGGCCAGCGGCTCCTCCACTGTTGCCCACTGCCAGCACTGCATTGCTGAAGCTTGCCATGTTCCGCGCCACCCCCTGGTGGTCAGCACGTGTCTAACTCCCGGTTGGTCGAACTCTCACCCATAGGGATAATTTTCATATTAGCCTTTTATTATATAGGATATTGTTCACTTATTTATTCCATCTTACATGAGGATCCACTTCACATAGTTCTTCTAGAACTCAGTGGAAGGAAAACATTTGTTGTACAAATTAACTTTATGATTTTATTGCTATTGGTTTTTGTTGTTGTTGTTGTTGTTTTTTGTTGTTTTTTTTTTTTTTTTTATTAATGAGAACAACCTAAGCCCAACCACTTTCAAACCTGCCTATCTTCTATGGAGCTCAAAATTATATTGAACATTTTTGAAAATTTGTCCTATAGAGGTTATCGTGAAGGGGTACTACATAGAGTAGATTGATTGGACAGCAACCCTGTTTTCACAAAGCTTGCAGGGGACTATTAAACTTATATATAAACAACAATGACATAGAAGTAAAGTGATAAAGACTTTAACAAGATTAAGGAGTGAGATTACTTTTTTAGCAATGAATTCTTTAAAGTTAGTATCATCAGTTAAAAATGTTATTCCTTTTAATTATTTTATTTCATATGTCAAAGCTAAGTTACATTATTTTCACAGATAGGCAAGGGATATGTCAACACTTATAATAATTGCAAACCCATATTATATTTGACATCATGCATCCTGATTATTTTCTATGTAATTTAGAGTTTGTTCTAAATTGGATAAAAACAAAGACAAATTTATCCATCTAAGAATGATGAAATAAAAAGAAAGATTTAAGGAAGTTGTAAAGATTTTCTGGAAAAGTCAAGATTATGTAATTGTTTACCTTTCTGAAGTTAGAGAAACAAGCCAGATAAATTACAGGGTCAATTGTTTTTATAGGTCTTTGCTATGCTATTAATTTTCCATATTAAGAGAAAGCACTGCCTATGTCCAAATCTACATACATATTGACAAGGGACGAGTGTGGTGTGGGTGTGTCTCCCTGTATCTTTGAGTGTTTTCATGAACCTGACTTCTTTGTCCATAGAAATGGTATTTGCTATGACTGGATTCTGGAATTTTATCTAAGATTTGATTAGCATTTGAGTAAGATTTGATTTATCAATGTGAAGTAAGTTAAATCGGGAATAAGACAAAGATAATAAAAGCATGCTTTTGAAAATAAGAGACTGAATCATAATTAAAAAATTTAGAGAGAGTATAAATAATTATGTGGTCTTACAAGGTAGCTGTTTTCTGATCCTATATGCACAAGATGGAATTTTGGTCATTTTTATATATAAGATTTAATTTTTATATATTAAGAAGAAGTATGCATTTTTCACCAGAGTATCATTTGTTCAATATCTTATTTAATTTCAGAAAGCATAGTTTGCTGAACACATTATTTACATGAAATTTCTATAGAGGTATGCTATCTCTCTTTCAAGACAAGCCCTAGATGTTGCAGAGATTATAGTTACCGGTCAAAGCCTACCTTAGTTGACCTTCAGCATTATGGCATCATCTCTATTTCATGATAAGCAAACTCGAACCTCATGGACTGAACTATTTTTATCATTAGATTTACACAAAAGAAAAGGAAGCATGGTTGTTAACCATTTCTAAGTTGGTCAGCGCCCACATTTTCCATTCGCCAATACTGAAATCAAGGCTCAGCTTCCCTGGATGATATAAAAAGCCTGTTATAATGCCACGATTCCATAAATGTGATAATCACTGCTAAAGGAGCCTAATTCATCTCATTTCACAGTTTGGGGTGGAAGCAGGGTAGTTATGTTTAGAAGTCCTTTAAAATAAGGGTTCCATAACAGACTTTTTGTCCACACAATCAGCTCTCAATGATGAAAGAGGATCTTACATAAAATACATTCATGATCTGAAGGCTACATCCTCATTACATTTTTAGATCTCCATTTCAAAGACATCAGGGCTCCTTTCCGCTCATAAAATAGGACCTCTCTCAGGAGCATCACAAATGGGCTGTCACGAATCAGGTCATAAACTGCATATTGGCTGATTAGAGCAAAATAAAAGGCAACATCGGGATTCACTCCCCTGGAAGCTGGTATCTGTACTACTGACTTTTACCCTTCCCCGTCTGGGGCGCATCTCTCAGCACCCCATTTCATTTATTTTAGATCAAACTGGTATGAAACATCCCTGTAGGTGGCTTTATTCTCATGCTAAGGCTTGTGAATTTGAGGGCTTTGTTTCATGAAAGTCTGTTGAATTCAACTTTCACTCAGCTTCTGAACACAGTTGTTAACCAACTAAACAAGACAGTAAAAAGCTGACAGGCTTTGCATAGAATTTACCTTTAGGTAAATCATTTCAAAGAATTTGAACCGGATGATTTTGACAAGAACTCAATCAATTTATATCATATATTGTTATGTCAGCTGCAGCTTCATACTCAAAAGGTTGGAGAAATTTGGCCCAGGTCAAATGAGCCTGTAACACAAAATGTCTTTGTATTAAGAGGAAATCCCTTGAAAATGTCATCTCTCAGTCTTCCTTCAGAACTCAGTGGCGCCTCAGACATGCCCATCTACAAAGAGCAGCAGTCTGCTCCTCAGATTCTAGCCATTCTTCAAGAGAACAAAGTAAAAGTAAGTCACTGGTTGAGGATGGGTCCAAAAATGAGAGAGTTGTGAATATAGTTTAAATAAGGAATCAAGAGAGTGACCTTATTAACAACAAAGGTATATATATATATATATATATATATATGAAAATAGCGAACACTTAAACATGGAAGCTTGAAAATTAACTACTCACAGCTAAGAAATTAAACCAAGTGATTTGAAATATTAATAGCCTGGCCAATGTAGAAAAATATCATGAATTGTAGAAAATATCTGAGAGTTACATACTATAAAACATACAAGTTAGAAAAAATATTTTACCAACACCCAAAAACTAGATTAATGTACATGGCATAAATTTCTCTTCTATGAATTTATGTATTTTATAAATTATGGGAAGTTTTAAGTGTGTGTATATATGTGCATATATTTCCAGATTATGTGTTAGTAGTAGAAATAGAATAGGATGGGAGCAGGTGGTTGACAATATTTTGGGAAAGGAGTTAATTTTGAAGCAGCTGCTGACAATTTTCCTACAGTATTATTCATCATTTTTAAAAATTAAAATGATTATAATTACCCTGATATGTCATATCATATATGACTGAAAAGAGGAAGTGATGATGGAGATGGAGAAAATGTCCATATCCCTGGAGTAGATGCTCATTACTCCATAAAGTCCTGACCGACAGACTTCCATGGGATGTCACCCAAATGGATAAAGCTCAGGTGAATAATAAAATCGAGCAGAAGGCCTGCAAGTGCCAGTGGCCACCTGATCAGAGCTCATTTTGTGATTGTCATCACTTTGTAGCAACCATGCGGTTAATACCCAGTGTATTTGACACCTGCTATGTTAAATTAGTACTTGCAGAATTAACACCTGCTCTCAGCCACCCAATGTGAATGTTTCTTCAGAATAAAGGCAAAATGAATTATTTCTCTAGAAATTTGTGTAAATTATTTTTGTGCATGGAGAATTACTTGGAAAGATCTTGGGACTGACAGTCAAGACTCTGCATTTTTTATAGTGTTAGCATTGTTAATATCTGAGTCTCTGATTGTCAGAATAAAGGTCTCATAAATGAGCTTAATACTTGTCCCCAGAAACGAATAAGACATTAGAGGTAAAGGTGTTTGTTTTTTTTAATATAAAAACCTATGCAGGTGTGAAGTGGTATATGTATTGTCCATTAATAATAATCATAATAAATTTACATTTTAAATTCTCATTTATTATTTGAAAGTGGGAAAATATCTGTTGCAGTGTATTTTCTTATAGTAGGGCATAGTATATATTTTTTAGTTTATATAGTTATCACTTCAGAAACTGACAAAATTTGATGTCCAGCTTTGGCTTAAGAATCTCCTTAAAGGGAATACGTTGTAAAAGATGATTTTAACTCAATGAAAGAATGGGATGCTAAGTACCATATACTAGTGGTTATTCAAGTTGGTCCTTTTCTCTGCCTCCTGGATGTGGGGTTTTGTCCCATAAAAAGATAGAACATACGCAGTATCATATTGGATATCCTCAGATATAGATTACTCCATAACTTGAGCTTCCTGAAATGGCATTTAAGAACTGATTTAAGAATGTCCTGTGAGCACAAAATTCCAGTGGTTGCATGGTACATGGACCTTCAGCAAGATTCAAGTGAGAAGATAGGCATGTGTGTCTTTGACTGAGCAAACTGCACTGTGTAGACAGCCCTAAGAGGCCATTGTCCCCTTTGGGACAAAAACTTACTTCAAAAGGAAAAATAAGTCAGTGGCCTTCTAAGAAACACAAATTCTCTTCCTAATGTTAGCACTCATTAGCCAACCACTTAATGCTGAAAATAATGACATGAAAGGGATGGAAAAGATAGGGAAACCCATAGTTCTTTTCCTTTTCAGTCCATCTTTACTCAACAGTAAGATGAAGGTAGAGAAGGTTGGGAGAACTTATGTGTTCCAGGAAGTAAAATGAAATAAAAGCATTTGAGATTGTCTGTTGTACTATTTTCATTATGTGATACTATATATGAGCTACAAAATGCAAGCTGTGTAGTTTCAGTATTTCCACATATGAGTTAAATGTCCTTATATTTGGATTTAAAACTGCTATTGTGCAACATAAAGTTAGTCAGTAAAGTTAAATATTAGAGTATTATTCTAATTTTATATTAGAGTGTTATTCACAGTACTTTTTTTCCTTCTTTTCCAACCTTGGTCCTCACATTTGCATTTTACACTGGGCCCCACAAATTATGTGTCCAACCCTACCAGATCCTTTTCAACTACCCCACTCTTTGCAGCCATATTTGCCCTCTGGCTTTTCCTTGAACATACCAGGATTGCTCCCATGGCAAGGCCTATACATATACTCTTGCCTCTACCAGGCATGCTCTCTTCCCAAATGTCCACAGCAGGCTTTCTCACTTCTATTACATTATTTCTTCCAATAAAATCCTTTTCATTAAAGCTCTCCTTGGCCACCCTGTTTAAAGTGTAATCTGTCTTAGTAAGGCAACTCTTAATTCTTTTTCTCAGGTACTTATGGTACTTTTCACCTTCTAACTTATGTATTTTACTTAATTTGTTTATTGTCTTGCTGCAACACAAATATTTATTGAGAAAATTAATGAATTACTTTCCAGGTATAAAAACCTGGGGATACAGAGTAAATTATTCATGATTTTCCTATAGAATAGAACATTTTAACCAAATGGCAAATTTTAAGCCTATTTGCCTTTTGAGCTAATATTTGAAATGAGATTGAACTTGGTGCTCAAATGGGATCTTAGCCTTAATGTAAAATTTTACTTCTTTGGCAAGAGAACAGATTTGTACATTACTTGTATAATAAAATTTAATTAAGACAAATGTAAGTTAAGATTATAGTTTACTTCATTTGAAATCTTCAACCAATTTAAATTCTCTAATCTAACTTTTCAGTTTTTACTTGAAATTAGTGAGCAGTAAGCATTCTGAGTGTCGAATAGCAGATGTTCATTGTAATTTAACAAAGCAGGTGTCAAATTGTTTACTGGGGCTAACCGCTACTCCTTTTGGAAAGCTCTCTACTTTGGGGTTTCTCCTAATTAAAAATATCTAGCCATCAACTGTCAACGTTGTCTCCATGGGACAGCAAAATCTCAGGGAACACGACTTTAACAATCTTTCAGATAGAGAAAGAAAGGGGTAAAAATGCTATTAATTATTTAGAGATAGTTCTTTCTCTGCTGTCAACATTACAGCTGCATAATATAATTCACTCCTGAAAAAATATTGTACAGGCTCTAAGATTGGTACAATCTGATAAACTAAAAGCCAAAGATGCATAAAAAAGAGCCAAAAAGGTAATGCTAGATTATAATTTTTTTTTCAAATTATATTTCTTTATGTATTTATCTTTCTTTTTCATTGAACTTATTGGGGTGACATTGCTTAACACAATTATTCAAGTTTCAGGTGCACAATTGTATAACACATCATCTGCACACTGTATTGTGTGTTCACCACCCCAATTCAATTCTCCTTCCATCACCATTTACTTTCCCATTCTCCTTCCCCCAAACTCACCACACAGTTGTCCCTGTCCATGAGTTTTCTGTCTTTTTTCTAAATTTCATATGTCTTGCATAATTGTTTCCTATAATATTCCAAATACCTACACACAAGTAATATATTCTGAGACTACCGCAAAGAGATACATAGAGGTCAGGTATGTAACTTAATAAAAATTGTATGCTCCCATGATAGAGGTTTTCCTAATGTTCTTACTATAATAATACTAATTTCTAGGTAATTTGTGTAGATCAGAGCTTGCATTCACTGCACTGTCAGTATGGCATTGTAAAGACTTTGTATGTACTGTGATATATGTTGCAAGGAAAGAGCATTTTCATAAAATAAAACTTGGTTAATGACACCATTTTCATAGAGAATGGTGTGACAAAGCTAAGGAGGCTTCTAAATATAGACACCTCAATTGTTCAGCTCTATCAGTATCAAGAAATGCGGCCCTAGCCTGCTTTGCTCAATGGATAGAGCATCAGCCTGGGGACTGAAGGGTCCAGGGTGAGGTTCGGGTCAAGGGCATGTACTTTGGTTGCAGGCTCCTCCTGGCCCAAGCCCTGGTCAGGGCCTGTGCAGGAGGCAACCAATCGATGTATTTCTCTCACATAGATACTTCTCTTGGTCTTCTCTTTTCTCTTCCATTCTCTCTAAAAATCAATGGAAAAATATCCTCAGGTGAAGATTAGAAAAAGAAAAAAAAAGAAACATAATAGATTCAACCATGCAACCTGATGGGATAAACACTGACTAATGTTTAATGAAATACAGGGTGTTCCCAAAAATGTATACACACTTTAACAGCTGGCAACTCAATTTTAAAAATGATATGTATTTTATTAAAGACTGCCTTTATAATTATTCTAAGTGTCTGTATACATTTTTGGGACACCCTATATATATCTGCTAGGATTAACTAAATATTGATTTTCAAACAAGCTTAGTTCTTTATTTCTTTGTTTGTTTTGCTTTTTTGTGGGGAGGGAGTATTTATGGTAAAACTAATAGAAATGATTTTGTTTCTCAATTAAGATTTGAACCATGAAATTATATTTAGTCAGCTCATTCTATATTTTTCCATGGTATTATAGATTTGACAATTAAGTTTTCTGGTTGTGAACTATAGTAGTAGAAATCACACACACACACACACACACACACACACACACACATACACACACACACACATTCTGATATTTTAAAATTGCCATTGGATTGAAGCTAAGCTCTGGGGAAACATGAGTTATATATCCTCAGCAGCAGGCATAGGATCTACACATAGTAAATCTTTCAAGGTATTTTAATTGAATTTTGAATTTATTCAAATATTTTTTTAGAAATAAACAAAGCTAATTCTTCCCCAAATACCATTTACCCAATAAAGGAAAATTTATGAATGAAATGTAATCACTTTGGTTCTACAAAAAATTTAAATATAATTGAAAATGTAAGTTCCAGAGCATTAGAAGAGTAGAGTAGGTTAGTATTTCAATTGGATGCTTAAGTTTGTATTGTCTTTTGTTTTCTTTAACTTTTTCCTTGTGGAGTTAGATAGAAATTTGATATATTAATAATAGTATTTTGTTATTGGAGTTAGTTTTTGCAATACCCTGCCACTCTACTAGAAGCAACAGTTTATTTTAAATGGACAGTCACACTCATCAAACACAATAGGCTTCGCGTAGCTCAAGTTTACTTAGATTAAGAAAATAATACAGGTCAGAGCATGTACATTAATAGCACAATAAATATCTTGTGACTTTCAGACAAAGCTTCTGGTGTCACGGTCATGCTGAGTTGGGACGTGTCACAAGAGGAAGGTTGACTGCGTGTGCACCAGCGCATGTCAAAGAGGTCGTTAGCTGGGGTTTTTTTCAGCTGCCAATGTAGTTGGTCATGCAGCCTATGCGGGGATGTGCTAGTTCCCACTGTCGAGTGTAGCTGCACCTTGTCCATATAGACTACTTGTTACATAGTAAATGGTATCTACGGTGCAGTGCCGATGCTTGGTCCTATACATAATCTTTGGTGATATTTTCATTCATCTTGAATTTGATAAGTTTCTGACCATCCTGGGAGTTAATGTTAAAGGAGGAATTGACAGAAGGTTATGTCCAAAAATGTATCTGAGGCCACAGCCAAGACTCCAATTCAGCTGCCAATCCTTCCTTACAATTATGTAGTCTGAGAAAATAGGAGTGTAGTGTCCAGTAAGATTTGAAAGAATTAAAATAGATTGTTTCTTTACAATCCAGGATGAGTTTATAAAGATCCCAGAGTTTGGGGAAGTAAAGCTTTCATTTGTGTTTTTTTTTTTAAATTAGTAATAACAATTTTAAAATTATAAAAAAAAAGTCTGCCTTCATTATTATGTAATGGTATAATGTAAAAATTGATTATTTTTATATTGAATAATTCAAATTTAGAAGAATATATAATATTAGAGAGTCAAGTTCAATATTATATAACTTTATAAAAATTTATTTAAATACTAGAGGCCCAGTGCATGAAATTCGTACACAAAGGGGTAGGGTCCCTCAGCCAACCTGCACCCTCTCGCAACTTGGCAGTCAGACGGCATCCTTCTTGCAATCTGGGACCACTGGCTCCTAACCGTTCCCCTGCCTGCCTTCCTGATCGCCCCTAACCACTCGCCTGCTTGCCTGATCACCCCTAACCATTCTGCATGCCTGCCTGATGCCCCTAACTGCTCACCTGCCTGTCTGATCACCCCTAACCTTTCTCCTGCCTGCCTGATCGCCCCTAACCACCTCTGCCTCGGCCCCCACTGCCGCAGCTTAGCCCGGAAGGTATAATTTTATCTTCTTATAGCCCACAGTAGTGATCTATTTATTTTATTCGGAATGACGTCTAGAAGGTCGTTCAGCTATCCAGTGTAATTAGCATATTATGCTGTTATTATTATAGATACACATAAAGAAATAAAAAAATGTAAGCGATGTAAAAATATATGAAAGTCTCTAGTGTTGCCAGCTCCCTTGTATTACAGCATAAACTGGAAGAGTTTAGTTGTACTGGAAACTATGAGTCTCATTGCCTGTTGAGTTACTTTCATTCAGACTTACAAATCAACAGATTGTACTTAACTAGTTGCTCAGCCGACAGAGCCATTTTTATAAGGTGTTTCATATCAAAAGAAATAAATCAGAGGCATAAATACAAAAAAAAGGAAAGATAAGTTTTAGCAGATCTACACTTAATTAGTCCACTATAAATGGTAAAAAGCAATAGGTGCCTTCATGTATAAAGAAGGAACAAGTTGTTCTATTACTATTACCACAAAGAGTATGCTATAAATGTCAATAAAAGTATCAGATTATAAAAACCATTAAATTGTTTTTTATAGAATTGGAATATATTATCATCAATTTAGAATATGCTATTATCAGGCAAATAAATATCCCATTCCATTTTTATGAATGGGTAAAACAACTAATATAGTTTATATATAATTGGTTCCAGAAAAAAACCACACACGTATATCATAGAATTCATAATTATTAAAAGACAGATTATCTAGAATATCTGGGACTATTATTTTCATCATGTTATTTGTAAAGATTACCCAACAGTTAAATTTCTAGACATTATAAATTTGGATGGTTTAGAGAATAAGTAAAAGAACAATTGAATTTTGTCAGTACAAATGTGGTTATGATAAAAGAATAAAGTATCCTTATTACTAAAACTGCAATCTAAAAAAAAGGTCATAATAGTAAGTTAAGATTGTATTTACCTCCCATAAAGTTATTTAATGTTAGAAAATTCACACAAATTCAGAATGGACTTAAATGATTTTAGGAAACTTGATATTAAAAATTACTTAAAGATCCAATAATCTGTTGAATAGATTTATCAGTAACCACACGTTATTCTTTTTAGTAAAATCACAAAGCACTTAACATGGCATACATAGTTTAATAATTGAATTCATAAAGGTATAATTTTATCTTCTTATAGCCCACAGTAGGGATCTATTTATTTTATTAAATATTAGAACTACTCACTTGAATCATATGATTCTAATAAGAATGAGTACTTGCTATTTGACATTAAAAGCCAACCCATTTTATTATAAAGATCCTGCCTTAGGTTTCCTTCAGAGCTATTAAAATTTAACTTGTCTTGTAATTTAGGCAATGAGGAATCTGTTTAATCAGATTGTAATAATTTTAAGTGACTGTATTTGACAACCAGTCCTTTGCTGGTTTCAATTAATCACTAATGTGGACAGCCAGATCTGATCATTCAAAGTGGTGTGTGTGTGTGTGTGTGTGTGTGTGTGTGTGTGTGTGTGTGTTGTTTTTTAACTCAAATTATCTGGTTTGGTTTACTACATTGGCTGAGTTAATTGAAAAGTTGCCAAATATCCACTTCATGCTGTGCTGTGCAGACAGAGCAATATCCTATTTGATATATCCAAATGATTTTATGGATAAATATGATGAAAACAAAACACTCCATTTCCCTATTTATTCCCAGCTCCTCAAACAAAACATGACCTCACAAATCTGGTCTCCCATTTTGGTTATCATTGTGATTATTGACATTTTCCAACACCTAACTGATGAGTTGACAATTTAGAATAATCATTCAGGCCATAATTCATAAACTTTACAAAAGAATAATTTAGAGGAATTGCCCCCTAACTCTTTAAAATCTATTGTTTAGCTGAATGTTTTCTACTTTGGAGTCTCAAGTTTGGTTATTAGATGATACCTATTAATTCTATAGATATTTCCTTTTAAGTGCAATTTTTATCACATATATTTCAACTGCAAGTAAAAATAGTATTCACCCATCAGAATTTTAAAAAAAATGCATATAGCACAATAATATGGCTTTTCTTCCTTCCTTTCTTTCTTTCTTTCTTTCTTTCTTTCTTTCTTTCTTTCTTTCTTTCTTTCTTTCTTTCTTTCCAGCTCTTATAGATAAATGAGAGTTGTCTTTGTTTTCATTATTGGTCTTTTGCTGAAGCTTCTTAATACCTAATGTAATTTTATTAGCATTTAGAAACTATACATTTACTTATTTTTTATTAAATGGTTTATGCCATAATATATTGTTGAAAAATACAGGCTCAAATTTGTTGAAAGGATGCTTGTTTTAATGATTTTATAACACTGATTATCATTGTTATAGAGTGAATATTTGGATTAAGTAACTAACCTTAAATTTTGTCATTTACTTTATTTTCTTAAAATTAAACAATTTGCCACATCTGTGAAGGAGGATAAATCTTATAAATGTTTCAGATACTCTTTTTTCATTTGATGAGACTACATAGCACTTCTGGGATGTTTGGAGTCCAGAAAAACACAGAGTGAAATAATTATCTTGGAAGTCAGTCCATGCTGTTCACTGTCTAAGTGGTCCTTGACCTTGACCTGTGCAATCCTGGATGATTCCCCAGTCAATAACTATGCTTTTGCTTTACCACAAGACTGACCCACTAGCCCACTCTCAACCTTCAGGTTTTTCATTCAGAAGTTACACCACAGTCCAATTTTCTAGCCTACTACAAGGGATACAGATGAAGTTCTCAAAAGAGTTCTCTCAAAAAAGAACTTTCTATTAGATATCTAGTGAGGTGTGAGTTTCCTGGTTGAAAGAGGAGAATGAGGGGAAGGGGGAACTCACAGCCCATCAGCAGTTTTTGTCATACAATTCACCATACATAAAAAATCTTTGAA
Source organism: Myotis daubentonii (assembly GCF_963259705.1). Taxonomy (NCBI): domain Eukaryota; kingdom Metazoa; phylum Chordata; class Mammalia; order Chiroptera; family Vespertilionidae; genus Myotis; species Myotis daubentonii. The sequence continues at coordinate 55,084,031 of NC_081843.1, forward strand.
TCACATTCTTATTATACTTCTTAAGGGAATCAATCATTTAAGTTGGTCTTAGCCTTATTTTGAAATTGTTCAATGCAAATTGTCTTACATCTCATTTGATACTTGCTAAGTCTCTCAACTGAAACTCCCTTTTTAATGTTTTGTGCTTCAGTTTCTTCACCTGTAAAATTAAGAGCATATTTTTTAACATCCTATGTGGAAAACAACTTGTTAGAGTTATAGCAAAAATTAAATGAGTTACTTCATGATTTTAAAAAGTAGAGCCTTTTAAAACATTACTTTTTGTTTCCTCTAAAGCTATGAAGTCTGTCTGATACATACATTATTGGTTCAATGGCTGGGAACAAAGATTAGACATAGCATGGTTGGAGACAGATATATATATATATTATTGATTTTTTATAAAGAAGAAGGGAGAGGGATAGAAAGTCAGAAACATTGATGAGAGAGATCGATCAGCTGCCTCCTGCATGCCCCCCAGTGGGGATGTGCCTGCAACCAAGGTACATGCCCTTGACCAGAATCAAACCCAGGACCCTTGAGTCCGCAGGCCGACGCTCTATCCACTGAGTCAAACCGGTTCGGCGAGACAGATACTCTTAGTAATAAATCTAAAACTCCGTATTTCCTTTCCATCTTTTCAATTATTTTTACTGCAGATACTGATCTCTGTGTTTTGAAACAGATTTTATTTTAAATTTTATTTTTCAATTACAGTTTATATTCAAGTGTTGTTTTTTTTATTAGCTTTAGGTGTACAGCACAGTGGATAGACATTCATATAGATTAAAAAGTGTTCCCTCTGGTAATTCAAGGGCCCACCTGGCACCATCAATAATTACAATATTGTTAACTGTATTCTCCATGTTTTACCTTATATCCCCATGCCTTTTTGTAACTACCAATTAGTACTTCATAATCCTATCACCTTTTTAACCCCTTCCCCACAGATTTTTAATCTGATGTTAATTTAAATCTGCTTTAGCACAAAAACTGATTGTTGTCTCTGATTTCTTCAGTTTTAGTTTTGCAGAACAGAGAATTTGAACACTTGAGCTATTTCATCTGATAACAGGTTTCAAGTGTACAACTCAATAAAACATCATCTACACACTGCATCCTGCGCCCATTGCACCAAGCAAAGGATCATTCCATCCCCATTTCCCCCCCTTTGCCCACCTTCACCTACCTCCTCCCACCCATTTATCTTCTGGCTATCACCACACTCTTCCTGTGTATATGTGTTAAGTATATATATATTTTGGTTAATCCCTTCATCTTCTTTCATTCAGCCCCCTAAACCCCTAAGTCACATGGCCAAAAAAGCATCAGAGATGTTCTGAATGTTGAAATTATCAGGAAGATACTTTAACATTGATAAATATATTAATACATAAAGGACTAAATATGGATAGTATTCATGTGCAGATAGAGGATACCTTGAAGGGAGTGAAATAGAAAATATGTATCCAATGAAAAAGGAAGCAGTAAAAAAATATGAAAAAAAATTATTTTGCTGGATTTAGTAAATTGATACATTAAATGAAGGACTCTGCCTATGAACATAGGATCAATAGAAATTATGAAAAATAAAATATCAATAAAAATGTAAAAATATAAAAATGTGTATGTCAGATATATGGTTAATAAAAATTGATTTAACTTAAGTTTAACTTAGTACTCAACAGGAGAGAAAGAATAATAAAAATTTTCAAAGATCTGGAAGAGGTTTTCCAAAATTGTGGAAACATTTTTAATTTCTTTAAATGACATGTAATCCATCTAACTTCTTTTTCAACTCTCCATGCTATCCACTGGTATTATAAGTTAATTGTGTTTAATTTCTTTTTAACATAAATAAAAATTATATAACAGATTTTTCACACATGTATAAATAATGAGAATTTTTTATTCAACTTTCAGCATAGTCAGTATTTATTTATCAAGGTTAAACTGAAAGAAACTATCAAAAAAGCATATTAGAATAAAAACTTTGATTACCTATACTAATAAAAGACCTATATGCTAATTAGACCGGGAGACCTTACAGGAGACCTTACAGACAAAGCCCTGGTGGTGGGGCCGAGGCAGAGGTGGTTAGGGGTGATGGGGCCAGGTGGGGAGGGCAGTTGGGGGTGATCATGCCGGCAGTGGGGGGCAGTTGGGGGCAAACAGACCAGCAAGGGGGGGCAGTTGTGGGCGAGCAGGCCAGCGGGGGGGCAGTTGGGGGCAAGCAGGCCAGTGGGGGGGCCCGTGGGGGCAAGGAGGTTGGTGGGGGGGCAGTTGGGGGCGAGCAGGCTGCCAGGGTGGGGGCAGTTGGGGACGAGCAGGCTGGCAGGGAGGCAGTTAGGAGTGAGCAGGCCAGTGGGGAGGACATCCCCCGATGGGTCCCAGATTGGAGAGGGTGCAGGCTGGGCTGAGGGACACTCCCCCTCCCCCCATGCATGAATTTTGTGCACCAGGCCACTAGTTAACTCATAAAGGAAGAGGAACAGTATGTGTGGTTGATAGGGTAATATTTCCTTAATGAGTTTTCTAAGTTCCTTTGCCTAATAATTAGCTTTCTAAATTATTATAAAGATATAAAATTCAAATATTCTAATATAGACTTCAAATATAAGCCACACTTTCATAGTCTTACTTTTATCTAGATGCATAATTCTATGGTTATGCTAAATTAAAACCTTTCTTCAGAGTTCAAAGATCTCATCAGAAAATCTGCATTCAATAATTATATTGGAAGATTCACTCAGATGATTTTTTTCTTAGGTCAGATAATAATTACTTTGACATTGAGGTGGTATTATCATCATAGAATAAAATAATCTCCTAATTGCTAATATCACTTTGCCACCCAGTTTAGCAGCTGATCCAAAATTTTTTCCATATTAGCATGTACTGGGAATTAACATAATTTAATTACAATTCTCAACATGAAAAGAAAATATCAGAATCTAGCACAATAGTTGAGAAAACATTGGTGATCATCTGATGACCCTTTTTGCTTACTTATCTTTCCCCTGAACTTTAAAATCATACTACTCATCTATAGTTTCTCTTTTACTATTGTCTCAATATTAAAATAGCAGGAAAGTAAAGAGAAGGAAATACATGTTGAGTAACCAGCCAAAGTAGACACAGATGTGACCTTAATTCTGTGACTCACAAAGAAACCAGATGAGAATTGCCAAAGGTAAATGATGAACCCTACAATAGATTATCACACAGATTTTGCTAACATTGAATAACATAAAATCTACACTGAAGATTGTAAGAGGATCTGTCACAATTTAAGGCATCTGTAAAAACAAAATAATAAATGTGGGTCACATATTGGACTATATGTGTTCATATTATCTGTTAAAAGCAAGCAACCATGGCCAGAAATGATAATCCTACTTTTTGCCTATGGAAGAGCTTTCAAACTTTAATATCATATTTAATATCGAATTCAATTTAAGATTTGAAATGTAAATGTGGCGCACTCACACACAAATTCTGATTTTAGGTGAAAATAAGGGCATGGCAATTAATAAATTTCCTCAAACTTAGAAAACATACATCCTAAAGAAATCATATTTCAGTTGTGAAACACAGGAAGGGAAGGAATATTTTTTTTGACACTTTGAGATAATAGGATTTAATTCTAACAAAAGTTGTGCTTTAGCCTTTTCTAGTTAAACTTAGCAAATAAGAAAACAATTTAACGAATTATCTTACTGTCCTTTCAAATTAATCAATAACAACCCTTTCCCTCTAGAGATAATTAAAGTTGATCTAATTAGATTGCCTTCACTTACAAACATGTCATCTAACTAAGTTAATTTATTATCACCCCTAGTCTACCTATGGGAATTTTTATAGTGCAATAATGGAATTATTGTTGCAAATCTTACAATAAACTAAGTGTAGGTGCCTGGTATTTTTGCATGAGGCAGGATTCCCTCCTTATTGTGAGTTATAAATCTCAAATACAACTCATTCTCTGTCATACCATGTAAACTTGGGGAAGCACATTCAACTACATGTCCTTCGGATACTCAGATTTATATGTTCAATACAGCTCTAATTTTGCATGCAAGGTAACTGTGTGTATGAATGTGTTATTGGATGCATTACCTAATGTTCTATACAATGGTTCATATTCATATAATGAAATGTAAAGAATTGTTGTCAATATAATACTAGCTTTGTAATCAAAAGGAAGGGTAAATATACTTAAAATATTTTGCATATGTTACTTGAAATTTTTAATCATTCAGCAAACATTTCTTCAGATTTTTTTCTGCACTAAATGTGCTGGTTAATAATTTAAGGTGGTGAAGTATAATTATAATGCCACATATGTAGGTTATTTAATTAATAGCTCATTTGGCATGTGTGTAAATTGTAACCTGCAGTGTAAGGAAATTCTGTGATGCCGTTACATTGAACAGAGAAAAATCTCACACATCAGTCGTTATTTCTGAGTATGTGCCATGCCCATATATTGCTTAAAATATATTACTTACTACCTTCAAATGGATTCATATATAACATATTTTGTAACTTCTTAATTTACCTCCATATTTACCATTTTCTTTGTTCGACATTTTTATTTCTATCTAAAAACTTCTGGAATATTTTTTTCTTCTTGAAATACAGTTTAAAAACACTTTTACAGAGAGATTTTTTAATACAAAGGTCTGTTAAGTTTTTCACTTTTATTTCACTCTTATTTGGAAACTATAGTCAAATATAGTTTTTATTTAATTTTATTTAATTTTTGCTTTCTCTAATAAAGATTTGTTCTGTTTTTCCTTTTAATTTGGTTGGTTTTGAGTTCTCTTTCATCATATTTTCCATACCTTTATAAGAAATCTGTCCTTTATTTTAAAAATCAATTGTTTTAAAATATTTTTTTGTTTTTATAGTTATCTTTTGATATTTAATATTTTGGTGGATTGCTTTTTATTTATCTGCTTGGGATCTGTTTATCTTTCTCAGTCTAAGAATAGTTATCTTTTTTTAATGAAAAATTCTCAACCTTCATCTCATCCATTATTATCCTTTTCTAATTTCCTAAATAGAGCTAGCTTGGGCCTCTGAAATAAATCATTCCCTCTCACTCTGTGCTTCTTGAGACCAAACCTTTTCCTCATTATTTCAAGCTTTTTCTGAGTCACTATGATTATTGCTGGGTAATTACTTTAGATAGAAATATTTTCAATATTTTGTATTTTAAAAATGTGATTATATTCTTCCTTCTCTCCCACCTCCCCTCCTCTTTTCTTCCTTTCTTCCTTCCTTCCTTCCTTCCTTCTCTTTTTTTTTCTCTTTCTTCTCAACTAATGAACCTTTGACTTTTACCTGTAATATTTAAATTATAGATTTTATATTTGTTTTCCAGTTAGGGTTTGCCTTTGCTTCTATCAGGCTCCTACGGACAAACTAAAGATCACTTTGATAGGGGAAAGGGCACATAACAAGAATAGAACCACAGTAGTTTTATAATTATTCACCTTACTAACTATAGATAAGTGTTTTTCTCACAGACCCTGGGAAATGGAGGATGAAACAAGGCTGTAAAAAGATAAGATGCTTCGATGGGTCCATTATTCAGAAAAGAAATATATTTTGAGAATAGACCAAGGACAGGACACACTTTGATTTGGTTGCTGTGCCCAGACCCTGACCCTCTCCAGGAATTTGCCTCAGGAACTCTGACTATTCTTCAGTCCCAGGAGTGGGCTGAGCTGTTGGTAACATCATAGAAGATTATCCACCTTGTTATCAGACTTTGAGCTCCTGAAGACCAGACTGCAGACACACAAATACTCCCGCCGCTACCTTTCCCTGTCACACTTGCAGTGTGTATAGCTGCACGTAGCTATCTTCGCCCTCACCTGGTGAGGGGGGTGAGAGCAGAATCTCCAGGGTGACCGACTGCTCTCCCTATACTGCCAGCATTATTGAAATAAATGCTCATACATGATTCAACCCTGCCTCTGCTTAATATGGCTCATTTCTTCACATATTTTGAAGCTCTATTAGTTCCACATATATTTGTGATTTTTTTTATTTTCTTAATAAATTGAACCCTCTAAGATTATGAAATTCTTTGACTTAGTCTTGGTAACGTTCATTATTCTGAAGTATACTCTGATACTCATATATCAGTTTTACCTTTTCTTGACCAGTGCTTGCATGGAATAGCTTTTCTATTATTTACATTTAACTCATTTATATAATTACTAGAGCCTCGATGCACAAAATTCGTGCAAGAGTAGGCCTGCCTTCCCCCAGCTGCCAGCACAAGCTTCCCTCTGGCTCCCGGGACCCGGGCTTCCCTCGCAGCCTGGGCTTCATCTGGAAGGTTGTCTAGAAGGACTTTGGGTTTAATTAGCATATTACACTTTTATTATCTACTAGAGGCCCGGCGCACAAAAATTTGTGCACTTGGGGGGGAGGGGGGTCCCTCAGCCCAGCCTGTGCCCTCTCGCAGTCTGGGCCCCTCAGGGGATAATGACCTGCTGGCTTAGGCCTGCTCCTGGGTGGCAGAGGGCAGGCCCAATCCCTAGGTGCAGCCCCTGGTCGGGCTCAGAGCAGGGCCGATTGGGGAGTTGGGGTGCCGCCCCCTGTCATGCACAGAGCAGGGTGATTGGGAGGTTGTGATTCCACCCTCAGTCACGCTCAGGGTAGGGCCAATTGGGGGGTTGGGGCACCATCCCCTGTCACACTCAAGGCAGGGTCGATGGGGAGGTGGCGGCGCCACACCCATCACGCACAGAGTAGGGCCAATCAGGGGGTTGGGGCGCAGCCCCCTGTCATGCACAGAGCAGGGCCCATCAGGGGGTTGGGGCGCCGCACTCTACCACACACAGAGCAGGGCCTATCAGGGGGTTGGGGTGCCGCCACTCTCACACTCAGGGCAGGGCCGATGGGGAGGTTATGGCTCTACCCCGTCACACACAGAGCAGGGCCCGTGGGGGGTGGGGGTTTGGGGTGCCGCACCCTCTCACACACAGAGCAGGGCTGATCAGGGGGTTGGGGCACCACACCCTGTCACACACAGAGCAGCAGGGCGATCAGGGGGTTTGGGCGCTGCCCCCTGTCACGCTGATCCCGGTGCTGGGAGGCATATTACCCTTTTACTATATAGGGTAGAGGCCTGGTGCATGGGTGGGTGCCGGCTGGTTTGCCCTGAATGGTGTCCTGGATCAGGGTGGGGGTCCCCACTGGGGTGCCTGGCCAGCCTGGGTGAGGGGATGATGGCTGTTTGCAGCTGGTCACACACCCTTCAGGGTGGGGGTCCCCACTGGGGTGCCTGGCCAGTCTGGTGAGGAGCTGAGGGCTGTTTTCAGGCTGGGGGTGACTGAAGCTCCCAACCGCTCCTTTTTTCTTTTTTTCTTTTTTTTTTTTATTCTGGGCCAGCTTTAGCTTTGAGGCTTGGCTATAGCTCTTAGGCCTCCACTGCTGAAAGTAGGTTTCTGGCCTTTGCTTACAATGTTGCAATCCTGCTGGCTGAAGCCCGGCAGGTTTTTGGGGTTTTGTTTAGCTTCTATGTTTGTTACATAGTTGCTTGCAGCTCAGAGGCCTGCAGTGGCAGGCGGGGAACGTTGGAGTCCTCCATCACTGAAGCAAGCAAGCCTCATGTTATTTTCAAGCTGCCTGGCTGCTGGCCACCATCTTGGCTGGCAGTTAATTTGCATATTGCCCTGATTAGCCAATGGGAAGGGTAGCGGTCGTACGCCAATTACCATGTTTCTCTTTTATTAGATAAGGATACTAATAAAAGGGTAATATGCTAATTAGACCGGGAGACTGGACATCTTCTGACTGTCTGACTTCCTTCCAGACAAAGCCATGGTGGTGGGGGCTGAGGCAGAGGTGGTTAGGGGCCATGAGGCTGGCAGGGGAAGGCTGCTGGGGGCCATCAGGCTGCCAGGGGAGCAGTTAGGTGGTGATCAAGCTGTTAGGCAGGCAAGCGGTTAGGAACCAGCAGTCCTGGATTGCAAGAGGCAGTCAGACAGCCCCCAAGGGGTCCCGGATTGGAGAGGGTGCATGCCGGGCTGAAGGACCACCGCTCCCCTCCGTGCATGAATTTGGTGCACTGGGCCTCTAGATATAGATAATTACAGTGAGGTTTTGTAGGCAACATATAATTGGTACAATTTTAAAAAATCTAATGTGACAATCTCTGTCTTTGGTTTGTTTACACCATTTGCATTTAATGTAATTGTTGACATGATAGTATTTAGGTCTACCAGTTTTTTTAATTTGTTTTATTTTTATGTTTGTATTTTTCCCTTTACTCCCTCTGAGACACTGGGTAGCATCCTTCCTTTCTCCATAGCTTCTGCTGATAGCCAGCAATCCTTGGGGTTCCTTGATTTGTGCTTTACTCCAATATCTGTCTTTGTTATCACATAGTATTTTGTCTCTTTCCTATAAGTATACCAGTCATACTGGATTAATTGTCTACCTTACAGTATTAATCATCTTAACTAATGACATCTACAATAAATTCCTTTTCAAATAAGGTCACATTCTAAGGTTATGGGAAGAACACAAATATGGGGAATGGGTGAGAGATGGGCACAATCTAATCCAGAACAAAGTTGTATATTTCTATTAATCTATTGAAAATTTCAACTGTTTACTGACTACGGTGTTATCTCCATTCTGATATTGAGCCAATCACAGCACATTTTTTAAAAAATTTCAGATATTATAATTTTCAGTTTAAAATTTTAATTGTTCCTTTCTTTTGCTTTCTAATTTTTCTGTTGGGAATTTTTCACTTTCCATTTGTTTTAACATTGTTCATTTTTATGTTACAAAGGATGGTTATGATAGTTGAATTAAAAATACTTTCTAATATTCCCAATCTGTGTTGTCTCAGATGGTCCAGTATAACTGCTCCAAAATAAATGTTAGAGGAAGTTCTTCAAGTTAAAGAGAATTTATGTTAAGTGTTAGTGTCTTTTGATTGGCCATTCTCTTAAGCATTATTCAGATTTGCTTATATTTTTGTGTCAGAAATTTTGGATTCTATCCTAGAAATTTCAACATTATTTCTTGATAATCTGAGTCCATTTATAATCCTGCAGATTTTATTTTTGTTTTATCATATGTTATGGACTGAACTGTGTCTCCCCAAAATTCATTTATTAAAGTCTTACCTAATGTGACAATACTTGGAGATAGGGCCTTAAAGAAGGTAATTAAAGTTAAGTTAGGTAACAAGAGTAAGGACCTAATCCAATAGAGCATTGGCCTGCAGACTGAAAGGTCCCAGGTTCGATTCTGGTCAAGGGCATGTACCTGGGTTGCGGGCACATCCCCAGTAGGGGATGTGCAGGAGGCGGCTGATCGATGTTTCTCTCTCATCGATGTTTCTAACTCTCTATCTCTCTCTCCCTTCCTCTCTGTAAAAAAAATCAATAAAATATATTAAAAAAAAAAGAAAACATGAGAAAAATCTTTAAAAAAAAGAAAAGAAAAGGAAGAGATGCCACAATTCTCTTTCCCCACGTGCATAGAGGGAAAAACCATAGAAACACACAGCAGGAAGGTAGTCTAAAGGCCAGGTAGAGACTTCACCAGAAACCAACCTTGATGGCATTTTGATCTTGGACTTTTATCTTCCACAAGTGTGAGAAAATACATTTCTGTTATTTAAGCTACCCAGTTTGTGATGTCTTGTTGTGGCAATTAATACAGTAGTCATTTAACTTGTTTACAGTATGACTAAAAGTCTTATCTTGTCATTGTCAATTCCTTTGCTAAACGTTTGGATCCACCAATATGTGCACCACTCAGAAGTTAGTCTGGGACTTGGCCACTGGGAAATAAGATATTTCAGTTCCATATAGCTTTATTGTGCTTTTTTTTAATGTCTCTTACACCTGTGCACAGCTCGACTGTAAGTCCAGGATTCATGTCAATTCACATGCAAAATTAAGGGAGGCCATTATCTTTGGGATTTAGCCCATATTTTCTGAAACCATTTTGTGATTACTCTGTCAAAAAGAAGGAAAGAAGAAAGAAAGAAAGAAAGAAAGAAAGAAAGAAAGAAAGAAAGAAAGAAAGAAGAAAGAAAGAAAGAAAGAAAGAAAGAAAGAAAGAAAGAAGAAATAAAGAAAGAAAAAGAAAGGAAGGAAGGAAGGAAGGAAGGAAGGAAGGAAGGAAGGAAGGAAGGAAGGAAAAAGAAAGAAAGAAAGAAAGGAAGGAAGGAAGGAAGGAAGGAAGGAAGGAAAAAGAAAGAAAGAAAGGAAGGAAGGAAGGAAGGAAGGAAGGAAGGAAGGAAGGAAGGAAGGAAGGAAGGAAGGAAGGAAGGAAGGAAAAAGAAAGAAAGAAGAAAGAAAGGAAGGAAGAAAGAAAGAAAGAAAGAAAGAAAGAAAGAAAGAAAGAAAGAAAGAAAGAAAGAAAGAAGAAAAAGAAAGAAAAAAGAAAGAAAGAAGAAGAAAGAAAGAAAGAAAGAAAGAAAGAAAGAAAGAAAGAAAGAAAGAAAGAAAGAAAGGGATTTTCTTAGCGTTTTAGCCTCTTGTAATGTTTTTGATTTCCATTTGCCCATGCCCAGGTTATAAAGGTAACACATTTTTGTGGTTCTATTCCTCCATTTTCAATGCCAGAAAAGAAGAATGGAGTACTTTTCATGTCCTATCATTATGATTTACTCTTTGATATTTCTCTTCTGCTTTTAAAATTCCTATGGTGAGATTAAGTTGATCCTGATAATATTCCTGTTTTAAAGTCAGCTGATAAGAAACCTTAACACCATTTGCAAATGTAATTGCCTTTTGTTAGTTAAGAAACATATTCACAAAATCCAGGGATTAGGATGTGGACATCTTTGGGGAATGGGACTCTTTGAGGAAACACAAGATCTTCTAATTCATGTTCTAGCACCATAGGAACTAGGTTTTATTGAACCAAAGAAAGGTAACTCGATGACTATGCTATAGTTTGATAATCTTTTGTCACAGTTATGTCCTGAGTGGTACAACAAGCAGAAAAATCACATAAACAATAGCCTAATAGTTTATGAAGGGCTTCCCATAAGAAGTGGTACCTGAATTGAGTTTTGAAGAATGAGTTGTAGGAATAAATAAAAGTAAACTTCCGTATTTTATGCAGAATAATGACTGGATTAGATACGTCTTATAAATACCCATTTTCCTCAACTATTACTGTTAGGAGCAGTGTGACAGTTCTAGAAAGAAGGAGGAAAATTGTTTACATTGATGCAAAAATGATGTGAGTTTAACAAAAGGGTGGTAGCAGAAATGGACAGAAGAGAAAATAATTTTAGATATTAAAAGTGAGGTCAGTGAGTACAGAGAGGTCATGTAAGGAAAGAAAGAAAAGTGTCATTGAATATGATGTTTGCTGTGGGTTTGTCATATAAGGCTTTTATTATGTTGAGGTATAATCCCTCTATTCCCACTTTGCTGAGACTTTTTATCAGAAAGGATGTTGGATTTCGTCAAATGCCTTTTCTGCATCAATTGATATGATTATGTGATTTTTGTCTCAATTTGTTTATGTGATATATCACATTTATTGATTTGCGGATATTGTACCAGTCTTGCATCCCTGGGATAAATCCGACTTGGTCATGGTGTATGATCTTTCTAATGTAATGCTGGATCTGATTTGCTAGGATTTTGTTGAGGATTTTAGCATCTATGTTCATCAGGGATATTGGCCTATAATTCTCTTGCTTTGTAGTTTCTTTATCTGGTTTTGGGATTAGTATAATGCTGGCTTCATAAAAAGAGCTAGAAAGTGTGCCTTCCTCTTGAATTTTTTTGAATAGTCTGAGAAGAGTAGGTTTTAGTTTTTCTTTGAATGTTTGGTAAATCTCCCCTGTGAAGCTGTCTGGCGCCGGGCTTTTGTGTGCTGGAAGTTTTTTTATGACTGCTTCAATTTCCTACTTATTTATCGGCCTGTTGAAATTTTTTGATTCTTCTTGATTGAGTTCTGGAAGGCCATATTTTTCTAGAAATATGTCCAGTTCTTCTGCGTTGTTAAGTTTGTTGGAATAGAGTTGTTCATAGTATTTTTTTTTACAACCCTTTGTATTTCTGTAGGGTCTGTTTTATTATTTCACCTCCATCATTTCTGATTTTGTTTTTTTGGGTCCTCTCTTTTGTTTCCTGGTGAGCCTGGCTAAAGGTTCATCAATCTTGTTTATCCTTTCAAAGAACCAGCTCTTGGTTTCATTGCCCTTTTGTATTTTTTTTGTCTCTATGTAATTTATTTCTGCTCTGATCTTTATTATCTCCTTCCTTCTGTTCACTCTCAACTTTTCTTGTTGATCTCTTTCTAATTCTTTAAATTGTAGTGTTAGATAATTTTTTTACAATTTTTCTTGTTTTTTGAGGTAAGCCTGTAGAGCAATGAACTTCCCTCTCAGGACTGCTTTCACTGTGTCCCATAGGTTTTGGATTGTTGTGTTATTGTCATTCATTTCCAGGATGTTTTTAATTTCTTCTTTGATCTCTTTGGCAACCCAATCATTGTTTACTAGCATGCTATTCAGCCTCCAAGTGTTTGATTTTTTTTATTGTTTTTATTGTAGTTGATTTCTAATATTGTGCCATTGTGGTCTGAGAAGATGCTTGTTATGATTTCTATCTTCTTGAATTTGAAGTGACTTTGCCTGTGACCCAATATGTGATCTATCTTTGAAAATGTCTCATGTGTACTTGAGAAGAATGTATATTCTATAGCTTTGGGGTGAAATGTTCTGAAGATGTCAATTAAGTCCATCTGATCTGGTGAGACATTTAGGAGAGCTGTTTATTGGCTGTTTTTTTTTTGTCTAGAGAATTTATTCAGTGATGTCAGTGGGGTACTAAAGTCCCCTACTATGATCATATTGCTGTCCATCTCTCCCTTGATATATTCCAGGAGTTTTTTAATATATTTGGGTGCTCCTGCATTGGGTGCATATGTTTGCCAGAGTTATATCTTCTTGTTGTTTTGATCCCTTTAGTATTGTGAAGTGGCCTTCCTTATCTCTTGTTATGGCCTTCACTTTGAGGTCTATTTTGTCCGATATAAGTATTGCTACCCCAGCTTTTTTTTTTTTTTTCATTTCCATTTGCCTGAAAGATATTTTTTCCATCCCTTCACTTTCAGTCTGTGCAAGTCTCTTGTTCTGAGGTGGTTCTCTTATAGACAGCAAATATATGGGCCATTTTTCTTATACATTCAGCCACTTACTTTCTTTTGATTGAAGCATTTAGTCCATTTACGTTTAAAGTTATTGATAGGTACTTGTTTATAACCATTTTTCTTTTTGTCTGTGTTCCTCCATTTTTTTTTCTGCTTTTTATAACAGTCCCTTTAGCATTCTTTGCATTGCTGGTTTGGTAGTGATCTACTCCCTTAGCCTTTCTTTGTCTGTGAAGTTCCTGATTTCCCCTTCAATTTTGAATGATAGCCTTGCTGGATAGTGTGTTTTTGGATTCAGTCCCTTGATTTGCATCACTTTGTATACTTCCTTCCACTCCTTTCTAGCCTGTTGTGTTTCTGTTGAGAAATCACTTGATAATCTAATGGGAGATCCCTTGTAGGTAACTTTCTATCTCTCTCTTGCAGCCTTTAAGATTCCCTCTTTGTCGTTAACATTTGCCATTGTTATTATGACATGTCTTGGTGTGGGTATTTTTGTGTTTATCTTGTTTTGTGTTTATCTTAATCTGATACCATTCTGGATCACCAGTCTGGAAAACTTGACTGGCTTACTATAAAATAGGGAGAGCAATTTCTTTTTAAATTTGTTCTGAAGATGTACTTCAGTAAGTTTCTCTGGAAGTGGAGTCTAAGATGGGTCTTGGTCAAGTGCTGTACTGGGGAGTGTTCTCAGTAGAAATGTTTGGGACTCTCTGTGCTTGTGTGACTTTTTTCTTCTGTCCAACCTATGAGGGAAGGCAGGGGGTGAGGGGGTAAAAGATCAACCAAAGGACTTGTATGTATGCATATGTTCATAACCAATGGACACAGACGGAGGTTGGGGGTGAGGGCATGTGCTGGGAGTTGGGGGCAGTCGGGGAGAGATCAATGAGGGAAAAAGGAGACTTATGTAATACATCAAACAAGAAAGAAAAAAAAGAAAGAAAGAAAAAGAAAAGGGTCTGTGATCCTAGTGTAAATATAAAGAGCAGAGGTGACCATATTGAGAATAGTTATTGGAATGATTAGACAAAAGTTATATCAAAATGAATGTTGAGGAATAAAAGAAAAAGAAGCAAGTTAAAAATGTTAAGTTAAATTAAGGCAAAATAAGAGTTATAGCAAAAGCAAGGTATAAAATTAGCTATTGTATATTAAAAAAAATGAGGCAATAAAATTGGGAAATTGAGGTAAGCAAGAAAAGCAGGCATCAAAGACTGAATGCAAATGTATAGAATTTAAGTTCAAATGCTATTTCAATGTTGATTTAATAGTGCATTTCTGAGTGCATGCACATTGTTAAATGGGCAGTTATACATGGGAAGATTACACATATGTTCAATTAAGAGGATTTTTTGGTTAGTGCTCTGCAATGAGTGCTAATGAGGCATATTGCATACATTCAGACTGATTTTCATTTGTGCATAGACCCTGTTAATAATAGTATCCAATTAAGACATTCATTAAAATTCTATAATGTTAACTTAATGGGAAAAATTCAATAGAAGTTCATTAGGTTCTCCTTGTTACCTTAAAATTATACAAGTTTAACAAATGCCTTAATTAGTTGGCAAAGGAAAAGAATATTACACAATTTAATTTAGGATTATTTAATGTAGAAAATATAATTTTCTAGAGCTAGTGCTAAATTTTAGTGATATATAATGTAAATATATTCTTAAATAATTTTACTTTATTATAAATCAATGAAATAAGTTTATCTGAAGGATATAAAAATGTGATGCATAAAATAAAATTCTAGACAGACATTTATGAAGGCTTTTAGTATTTCTCATATGGGCAAATTTCTCATTATTTTGTTTCCTTTGGAACTGGAAGTTCAAATTGATAATAGAACTTTGCTTAGTTTTCAAAGACTGTTGACATCATGTTGTATTAGAACAAAGAAGAAAGAACAAAGCAACAATTTTGTTGAGATAAAAGACTTTTTTGGTTTTCATGTAGTGGCTACAATCATGATGATTTTTTTTTTTTCAGTTGCAGCTGTGGTTACATTTTCCCCCCTTAATTTTCCCTGTTTTTTCTTTGTTTAAACTATTTTGATTTTTCTCTTAAGGGGTATTTTGATTGATAACATTTTATGATTATTAATAACATTAATAATAATATTTGCTTCAAAATAATACATTTAAAAAAGCCTGACACAGCTAAACAACTAAAATTCAAAGAATTTGGAGAAGATTTACTTCAAGGGAACTGATAATTCAATAAATATTGAAGGTTATAATACTCCTCGATAAGTCTTGAATGCAAAAAAATAATCAAAATTAATAAGCTTAGGAACTTGCCTTTTTCTTTTGTATTCAGATACTATAGAAAGTCTTAAGGAAAATACTTTATGAAATATCTATTCAAAATCCAAATAGTTCCTATAATCTGATACCATTCTGGATCACCAGTCTGGAAAACTTGACTGGCTTACTATAAAATAGGGAGAGCAGTTTCTTTTTTAATTTGTTCTGAAGATGTACTTCAGTAAGTTTCTCTGGAAATGGAGTCTAAGATGGGTCTTGGTCAAGTGCTGTCCTGGGGAGTGTCCTCAGTAGAAATGGAGTAAGGGAAGCAGGGCAGAGGCTGGAAAAAATAGCAAAGCAAGCAAGATGAAATTGTAGTTAGAGACTAGCTTCAGTTTAATGACACAGAGAAATGATGAAGCATAAATTATACCACAGAGTTAGTACTGCCTTAAAGAAAGGAGTGGTGGTGGGGTTGTACCCTTGCATTCAGTTAGTTGGCCCAGGGCTGCCCCAGAGCTAGAGGAGGGAGTCATCAGACCTCAGACATGCATCCCTCATCCACCCAAGGGCAATTCCCTAGCTAAGGAGTAGCTTTGAGTTATTGGCTAACACTCACAGTATCTGGTAAAGCATGTTGGGCATTCATTGCTTTGAATAGTAATCCATCTTTACTTACTCAAATGGCCTTTTAGTCCTTGGCTTTACCTAGACATTCTGAATCAATTAGAACTCAATTTGAGTGTGTATAAGTGCCAGTTCATTTTCGAACTACTTTTCATGCATAGTATATTTTCTTTAATGAAATTAAAATTATGATATAGTCTCATATTTGGACCTTTTATAATTTGTATACCCCTAAATGCCTAATTCAGAGTTTATTATTCAAGGAAATAAACATGTGAACAGACTGAAGCACAACTTCGAATAAAATATCAGAACATCTTTTACAGACTAGAAATAATAAAACTGCCAAACACATTGCTATAGCTCTTTCATTTTGTTAAAATTTTACTAAAACATGCCAAAGAGTACAAATGTGACAGAAGAACTAAAACAAACATAGAAAAATAAATATATTACAATCTTTTTTTCTCTCCAAATCAATGAAATGTTTTACAGAAAAGAGTTGACTATACTCTAGGATATTTTCTTTCATTTTTTTGTATAAATGTGCTACTATTCCTAGCTCATTATAATTTCCGAAAAATTGTTCTAAAGGAGTGTTTTTTGAGGCAAACTATATACCCTGCTGCTTTAATTTGTCTTGAGTATATAGCTGATACTCATTACTTTTATTTTGGAGCATATACTCAAGCCTTTGAAAGCAGCACTAATCTCTGTCATTTACCTCAGGGACATGATATTGTTGATTTACTATCTGGTGGGCAGCTGTGTGTAGGTAGGGCTATTTCAGTATAAATATTAAAAGTGATTCATAACCTAACAAATTTATTAAAATATATACCAATTGAAGCAAACAAACAATACTACAAAGTCATGCACAGGGACAAGAAATAGAAGTTAAGATAGTTAATGGAGGTTCATGGAGAAAGTGGAAAATGACAATGGATCTTCAAAGGATGGTAGAACTTGGACATTTGGAGAGGCATTGGGTTTGTTTTTTTTTTAATGAAGATAAAACGATAAGTGTATGGGAGCAGGGATGTGAAATGCATGTGTTGTAAACAGTAGACCAGGTAGGCTGGAGTTAAGTGCTGTTGTGTAGAAAGAGAAAAAATAACAGTAGGAAAGGGACTGTATAAGGTCTTCCATAATAGGCTAAAGGAATTATTCTCTTAGCCAAATTAATCAACAGTCCTTTGAAATAAGGAATCACACGAACAGAGCTGAACTTGTAAAGAAAGACATGGCCACAATATACTGAATGGTATTTACATGGTAAAGAAATGATTTACAGAGGCAAGTTAAGCAACAGTTTTAATGTGGTCCTGCAGTAGACACCCTAAAAATAGTAAAGATTTAGTTTTATAATTGCTCTAGAAAAAAATTGCAGATATTCTAGTCACATTGCATACAGATTTTATTACAACCATATCACAGATATCACTGACAGGCTAAACCCCACCTTTTCTTCTAAGGAAATAAAGAAGAAAGGTTGTATGTATGTGCTGGATGCATATATTTCTGTTGCTTCTTAGACTGACACAAAAACATATTTGCATATATGTCATTGGCAGGATTTTCCATTCCCTTATTTCAAAATAATTCTGAGGTCCTAAAGGTATTTCTTTGGTAATAAAACTGAGCCACCCTGACCTTTAGGATGGAGATATATATGTAGTGCCTTTTTATTCCATATTTGATGGAGTTCATAGAATCAAAGAACTACTACAGACTGGTGCCAGAAAACTAAAAATAGAATTTCATGCAATGCCAAAAGAGGAAACACAGAAATCAATTGGCTGCATTGTGGAGAATGTAGAATGAAGGAGCGTTAGTAGGAATTAAACTGTTTTGATTCAGTGTGTACTTGTATATATACTAGTAGTTCCCTTTTCTTTGGCACAAAAATAAGATTGTGAACACTATGGGCAAGGATGGTGTTTTTGCAATGATAATATTATGCATTATGGACAGAGTTATGAAGTAGGAGTTCTAAATTGAGTTATTAATATTTCATTTGAAAAGTCAAAGAAAATAAGCTGTCTGCACCTTACAAAGGGTTTAGGGCCTAAAAGTCACAGAAGCCAGTGACTTAGAACACTAGATGCATGTTTCTCATTAAAATAACAAAAATTGTTCCATTCACTTATTCACTTCAACAATTATTTATTGAGTACATACTTAATACCTTCGCTAAATATTGCTCTTTTTTAAAAACAAAATGCTGCTCTTAAAACTTCCTCTGTATAGTTTAGTGGAGAAGCAAACATGTCAACAATTCAATCAATATAGCCTGTTAAATTCATACTATGATAAATGTGTAATTGAGGTGCAATTAAAAAAAGAGAGGAAGGCACATTTTCTACTGAGGCAAACAGAGACCTCTACTGAAAATGACATTCTTGAAAGATCGTGGAGTACCACAGGTAGACCTAGGTAAGAAGGCACCAAGGAAGGGTATACCAAACAGAGGAACCATTGGGAAGTTTATCTAGTGGAGGAATATGATACCAGATAATTAATGTCCCTGTTGGGTAAAGATTGAAAGTAGAGAGAATAGTTAAGAGAATCAAGCTCAAAAAAGGTAAGAACATGTGCCCAGTCGGTGTGGCTCTGTGGTGGTTGAGCATTGACCTATGAACCAGGAGGTCATGGTTCAATTCCCAGTCAGGGCACATGCCAGGGTTGAGGGTTCAATCCCCAGTTTGAGGTGTGCAGGAGGCAGCCAATTGATGAGACATCATTGATGTTTCTCTCTCTCACTTCTTCTCTCTGAAATCAATAAAAATTAAGAAAACAAACAAATAAGCCAAAACATAGAAACCTAAGATAACTAGGCAAAACATACATCAGCAAAGATTCATTAATATTTCTTAAATGATTACCCATATTTTACTTTTTAACTCAGTTCTCTGCTCACATCCCTAATTAATCCAAATTATGTTTTATGATATGAACATTAAAACAGTAATTTAAGCCTGATTCTGCTTATCTAATGAGAGTATTTACCAAACTATTTCCTTGTGGTTCAGGTTTTCTTTACTTATGAGTCTTTGTATGTATTTTGGTAAAGAATCTTCAAAATCTGAGTGTAGAAGTTTTAGTGAATGTGCACTCATTAATTGTTTTCTGAACAGAAGAGAGATGTTCTCATCAGTTTCTCACAGGGAATTCTGACACATAAAATATTAAGAATCTTTTCATTGAATAGAATAAAAAAAATAAGGAAAAAGAAAGTCAATTAAAATATGTAACAATAAACAAGGAAGGAATGCCCATTAAAGTGGCTAAGCTATGGTTGTGTTGATATAAGTGATGTGTTTTTCTTTATGATGACCATTAGCTACCTGTCTTGATGTTCAAATTTTTCCCCTGTACAAATGCACTGGTCTTCTCCACCTTCCTGTCTCCCCCAATGTCCATTTTTTGCTTTCTGTAATACACTTCCTATACAGCCATCAGAGAAATACAAAATGCAAGTATAATTACATCACTCCATTCAAAGTACTCTGAAGTTTCCCATTGAACTTGGGGGGAAAAAAAACAAAGTTCTTAGCATTGTATTCAAATCTTTATGAACTGGCTAGTATTAAATTTCCCCATCTCATCAACTGCTGTTTTCTGTCCCAAGGTGAATTTATTTTATATCCCTTTAAGTTTATTCATTCCTCTAAGTCTTAGAGTCTAAGACCATTTTACATGCTGCTGCCTAGAACACATAGACTGCCAGCTCCTATTCATCTTTTAGGTCTCATTCTCATATGTGTTTTTTATTGATTTCAGAGAGGAAGGGAGAGGGAGAAAGAGATAGAAACAGCAATGATGAGAGAGAATCACTGGTCGGCTGTCTCCTGCATGCCCCGACCTGGGGATGGAGCCCACAAACCTGGCATGTGCCCTGACCGGGAATCAAACCTTGATCTCCTGGTTCATAGGTCTATGCTCCCACTGAGTCATGCAGGTCGGACAAGGTCTCATTCTAAATGTCACTTCCTAAGAGACTGTTTGTAGCCACCCAGATCGTAATCTCATTAAAACAAGAAACCTGTAAATCTTTTTACATTACACTCTCAATCCCTTGTTTGGTATTTCACAAAATTTGTATATGAATTAATAAGACAATATAAGGATGAAGTAAGAAAGCCAAACAGAGTAACTAGAGATATTTATATTTTTAAAGTAAATAACTGGTTTATCGTGATTTGTTTTTGCTACATCATCTTTATTCTATATTCCTACAGTCAATTTATTTTAAACACTAAATTAGTTCCAGATAGTTATTTTTATTAGTCAGCATCAGAAAATAATGGATTGGTGCAATAAAAAAGGGATAAATGCTAAAATTTTAATAGAATAACTGATTACAATGGTGGTGGACAGATTAATGAAAATCAAGAATTATGGAGAAATCTCAGAGTAATAGTAGAGAGAAACTTGTGACATGAAACATATCATGTCATGAGGAAGCAAGGAGAAGCAGGAATTAAAACACACATACACACACACACACACACACACACACTCACTCACTCACTCACTCACTTACTCAGGGAAAGGTGGTAGCTATTAGGAGAGGACCTTACATACAGAACCTATGGTTTTAAATAGAGGATGCAGCCATTGCCAACCCAGAGTGGGCCTGATTGATGCGGGGGAACGAAGACAAAAATATCTTGGGCATCAGTCTCTTATGCCTTTGGTTCTCCTGTTAGTGCTTCTCATTAGTCATCCCAATCAAAGCCAGAGAGAAAGGGGGTCTAATTTGTACAGTGTAACAAGTTTCAACAACTTAGACCACACAGCCTGACGGAAAGGGGTGAAGAGAGAATCTGGAGGAGAAAAGGGGTAGGTAACTAGGGAATACATTCAGGCCCACAGAGGATGAAGAATCAATCTGACCTTGTGTGTCTTCACTTGGCTAAGTGGTTAGTTTTTGATACCTGTTAACAAATAATGTCAATTAGTGACTCCTGTTATTATTTATTTTCCTAGTATAATATTTTGGTGTTTCCTCATATTATATGCTTCCAGAAAAAAATAGATTATATCTCATTTCTGGATAGCCAAAAAATCTATGTAACCTTTAAAAAGTAACATTATATTTTAATTATATGGATTGTGTGTGCACGTTAGCATTGAATCTATTGTTAGTTTTGTTTGTTTGTTTGTTTGTTTTACCCTTACACAGGTTTTTTTAATGTATAGTGAATAAAATGAGTCAGTTCTATTTATGGAGTCATTATTTAAATCTATTCTATAACAATATAATTATACCTGCATTATTCCTGTTTATACCCTTTGCTCCATAAATACCTTACTTAATATTCAATTTAGCTCACTATGCCAGAGAAAAGCTATTGTTTCAGTTTTACTTTACATTTGTTAGATATAAGAGAGGAAATCCTTGACATTGGAGATCTTTAAAAGTATTTACTCTTATACAATCATTTTTAATTTATGGTCTAAAATATTGTATTTGTATTCTGACAAATCTTTTATTTTGCTGTCCTTCATTACAATTTCTTTTTTTTTTTTTTACTATTCACAGAGTGACTTACTAAAATACAATCAGGTTATGTTATTTCTCTGGTAAAACATGTAGTAATTACTCTCCAAGACCTTCAGAATTAAATACAAACGCATCAAGTGAGGCACTACATTAGTATAGGCATCAATGATTACTATCTACACTAATAAAAGAGAAACATGGTAATTGACGTACGACCGCTACCCTTCCCATTGGCTAATCAGGGCAATATGCAAATTAACTGTCAGCCAAGATGGCGGCCGGCAGCCAGGCAGCTTGAAACTAACATGAGGCTTGGTTGCCTCAGTGACGGAGGACTCCAACGTTCCCCGCCTGCCGCTGCCAGCCTCTGAGCCTGCAGTTTCAAGCATTGTAACAAATATAGACTAAACAAAACCCCAGAAACCAGCTTTCAGCTGGCGGGGATCTCAGAGCTGGAGTTGATACAGAGTTTCGAGAACTGAAACAAACCAGATATGTGCTTTCAGGAGCGGAGGCCTAAGAGCTGGAGCCTCAGAGCTAAAGTCGGCCCAGAATAAAAAAAAAAAAAAAAAAGAAAAGAAAAAAAGGAGCAGTTAGGAGCTTCAGTCCCAGCCTGAAAACAGCCCTCAGCCCCTCACCCAGACTGGCCAGGCACCCCAGTGGGGACCCTCACCCTGAAGGGTGTGTGACCAACTGCAAATATCCATCATTCCCTCATCCAGGCTGGCCAGGCACCCCAGTAAGGACCCCCACCCTGATCCAGGACACCCTTCAGGGCAAACCAGCCTGCCCCCACCAGTGCACCAGGCCTCTATTCTATATAGTAAAAGGGTAATATGCCTCCCAGCACCGGGATCAGCGGAGCTGAGAGGCCTCCCGGCACTGGGAGCAGCGTGACAGGGGGCAGCGTCCAAACCCCCTGATCGCCCTGCGGCTCTCTGTGTGACAGGGGGCAGGGCCACAACCTCCCTATAGGTCCTGCTCTGTTCGTGACAGGTGAAGGCGCCCCAACCCCCTGATTGGCCCTGTTCTGTGGGTGATAGAGGGTGGTGCCCCAACGCCCCCCCCCCCTCACGGGCCCTGCTCTGTGTGTGACGGGGTAGAGCCATAACCTCCCCATCGGCCCTACCCTGAGTGTGACAGTGGTGGCACCGCAACCCCATGATCGGCCCTGCTCTGGGTGATAGAGGACGGCGCCCCAACCCCCTGATCCGCCCTGCTCTGTGTGTGACAGGGGGCGGTGTGCCAACTCCCCTATCGGCCCTACTCTGTGAGTGACAGGGGGGAGCTCCTCAACCCCCTGATGGACCCTGCTCTGTTTGTGGCAGGGGGGAGCTCCCCAACCCTCTGATGGGCCCTGCTCTGTGCGTGACAGGGGTGAGCTCCCCAACCCCCTGATGGGACCTGCTCTGTGTGTGATGGGGGAGGGGGGAGCTCCCCAACCCCCTGATCAGCCCTGCTCTGTGCGTGACAGGGGGTGGCGCCACAACCTCCCCATTGACTCTGCCTTGAGTGTGACAGGGGGCAGTGCCCCAACCCCCCAATCGGCCCTACCCTGAGCGTGACTGAGGGTGGCATCCCAACCTCCCAATCCGCCCTGCTCTGTGCATGGCGGGGTGGCGCCCCAACTCCCCAATCGGCCCTGCTCTAAGCCCAACCAGGGGCTGAACCTAGGGATTGGGCCTGCCCTCTGCCACCCAGGAGCAGACCTAAGCCAGCAGGTCGTTATCTCCCAAGGGGTCTCAGACTGTGAGAGGGCACAGGTCGGGCTGAGGGACCCCCCGCTTCCCCCCTGAGTGCACAAATTTTTGTGCACCGGGCCTCTAGTATTATATACTACACTAAAGAGCAAGAAATTTAAAACTAGAGCTTGAAGCCAGAGCTAAGAATATAGAAGTTAGCATAGAAGTAATAGCATGATAAGAAGAGATATAAAGACATAGAGAAAAAAAAAAACTGAGTCATGTTTTCAATCTATTTTTGTTTTTGGAAGCTTCAAGAACCACATCAAATACCATGAAATCTTTAAGGTTTTTTTCTCCTACTTTTTTCACTAAATAATAGATGTTAGATGGATAGATGATAGGTAGATAAACTATTTCATTTATGCTCCTCAAATTTTGTTTCTCTAATTAAATGTTCGGTCAAATTCGTATAATTTTTTACATATCTCCTTGAGATGTACCCTAGTTACAAGTTAACTGGCCACAAGTTGTGGATTTTGCCATATGTCTTATATATTTTTTTCCAACACTCAAGCACTAACAGAGTCTTTTAAATAATAATAAAAAATGCTTTTTAAAATTTGAGTATACTCACCAATGAATACCAGAATAACAAGACTCCCCACACACATACATGAATATATCATAATGAGAATTTGTGGTAAGATAATAGCATGGTGATTACTAGCAGAAAAGGGAGGTGGGGGGAGATGGGAGAAGGTAAAGGGGTGATAAATGGTGAGAGAAAAAGATTTGGCTTGGGATGGTAAACACACAATACAATATACACATTCCTGTAGCCTATATACTTTTATTAACCGGTGTCCCACCAATAATTTTAAAAAATAAATTGAACAACAACAACAAAAAGAAACATTATAGGAAAGAAGTGAGCCATGGTGGGACTGCTGTTAGCTCACTGAAAAGTCAGAGAAAAGGGGGCCTTGGAGACAGGTGCAGGGGGTAAGCAAGGATGAGCCAGCTGCTGCAGCCTTTGCTCCCCTGGTTGCAAGTCTCCTGGGGACTCTGAGAGCTTAAGAGAGAAAAGTGAAGATGCAGGCCCGAGAGGGAAGGAAGGTATGGCCATGTTTTAGAGAAAGCCCACACTTTCCTACATTCTTTTTCTTCCTTCTTCTTTTCTTCTTGTCTTTCCCTCCCTCCCTCCCTCCCTCCCTCCCTCCCTCCCTCCCTCCCTTCCTTCCTTCCTTCCTTCCTTCCTTCCTTCCTTCCTTCCTTCCTTCCTTCTTCCCTTTCCTTACTTCCTTTCTCACTCCTTCCAATTATTATTTGTCTTTTCCTCATTTCTCTTTTACTTTATTCCCCTGCCTTCCTTTCTTTGTTGCCTCTCACCACTATAATGTAAGCTTCATGTAAGCAGGTATGTCATCTCTCTTTTAGTTACTGTATCCTCCTTGATTAAGAAGCTGTTGCTGTTGATGGGACAAGACAGGCAACAACAAGTGTTGGAGAGGGTGTGGGAAAAAGGGAACCCGCATTCACTGCTGGTGGGAATGTAGACTGGTACAACCACTATGAAAAGCAGTCTGGCTATTCCTCGGAAAATTAAAAATAGAGTTACCTTACGACCTAACAACCCCACTCCTGGGTATACTAGTATACTCAAAAAAACTCGAAACCATTTATTCGCAAAGATATATGCACCCCAATGTTCATTGCAGCATTATTCATGGTGGCCAAGAGTTGGAAAATGCCAAAGTGCCCTATGATGGAGGACTGGATAAAGAAGATGTGGTGTATATACACAATGGAGTACTACACGGCCATAAGAAAAATGAAATAGCGTCATTTACAACAACATGGATGGACCTTGAAAACTTTATGCGAAGTGAAATAAGTCAAACAGAAGAAGCTAAGAACTTTATGATTTAACTCATATGTGGAATATAAAACTGACACTTATGAACACAAACAGCAGTGTGGTGGTAACCAGAGGGAGGGATGGGGAAAGAAAGGGGATTTGACTTTGGGTGGTGGGCACATGGTCCTATATACAGAATTTGTAAATTAGTAATCCACACATAAAACCTAAATGTTCATGTTGACTAATGCCACCCCAATAAAATTTAAAAAAAGTTGTTGCCATTGAGCAGGCTAATAAAAACTTAATAAATCACTCACTGAATCATTACAAAATCTAAGTACATATTAAGATAGGGATGATGATAAAAGAACTAAAATTTAGAACAAAAATAAAAACATATTTGTCCATAGGAGAATAGTATTACAAAGGACATTATACCAGTAAATGACATGATGAATAGGAGGAGGCAGGGAGTATTATGGGTTTAGAGTAGGTATTCAGTGAATGAAAACAAATAAGATCATGTGACAAGAAGAAGAGGTCACTAATTAATTATTCTCCAAATTAACCTAACTTCTCCTAACTATTCACATTTACAACTTCTGTTTCATAACAATAGGACATTAAATATGCCCTTTTCTTTTCTCCCATCTTACAAATAGACTTAATGCAAAGAATGTTTACTTCAGGATTTTTAACATATCTTAAAAATATTTGGTTTAGAATCATTTTATGAATGATACTGTTAGCTGCTGTTTCAGATGGAGTAGCACAGAGTGACTAGTTGATTGATCAGAGAGTCTCAGTGTTACCTGCTTCTTTTGGAGTGACCAGAAGTACATGGTTCTATTTTCAGTTTTTATGTCCATAAATACAATTTTATATGTTCTCCATGGTGACTAACATCTGGGGGATTAATTGATGTATAAATCTGTTATGATAAACTGTATGGCAATTTATTGATTTAAAATGAAAAGTGTAATTACTGAGAATAGGCAAATGTATCTCATTTATCCCATAATAAAATCTATTAAGGAAATAATTTATTTCGTAACTTTCTTATTAAAGCCAGATTCAGAGTAAGTGACTATAGACTGTGATAATCTGAAGATTCTAGTTCCATGACAAGCCAAAAAATAAAGCAATAAAGTAATAATAATAATCTTATTTACCAGAATGTAAGTTTTCAAACATAAAAGTTTGTTTGTTTGTTTTAATCCTTAACTGAGGATATTTTTTCCATTGTTTTTTAGAGAGAGTGGAAGGGGGAGAGAGAGCGATTGGTTGCCTCCTGCATGAGCCCCAACCAGGGCCTGGATCGAACCTGCAAACCAGGTATGTGCCCATAACCCCTTGACTGGAAATCGAACCTGAGACCCTTCGATGCACAGGGCTGACACTCTGACCACTTAGCCACACCAGCCAGGGCAAATGAGTATTTATTTTTTAAGTGTGATAAGAAGGAGACCAAGTTACCAAGAGCATAGTTTGTACATTTATACTTGTAGACCAATCTATGTCTAGGAAATTAAAGTTCAATTATATTTACTGAATTTGTTTTGTTTGGCTTAATATACTGACATCTACATGTCTGAATAACCCAAAATGAATTTAATCTTGTAGGGTAAATATGTACGTGGAATGTTCATGTGGCCTAGTCAGAATTATGTCAGGTTTGAAATACATCTTGTTGATGATTTGTTGTTTTGTTTGTTTGTTTTTTAAGGTTAACTATGCCTTTGAAAAGTAACAAGCAGGTGAAGATAGAAAACCTTGGATGTCCTACTGAGTTGCAGACAGCTTTCCCTATTGGAGAGAAAGAGAATAAAACACAGAGTGGTTAAAAGTGTTCCTGGTGATTTGCTAAAATCTGGACTGTGCTACCGCTGCTTTCTTTCATTTTGATTCTATAAAACATTTAATTTCTTTCCTATTTTTAAGACATTCAGAGGTCACATATTTGCCAAATGTAATAGCACAAAATGATGATGCTGGGACCTTTAGCTTCTATTGCTTTAGAAAAAAAAATTTGTATATATTTCTCAAAGAAGTAAGTTTTATTCAGAATGTTTTCCTAAAAAACTATAACTAATTTAAGAGACAAGTTTCTTTTCTCCTATGACAGCAATATATGAGGCAAAAAGCCCTGATCATTCTTTCTCCTATCATCTGCTCCTTTGCAGCTGCGATAAAGCAATCATTCTAAGCCACCATGACAGCCAAGTCAGTATTCCAACAGCATCATCGTTTAATGTCAGGTTGCTCCGAAGTATGTGGCAAGTTTAATGGAGACTGTGATGAGATATTAATCTTTCTTAGCACAATCTAACTGAACTGGTAGACTCCTCAGCCAGTCTATCTTTAAGAGTAATTCCTCCTAAGGTCTAACTGAATATGGCTGAATCTGAACCAACAACATTCCTGGGACCAAGTAGCCTCAACAAACCATGGTCAAAATTTCCGATCAAAGTATCTAACCACTTTATACATATCTGTTATTAATTTATTTAAACATGTTTATTGAGCACTTACTATATTCTAGGTTGAGGGGTACAACAGGGCAAAAGAAATTTAGGTATTTGCTAATATGGTGCTCACAACCTAACATGGAGGAGACAGAAAAATAAATTATTAAACAAATGTAATAGTTTTCAATGACATTAGGTGATATAAAGGTATCAAACAGGGTTCACAAGGTGAGAAGGGATAAATGGGGTCAGCTACGTTAGATTTTCTGACAGACAGCTTCAGGCAAGGTGACATCTCTGAAGAGGTAACATTTGTTCAGATCTGAATAAGAAGAATTGAGCATTTAAAAACTTGGGACCAGAAAATTTATGTAAAGGGAACTGCAAGTATTAAATTAGTGCAAGGAAGAGCTAGAAATTTTATAAATTCAGCATAAAAGAGGCTAATGTTATATATATATATATATATATATATATATATATATATATATATATATATATATATATAGTATTCTAAGGGGAGTGTGGCAGGTGATGAGGTCTGAAAGGAAGCCAGAACCCAAGTTATGTGGCATCATGCTTGCTTACTGTGTAATGATATTGGAATTTTATTCGATGTACAATGGGAAAGCATAAATAGTAGAATGATATGGTCTTATGTAAGTTTTGAAGAGATATACTTTTTTCTCTTTTTCATTCCCTCTTTTATTCTTTCTATTTCTCTTACCTTCTCAGTTCTTGATCAGTGTGCATGTGTGTACACATCTATAAAATTGGTCTTGTAATTGTCCATGGGCCTGTGAAGTCCAGCCATGTTGAACACTCAGGGACTCATCAACATTTTCTTTTTACTAATGATCTGACGTGTCCCAGATGTTAAGTGAACCCATTCCCAGATGTCCTCCATATCAAGCAATCACAGATATAATGAATTGTAACTTTTTAAGGTGTGTTTTTAAGATTACTGAAGTAGATGGAGTGTCAAAGTGATTTAGTTAGGAGGTGGAAAACATATGTTTGTTTTAGGCTCACTTTTGAATATGTGTTAGATCAACAGAATCTCGAAACATATTTTTAAAGTCTGTTTTTGTTGGTGGAGTTGTGTAAGTAGCTAGGAGATTTTTCATAGGTTCTTTACTGTCCCTCAAGTATACATTGCCATGTTAGAATATAGCCCTTTTTTTATAATACTAAATATACATTTTAAAACCTTCTTTAATCAACTTTAAAAGTTCATCAACTCTAAAAATGAATGTTTTTGTTTCATAAATCTTCAAATGCTTATGTATCATTGTATGTGTTTGTGTGCACATTTGGATCCTTGTGATTTAATTAAATCAGAATAGAAAATTCACAGTGCGCAAATGTGCTTCATTAGAAGATCAAGTGCCAGAAGATACCTGCTTAGTTTCTAGCGAAGTTACAGAGGCTCCAAGCCTCACTCTCAGAGAAGCCCCACGGGGAGATCTGGGCCATCACTTATCGACTGAGTTGATCCTCCCCTAGAGAACCTGGGGCCTTTCTTTTTTATCCCTCTCATTCATCACATGTTGTGAAAGCACTCAAGGGCCCAGTGACAAATAGGTATTACTAACATTGTTTAAGCTCTCTTGGTCTATTTCTCTAGATGTAGACTTTAGATACGCATACAAAATACTGAAGTAAATATGAGAATTTGTAGGACCATTAATCACCAATAAGCACATCTATTATTGAAATTCTTAAAAATTTTCAGTAGATCAAAAGGAAAGATACGTATTATCAAACTATAAACAAGGTTTGTAGCACGAGTAAAATAAGATATAAGATTGCATGAAAATCAAATAATATTAAACAGTGAAAAGTCAACTTATAAAATACATTTTCCATTTTTTTAATTTTATTGACACTTCAATTTTGTTATGAAAATATGTGACGTGTCTTAATAATAACTTTTAAGTATCTCCAGAATTGTTGCTTAACATACTATTTAATACAAAATGACTAATTTGATTCTCAACAGGGTTTTATCTAGAAAGAACATTCTAATAAATCTTCTATCCCACTGGGGTATTTTGACACATGCAATAACAGAAGCTGTGGTTGGTAGTCTCTGCAAATGATATCTTGGCCTGTCACCATAACTCTGACTGTAGGACGTGAGTTAGCTCCTACATAGATTAATAATAAACGCTTCCATCTTTGAGATACTTATGAATGAGCACTCTTAGTTGCCTGGATTATAATCATTTTTTAACTATTTCATAATTTTATGTATTCATATAGTTGATATTTGAGACATTTAATAAAAGCCTATTGAATGATACCAAAACTAGTTAATGTCTTATTTATGTAATATGGTATAATTTTGGATAGGAAAATCTACGTCTGTCCCTTCTTCATTGTTCTGAAAAAGCAAGCTGCTTGGGTTCAGTACAGAGTGTCATAAACTGTTTCAAAAGTAGTTCTCAGGGGAAAATATAGGGAGAATATGCAAGTCCAAGAGTGTTTACTACTCTATTGGAAGAAATGTGAAGCTTCTGAAGCTCCCAGTCAGTACGCCTATTGCCAAATGCTATGTTCAGGGATGCACAGCAGAGTCGATTATCAGGATTTAGGGCTCATTATGAAATTCACGGGACAGTGTTGCTTGCCATAACATTTGAGTATTCTATTGGCATGTACTGGGCAAAGGCCAGGGATGTTAGATACACTCTGAGTAATGGTCATGCTCCCTATCGACATTCAAGTAGATGCAAAGCCCATTTAAAGATACTAAGTAATATAGCTGAATATTAATGTACAGCAAATTTCCCCTCAATACAACTAATGTATATATCTTAGAAAAAATTACTTCGCCATGTTTGGAATATTGCCAATCATTATTCACCATCAAGAAAATTTTGATTCTTCAGTTTAATAAATTTATTTCAGTCTGAATTTATGGTTATTCTACATATAGATGCAAAAATCTAATTTCTTCAGATAAATTAAAATTAATTCACTGAAACTTACTTTTATTTTCATGTACTATATATAATTAAGAGAATTCTATACATGATTTCAAAATTAGGTAAGTAGTTTTCTCATTTTGTTTATGAACTTCATCAGGGCAGTTTAGAAAGACGTTTGATACCTTTCTTTGAAAACGTTGTTGTGTTGGATACGGTTTGGAATCCATGCTGATAGAGGTGGCACAGGGAACAAGCACTGGAAAGAGTCACTGTACTTGAGGCAGAAGACCTGAGTTACAATATGAGCTCTGTTTTGTTTCTGTGTCTTGGGGAGATTTGAAATTTTGAGCACACAATTAGTCATCTGTGAAAGAAATAAGAATGGTTTCCTATAGTGTACATATCTACTGCAATGTATGAGATTTATATGAAATCTTACATATGAAAATTACTTTTTTGTAAATTTTAAAGAATGATACAAATAGAGGGCATTTTTGTTATTACTCAAAAAATTCTGCAAGTGCACTTCTTTCCTCTTTGGGTTTATTTGATTTTAAAGATGATTAGAGTAATCTCTTTATCACAGACATTGGGATTAAAACCCATAAAAGTAAAAGAACTTTCTTGATTTCTAAACAAGCATTTCTAAGCCCATATTTAGTACAAAGTATTATCCAGTGTCCAGAGGATAAAAGAAATGAGTATGAAAAATTTGTTTTTTAGCTCAGCTGCTTTTATCATTTGTACATATGTAGTTAAATTTGGCATCTAACAGGAAAATTCACATATAAATTGCTACTTTCAATATCTCTCTTAAAGGTGAAATTCTTGACCTTCAATTAGTGTACACATTATAGTAAAAAGTTTGTCTTTTGAATAAATAGGTGAAGAACTTGGATATTTAGCTGAGATTTATAAGCACAGTGTGGATGGTGCAATTTGGTTTTTAACACAAGGCAATGAACTGATAGGCTAAAGAGGAGCTATCACTTGATGATTTGGAAAAGTTTCAGCATCTAGACGGTTTGATCTAGACCTAGGGCCAAGGGTGTGCCTGGAAAACCATTTGCTAAAGAGATTGAGTAAGATTCATGGATCCAGTTAATTATTTCAGCAGAAACCAGGAATTCTCCAAGAAGGACCTGGGGAAAACCCTTTTATCTAATGTGTGAATCCTCTGGACATGCCAGGAAGACCCACAGGTTACTCAGAATTTTATTCCAGCAGAAACACGGCCAACCTACACTGAAGGGACAGAGACTCAGCCAAATGAAAAAAGGGAGAAGGACTGCAGGGAAAGCCCTAGATACAAAGGTCTGGGATGACTGTTATCTCGGGACTCCCAGAGGTTGGAGCCAATGCCCAGGATTGAGGGGCCACCCATATGGGCCCAGAAGACAGAGCATCAAGCCACAGAAAATTATTCTAAGGCCTTGGAATCTCATAGAACTTGACTGGTTGGGCTTTGGAACTTACTGAAGACCCATGGCCCCATTTTGCCCTTTTAATTCTCTTAGTATTTTTTTTTTAATCCTCACTGGAGGATATGTTCCCATTGATTTTTAGAGAGAGGAAAAGACATAGAGATATTGATGTGAGAGAAACACATCAATTGGTTGCCTCCTGCAGGAGCCCTGAGCAGGGCCCGGGCCGGGAGCAGCCTGCAACCAAGGAATGTAACAGGAACTGAACCAGGGACCCTCAGTCCACAGGCCGAAGCTCTATCTATTGAGCCAAACTGGCTAAGGCTAGAATTTCTTTTAAAATGAGAATGTTTATCTTATGCTGATCCCACCAGTGAGTTATTTATTTATTTATTTTTATTAAAATATTTTAATGTTGGCATTACTTCAGGTGTCCCTCCACCCTTTATCACCAAACTATTGTCTGTGTCCATGGGCATACATATATGTTCTTTAGTTAATTCCTTCACCTCCTTTATCCAATCACACCCCTCCCCTACTCAGAAACTAGATAACTTGTCTAGTTTCAAAGATTCATAGATGTAGAGAAATTTTGCTCCATATAAACCATACACAGGTCTCATCCATAACTGAATTAGGTGTCTTAGATAATGGTATTTGAAAATTTGAATTGACATTTAGATGAGATTTTGAATTTAGGATTTTTAATAGAATGGGTTAAGCATTTGGTAATGATCAGATGGGTGAATATATTTTGCATGTAGGAAGGGCATACATTTTGAGGAGCCAGAGAGAAGACTCTTTATAGGTTGAATTGTGTACTCTAAAATTAATGTTGAAATCCTAACCCCCAGTACCACAGAATATAACCTTATTTGACAGTTGAAATTAATAAATTTAAATAAAGTGAGGCCATGAGAAAGAATGGGTTTTAACTCAATGCAACATTTAATAAAATCCTATATAAGAGGTAATATGCAACTTGACCATCACTCCAACACACAAGATGGCTGCCACAAGATGGCCAGCAGGGGAAGGCAGTTGTGGGCGACCAGGCCTGTAAGGGAGGGAAGTTGTAGGTGATCAGGCCAGCAGGGGAGGGCAGTTGGAGGGAACCAGGCCTGCAGGGGAGGGCAGTTGGGGGGGACCAGGCCTGCAGGGGAGGGCAGTTGGGGGGGACCAGGCCTGCAGGGGAGGGCAGTTAGGGGAAATCGGGCTGGCAGGGGAGCAGTTAGGCGTTGATCAGGCTGGCAGGGGAGTGGTTAGGGCAGGGGTGGGCAAACTTTTTGACTCGAGGGCCACAATGGGTTCTTAAACTGGACCGGAGGGCCGGAACAAAAGCATGGATGGAATGTTTGTGTGAACTAATATAAATTCAAAGTAAACATCATTACATAAAAGGGTACGGTCTTTTTTTTCAATAGTTTTATTCATTTCAAACGGGCCGGATCCGGCCCGCGGGCCATCGTTTGCCTACGGCTGGGTTAGGGGATGATCAGGCTGGCAGGCAGAAGCAGTTAGGGGCAATCAGGCAGGCGAGCGGTTGGGAGCCAGCAGTCCTGGATTGTGAGAGGGATGTCTGACATCCCTTGAGGGGTCCCAGATTGGAGAGGGTGCAGGCTGGGCTAAGGAACACATACCCACCCCTCGTGCACAAATTGCATGCACTGGGCCTCTAGTTATACTATATTATCACAACCAGGTTGTTATTACAACTAGGTTATTAACACAATGCAAAGATCTTATTCACATTTATTCAGATTTATTTATTTATTTATTTATTTATTTATTATTTAGTCCTCATTTGAGGATTTTTTTAAAATTGATTTTTTATAGAGAGAGAGAGGGCGACATTGATGTGAGAGAGATTGATTAGTTGCCTCCCATATGTTCCCTGACAAGGGATCAAACCTGCAACCTGGGTATTTACCCTGATCATTAATCAAACCCAAAACCTTTCTGTGTATGGGACAAGCTCCAACCAACTGAGCCATCTGACCAGGGCTCCTCAGTTGTAATTATATTCCTCTGTGTTTGTGTTTTTATGTATGTATGTCTTAAGTTCTGTACAATTTATCATTTATGCAATCACTAGAGGCCCTGTGCATGAAATGTGTGCATGGGTAGTGTCCCTAGGCCTGGCCGGCAATCAGGGCCCATCGGTAGGGCGACCAGTGGGGTGATCAGAGACCCTACTTGCACCTGCCTTGGTGTGGCACCACCCATTCACCTGCTCCACCACCCCACTGCGGTCCCGCTCTCATCAGGGCCCACTGGGGCCAGCAGCACCTCCACTGCTTCCCACTGCCAGCAACGCCCTCCATGTTCCACGCCACCCCCTGGTGGTCAGCTCACGTCTAACTCCAGTTTGGTGGAAATCCTGCCAGTGGGGACAATTTGTATATTGGCCTTTTATTACATAGGATGATTCTGAACAGTCCCAAAACCATAAAAATCCCTCATGTCACCCTTTAATCATAGCATCTCTGTCCCAATTGCCACATTCCTACTTTAATATGAATCTGTCATCCATATCTGACATCCCATCATTTGAAATGGAATCTTAATGTACAATGTAGTTCTATAGGGTTCTCTCTCTCTCTCTCTCTCTCTCTCTCTCTCTCTCTCTCTCTCTCCCCCTCTAGAACAATTCCTGAGTATTAGTTTATGTTATTTTGTATATGTAGTTCCTTTTTATTGCTGGGTACTATTCCTTAGTACACATGTACCACATTTATCTAAATATGAACCTATCGAAGGACATCTAGAATGTTTCCAGTTTGGGGATATAACAAATCAAGCTTCTATGAACTTTAGCATACAGATATTGTGTGAACATATATATTCTTTTCTCTGAGATAAATATCCAGGTTACTCAATTGCTGGGACATGTGCTAATTGCATCTCAAATTCAGCTAATTTAGCAACCTTATTTCTGTCTACAACTTTAGTTCCCTTATGCTACTCAATCCAACATATTCTCAGATATTGGGATTATGTTGTGAACATCTTTGTGAAGGCATTATTCTGCTTAACACATTATTTTAGTTTTTGTAGGGCCTGTGCTTTAACACATGAATTTTATAAAAAAGGCTCTCGGTTTCTACAAAAAATGTTGCTGCTATTTTGATAAGAATAGATCAATTTGGTAATAACTGATATATTTACTATGTTGAATCTTCTAATTCACAAACATGGTTTCTTCCTTTACTTGGGCATAACTAAAATTTGTTTCTTCAGCATTTTGTTAAATAGATATGGTATATGCTTTAAATAATATCCATGTGTTTCATTTTATTTTGTAGAAATTGTAATGGTACTATGTTTTTAATTTTGGCTTCCACATGTTTATTGTTAATACAATGAAATGCAATTTTTAAAATATTACAACTTTATTGAAATATAAATTACATAACATAAAATTCACACTTCAGTGTTATTAGTATATTCACAGTAATGTGATCGTTACCACTATATAATGTTAGAATGCTTTCATCATCCCAAAAGGAATGCCATCCCTTTAAACAGTTAATCCTCACCCATAGCATATGGCACCCAGTAATGGATTTTTGTATCTGTGTATTTTTCCCATCTGGAAATTTTACATAAAATGAATCATACAATATGTCAGTTTTTGTGTATTGTTCTTTATTTAGCACATTCATGTTGTAATATGTGTTAGTACTTCACTTCTTTTTATAGTCAAATAACTTATATTTGATATACCATAATTTGTTCATACACTGATTGACATATGTTTTCACTGTTTTACTATTAGGATAACACTGCTTGGAACAACTGTGTACAAATTTTTGTCTTGACATGTATTTTAATTTTCTTGATTATATTCCTAGGTGATATATCTGAGTGATATAACATTTTTATTCTTAAATTTATAAGAGAGTGTATTTTTCTGACAAAAGGATCCCAACTTTAATCAGATACTTTTATTGTATCTACTGATGATAATATAGTTTTCCTTTCATTTTTTCAATATGGTTTATTATATTACCTGATTTTCAAATTTTAAATTAACCTTAAATCTTGGAATAAACCCTGAATGATCATGTTTTTATATATTACTGGTGGCCTGGTGCATGAAATTTGTGCATGGGAGGGCAGTGTCCCTCAGCTTGGCCTGTACCTCTCCAATCTGGGACCCCTTGGGGGATATCTGACTGCCGGTTTAGGCCCAATCCTGGGCCTAAACCGGCAGTCGGACATCCCTCTCGCAATCCGGGGCTGCTAGCTCCTAACCGCTCACCTGCCTGCCTGCCTGATCGCCCCTAATAACTCTGCCTGCCGGCCTGCTCATCCCCAACTCCTGCCTCCCCTGCTGGCCTGCTTGCCCCCAACTACCCCCCCGCTGGCCTGCTCTCCCCCAACTGCCCCTCCCTGCCGGCCTCCTGGCCCTCAACTGCCCTCCCCAGCCAGCCTGCTTGCCCACAACTGCTCTCCCTGGCTGGCCTCATGGCCTCCAACTGCCCTCCCTGGCCGACCTGCTTGCCCCCAACTGTCCTCCCCTGCTGGCCTGATTGCCCCACACTGCCCCCCACTGCCACCTGCTTGCCCCCAACTGCCCTCCCCTGCTGGCCTGCTCACCCCCAACTGCACACCCCTGCCAGCCTGCTCATGCCCAACTCCCACCCCTGCCAGCCTGATTGCCCCCAACTGCCCCCCCTGTTGGCCTGCTTGCCCCCAACTGCCCTCCCCAGCTGGCCTCATAGCCCTCAACTGCCCTCCCATGCTAACCTCATGGCTCCAATGCCCCCCCCGCTGCCAGCCTGCTTGCCTCCAATTGCACTCCCTGGCCAACCTCATAGCCCCCAACTGCCCTCCCCAGCTGGCCTCATGGCCCCCAACTGCCCTCCCTGGCTGGTCTCCTGGAAGATCTCCTGGTTTAATTAGCATATTACCCTTTTTTTAGTATAGATTAGATCCCTTTACATTATACTATTTTAAGCATTTCCATATTTATCTATCTATGCTTATGAGTAATATATAAATTAAGTTTTTTAATTTTTGGTTTATAGTTTCATAAAATGAGATTCTTCCTCTGATGTTATTTCTTCTTCTTGTTTATTTGTCAGTCTGTCCCAGTAAAACCATTTAGAATTGGAGGTTTTTAAGGGAAAGGTTTTTAATTTAGGCATTTAATTTCTTTAATTACAGAGTTATTTTGATTTTGTATTTTTTATTTCAGTTTGTTAAGATTTGTTTTACAATAAATTTGTTTTCACATTTCTTGGGAAAAATTGCTAATAGTATATCTTCTTTTCCTTTTGAATATCTATGGAATCTTTACATTTTGTACTCTTTTTTTATTTTTAATTTTGGAAAATATATTTTCTCTCTTTTATCCTGCTCAGTCTTGCAAGGAATTATTGACTTTGAAAAGATCTTTTGAAAAAACAACTCTTGTCATTGGTGATTTTCCTTATTATTGCTTGTTTTCTTTATCATTGATTTGCTCTCTTACTAGTATATTTATTATTAGAAGCCCAGTGCACGAAATTCATGCCCAGGTAGGGTCGTTAGCAGCTGTTGGCTGCAGGCCGGGACCTCCCTTCTCCTGGCTGCCTGCTGCTGCTGTTGGCTGAGGTTTCCTTCACACCTGCCTTGGCCTGGCACCACCTGCTCACCTGCTCCACCATCGCGCTGTGGTCCCACTCTTGTTGGGGCCCATCTGGGCCAGCAGCACCTTCACTGCCAACCATTGCCAGTGCTGTGTCGCCAACGCCCGCCATGTTCTGCACCACCCCCTGGTGGTCAGCACACGTCTAACTCCTGGTCTGTTGAACTCTCACCCGTGGGGACAATTTGCATATTAGCCTTTTATTATATAGGATTTGCATTTTTTCGCTTAATATGAATTTAAATTATTCTACTTTGAGGGCTGGAATTTAGTTAGAAATTTGTGTAAACTCAGATCACCTCTGCTTGTTAACTCTTTGACAATGATTTTAATCCCCTCTCTCCTTTGGGTTCCCAAAACTAAATATTTCCAATGTATTAGATCTCAGCATTGAGTCTGCCAGACCTTGAAATTTTGAGATCACCTGACTATAAGACCTATGTATCAAGACTGGACACTTAAAAAGCACACAAGAACACCCTGTTGCCATGGGTCCCAGATTTAGAACACTTGCTACAAAAATAAATAGTAAGGAAGATAGAATGTGATATAGGTTTATTAACATGGATTTGGTGAAAGAAATCAATGCTATTATTGAAGCTGTATTTTTTCTAATTAATTTTGTATTTACTTATGAAGTCACATTCGAGAATGAGTAGACAACAACAAGTCAGTGAAGAGTTAACTTTCTTTGGCAGGATTTAGTAATTATAGATATTGATTACTTTAAAACATCATTGAGTTGACAGGATAAGAAAAGCCCACTTGTCTCACTGTTTGGTCCTTTTATTTCTCACAAGATGGATGAGTTAATAAACAGGGAACAAGCACTCCCATAAATTCAGCATCTGTAATATTTGTCACCTTTTGGAATTACTTGGATGAGAGCACCATCTTTTATGTGAATCCACGGGAGAGGACTAGCAGACTTTCCCTAGAATCTGTATCCTACACTGTGATTAATACTATGTTGATGTTTAAAAAAGGCAGTGTCATTAAGCAAAAATGCAGGGAGAAAGAACCATGCTGCTTGCATAGTGCACCCCAAACATGCAAAGCCTCTTTATACAGGTTACTACAGGCCCGGTGCATGAAATTCATGCATGGGGGGTGTGTGTCCCTCAGCCCAGCCTAACTGCCCTCCCCTGCTGACCTGGTCACCCCTTTCTCCCCTCCCCTGCTGGCCTGATCGCCCACAACTGCCCTCCGCTGCCGGCCATCTTTGACGACATGGGGGCGGCCATCTTGTGTGTTGGAGTGATGGCCAATTTGCATATTACCTCTTTATTAGATAAGGTAGTTTTACTGAGTAGCATCATTTTGTTATGGCTTATTCCCTATAACATAGTTTAAAAGAATAATAAGTTAAAATGCATATCCACACAGAAACAAAGATAGTTTCTTAAACTAAGAATCACAATGAATTGTCTCTAAGTTAGAAATATATTTAATGGATATTTTTTAGTATTAACATAAAGTCCAGCTAGTTAAAATTCTTCACTTTACAAAGGAGAGAACTAGGACTTAAAGTGGAATTATGACTTTTCCAAGAAATGTTCAATGGAAGAGTCCCCTAACTACTCCTATCCAAGTATAGAGAAATTAAGCTTATTTAGAAAATCATGGAGGGTCTATTCAGACAGTGGATACCTTACTTTTTCTGTTTCATAAAAATTTATAAATATCTAAATTTGATTTAGAATGTGGATGAAGTACTCTTTGGTAATTAAATTTCAATGTTTTTTTTAAATTTTTTAGAATAGAAAACTTTTTAAAATTTTTCAATTATGGTTGACATACATTATTATATTAGTTTCAGGTGTATACCCCTGTTAAAAGACATTACATAACCACATTATCTTCACTGGAAGTAAAACATTTTGATAGATATAGAGAACAAGGCAAGTTTTGTTTTCTAAACATGTGATATGGATCAATAAAAACCTTAATGCAAATTAAAAAAATAAATATTGTTTAATTAATATGAGGTTTTTTTTAAAAGCAAAAAATCAGGATCCCTACCTGTAATATTGCTTGTTATAAGGTGGACTGATCGATCAGATAAAACTAAATATATGTTCTACCATATTTGAAACATCATTGACTTCTTATTTATTTAATGTATGTCTGGATTCTATTTTAAAAACAAGATAGTTGTGAAATCAGGTTTTTGGGCACACAAATGTGGAGCTCTATTGTTCCATTTTATTGTTCCACTGTCATTGGGCAGAACTCATCCAGTAGTCACTAATCATGACAATAAAGGTAAATCTTTTTTAAAAAAATATATTTTCTTGATTTTTTTACAGAGCAGAAGGGAGAAGGATAGAGAGTTAGAAACATCGATCAGCTGCCTCCTGCACACCCCCTACTAGGGATGTGCCTGCAACCAAGGTACATGCCCTTGACTGGAATAGAACCTGGGACCCTTTAGTCTTCAGGCCGATGCTCTATCCACTGAGCCAAACCGGTTAGGGCTAAATCTTTATCATTATAATGAGCTATTCAGAATAGTGGACAAGTCAAATGGCAGGAATTTAGTACAGCCTATATTTTTGCTATTTGTAATTTGAAATTTCATTACCCCTTTTTCATGAGAAGCCCAGCGATGAACATGTTAACTTTAGTACCTATATAATTATAATCCAACTGGTCAACATTAGTTACAAAAATAATCAAATTCCAGTTATTAGAATGCTTCATCGAATGTAAGACTGGAAACTTATAACTCTGTTTAAAGGTAATTGTTTTTCCCTTTGCAAGCATCTCTTTCCACTTTGCTTGAAGGTAGAAACAAGTACTAGGCAGAGAAGGGGTGATCAGCATCTTCTGCCTTCTAGCTCTGCTCTTCACTCTCTTTAGGTGATGACCTGACTTCCAGAATCTCACATAGGGAAACAGAGAGAAGGGGTAACAGAAAGAAGCAGGGAAGTTCTTTCCTAAGCAACAAAAAAAAAATGGCTTTGGTGAATGTTTTAAAGCTAGCTTTTCATTTTCTATTTCCCATTACTGCATTTGTTAATAAGCAAGCAGACTGAAGACAAAAAAAAATCAGTTTTAATAGACCAAGAAAAAAGTGTTTGTAGTCTGGACTGAGATAGGAGATATTCATAAGATCAAAATGACCAAAAAAAAAAAAATTGTGTTGATGAATAAGGGAAGTATGTTAGGAATCTGGCTTTTGTTATTTAGTGATACCTGAAAGCGTAATTATATATAACCTCCTAAGAATAAGCCAATTTCTAAGGTATGTTACCTTTCTGGTGATTCTGGCTATCTGAATAATAACCATAGAACCATCATAAGTTCTTGCAATCTCCTTAGGAAACATCTACACTTCTCTAAATATTTGGTGGGAAGGGGTGGTTTACTTTACTAAATAAGAAAGAAAAAAATAATAACTCCGTGGAATAAATGAATTCACATTAAGGAATGAGAATTTGAATGAGTAGCTCTATTATCAATTGTTGGGTGAGGAAATGACTTCTTATTTGTTTGACTTTGTAGCTTTTACACTCTCTCTGAGCCATTTCTGTGTGCTGGAACTCTATTTTCCTTTCCATTGCTATGAAATTGGACAAGATGAAGATGAAGGGCAATGGTAAAACTGTTATTTATCCTTGGCTCCTTCTAATGGGAAGAACAACTTCTATACTGAATCCAAAAGGACATTTATTTCCTTATTAGGCAGATATATGGATGTGGAGAGAGTAACACTCCTTGTATGTCTTCACCAGCATAAGCAATTACATTGTAACCAGTTCATGCTCATACTTCTATAGGTCACAAGAAAAGATTTCAGTTTGTTTTATATTGCCTGAAGAATATGTGACCAACAGCTTAAAGTAATAATCAGATTTTGGCTAAGCATAAAGAAGGGTTTTCTAGCTAGAAAGAGTCAGAATGAAAAAGAGCTACTTTGAGACAAATCGTCTATTAGGTGAATGTGTTCTATTGGACACTGGACAGGCACTTGGGATATTTTAGAAGGACAGGGCATTAAGCCTCCATTTTTATGTAAAATCATCTCAACTATCCACATATGGGCATTGCTGTTATTAAATTAACATATTTTTAAAAATATCAACTTTAATTTTATGTATTAAAAAAAACTTGGCTTCAACCTAAGGGATCACATTCATGAAATACAGGCATTTGTATGCTAGTAATAGGTTACTATTCTATTATGCATTAAAAAATTTGATAGCTATAAAAATTTAAATATCCGTCTGTGTACTCTTAAATCATCGCATGCACCAGCACTGAGAAATAATATTCTAATTTGGAAGAGATGACCATTAAGCTTTTTTTTCCAGCTACAGGATTTCATAGTTTCCTATATTTTACATTAGATATGTACTTTTAGTTGTATATTTTATGTATTCATGTTTTCATATTCATGAGCATAATTATATAGGGCATATGTGATATTGATGATTAATATTTAGGCTTGAGCATGGTTGCTCACTGTAACAATGTTTAGTAATAAAAATATATCTCTATCCTCTCATATAAACTGGCATAAAACTAGCTTGGCAGCACTTCGCTGCTTTATAAATTAAGCCCAATGGGCATTGCTGCTTTAAGCAATGTCTTCATCCAGTAAGACATATTGGAGTCCAACTTGGTTAGCCTTTCAGAAAATAAATTTACCCACCAATAGTTTCACATGCTTTTCCTCGGTTTATAGGGTCTTTGAAGATCTGCTGCCTCTCCGTTTCCCAGCCTTAACTCCCTCATTCTTTACTTTATGTTACAAATGTGTTGGTTTTCTCTTAGATTTCTAAATCCTTGCTCTGTCCTAATCCCCATGTCTTTTCATTTTCCTGACAACATCTTCCTCACTCTTGTTTAGCACAGTGCTCACTCATTCCACGTGGGATGCCTCCATGGGCATTTCTCACACTGTCTTTTCTAAACACTCAAGCTGTGTATTTGCTATGTATTCTCAGATCTCTTTCTACTTTCCCTTTTGTAACAAATAAAACTCTTGTAATTATTCAATGTCTATTTCACTGATTGTTTTATTGATTTTATATTGTTACACAGTTCTATGAAGTTAAACACATACATAGAGATTTGCACACCATCATCATAATCAATTGTATAAATATTAATAATTAGCATTATTGTACTTGTGGTTAGAGTGAAGGGGAGGGACAGGCCAAAGGATACTTTTGACATAGAATCAGATTATATTTCACAATATCAGACAAGAGGAATTATCAGGGAATTTGTTTCTTGCTCTGGCATTTAAACCCAGCTTTGGCCTTTTAAAATGCTAAGATGTCTGAGTGTTACGTTGGCTCAGTTGCTTTGCTGGACTCTGTTGCTTAGAGGGAATAGAAGTCTTAATGGAAACCTACCAAAGTCATAATTCATAACTCGCTTTTATCAGCAGACTGTCAAGGTGGGAAGCATTGGCTTGGAAAATAAGTGTGTTGTGTCATCATCGTAAAAGAAAGTTTTAGTTGCTGAACCTGAGGCTTTTGCACCCCACACATTGTATCAAGCAGTTTGGGTGGCCTTTTGATTTGTCATAACTAATAATAACTTTTCTTGTTCAGTGGTACTGGCCCAAAACTTTTTCAAAATATGACATGCAAGGACCAGTCATATTAACGTGTTGTTTTTAAAAATATATATTTTTTTATTGATTTTAGAGAGGAAGGGAGAGGGACAGAGAGATAGAAACATCAATGACGAAAGAGAATCATTGATTGTTTGCCTCCTGCACGTCCCCACTGGGGATCGAACCGGCAACCTGGGCATGTGCCCTTAACCAGAATCTGCTCGGAACCCTTCAGTCCACAGGCCAACACTCCATCCACTGAACCAAACCAGTCAGAGCTAACGGTGTTTTTTATTTGCCTCTCAACATCAATAGCAGATGGAGTAAACTATAGTGAAAGTGTGCTATGTCAGAGATACCACACACTTAGTAATGAAAAAGCACTTTATACCCTTCAGCCTGAGAAAGCCAGGCAGCAAAATTATCACCAGCCTTTTAATCAGAAATCTAAGGGAATACAGAGAATACCCCTCTTCACCGATATAGTAATGTATTTTCCTAGAGCAGCTTTCACATTGCCTCTTTGAAAACACTTAGCACAGTGGTTCTCAACCTTGGCTGCACATCAGAATCACCTGGGAATCTTTTTAAAATCCTGATTCCTGGGCCTCATCCTCCGGAAATTCTGTTTCTTTGTTACTAAAGTTGTGGCCCACCCCATAACACAGAAACAGAATTTCCGGAGGATGAGGCCCAGAAATCCGGATTTTAAAAAGATTCCCAGGTGATTCTAATGTGCAGCCAAGGTTGAGAACCACTGACTTAGCAGAATGTATCTCAAGAAGCTCTAATTTCTCCTGCAGCTAGTAATGAGTCAATTACTGGAGGGCATTTATTAACTCTTCCAAAACAGGGATGGAAACATTTTTTGGTTTACAGGGCCTCGAAAGGAGGTAAAAAGGGAAGAGTTTGAAAGAAGATAGTCTGTCTGCCTTCATTCTAATTGTTTTGGAGAAAGAAAAATTATCCATATGAATTCCCATTGGGGCTTTTGTTTGTTAAAAACAGGAAAATATACTATAGGGATAAGGTAGATGGACTCTGACTGGAAAAAAATGAATTCACATCTTCTGAATAATATGCTCTTTACACATTCTGTAATTACCTTTTATAGAATTATCACTTATAATTGACATATACATAATATTATAAGATTTATGAAAGTGGGAAGATTATCTGGTTCACTGCTCTATTATCTGTGCTTTGCATGAAACCAGGTGCATGATAAGAGCTCAAATAACATTAAAAATGTTTGAAAAAATAGCCTCTGGCATTGATTTTTTTGTACATCTTACCCAATTTTTGTCTTTAAATATATTTACACTTTGTATTCTATCTTATTTAGCTTAGAAATCATGAAGCTAATATTTTTTCCCTTTACTTTCTTTACGGGAGAAACTCATGGAATTGGTTATTACATCTACACTTCAGGTAGCACCTTTCCTTAACAATGCAAAATATTGAAATGTCTGATTGTGAAATGTTTTCTTGGAAAGACTAAGCAGAGACTTTGATACAATCTCAAATTTCTTACCAGTCTAGATAATAATCATTTATGTATCTGAATAGTTTACCAATTTTATGTGTATATTTAAAGCAATTATTTGTTATTGCATGTCTTTGACTATTTTTTAACTATATTGTAGATATTTGGTAGAGATACTTACTGAACATACCTAGACCTGAAAGGTTATATCTTCTTCATTTACTTTTGTAAGTCAATTAAATTCAATGTATTGTATAGACTTATCCTTGTCACTTTTGTTTGTTTCTTTAAATCAGTTCATCTTTTTGGTTACTAATAGATTTAGTAAGAACTAGATACATGTCTGGAGCCCTGTTTCTTTCCGTTTAAATAA
Source organism: Myotis daubentonii (assembly GCF_963259705.1). Lineage (NCBI taxonomy): Eukaryota > Metazoa > Chordata > Mammalia > Chiroptera > Vespertilionidae > Myotis > Myotis daubentonii. The sequence goes on from NC_081843.1 coordinate 55,129,026, forward strand.
GAGAGCATTACCTGATATCCAACCCAGGATCTGATCTTCAAAGCACTTAGGATGACATCATTCTTATTTGACAGCTAAATGTACTTTGTAGCTAAAGTCTTATTTCAAAAAGTCAAAATAGAATGACTTTAGGTATTAGTGCTTTTCATGCTTCATTTACTTTCTCAACAATGTGTGATTATGGAATTTATTTTAAACATTAACAACAAATAATAGGCATTAAAGTGGAATGTACTGGCTAGGATTCAATCATTGAACAATAAAGTTTGTCTTGTTACAAAGCTGAGTAACACCTTCCTTAACGTTGTTGATATGCCGGCAGTGCTTCTCAACCTTCTGGCCCTTTAAATACAGGTCCTCATGTTATGACCCAACCATAAAATTATTTTCGTTGCTACTTCATAACTGTAATGTTGCTACTGTTATGAATCGTAATGTAAATATCTGATATGCAGGATGGTCTTAGGCGACCGCTGTGAAAGGGTCGTTCCACCGCCAAAGGGGTCGCGACCCACAGGTTGAGAACCGCTGTATGGGATGTTGACTCAGTAATAATAAAGAAGCCTTGCTACTGATTTACAATCTTCATTATAGGTGAACCTGACTTGTCAAAGGTTATTATTATTACAAAATACAATTTAAACATATAATTCTGAACTCATTTAAAGAAAATATACAATTTTATTGGACTCTGAATCTTTTTTCTGAAGTTTCCAATAAAGACAAACTCAATATATGGTAGAAGTTGCTTCTATCCTAATTCCAGGGACAATGCTTAGTACTTCTGATTTATTTTTTAGACTTAATTTATACTTGTCATTACCCTTACAGTTATTAGTTGAACATATGCAAAATACTGTATTAAATATTAACATGTTTTTACACTGAAGGTACCCAGACAAGAGATTTGAATTATCTGTAGGACAACAAAAATTGTGATAAATTAAAAAGAAATTTAGTAAATTAATGGCCTGTAATTAATTTATTGAACTCTGACTTGAATTTGCCTAAAAATAGTGGCAGAAATTTTTTTAAATTGGAAATCTAAAATATCTGTTCTAGAGAAAAGTAGTTTTCCACCAGCATTTTTTTTAAATTGGTTTGCGTGTGGCAGCTGAGGTCAATGTTCCACCTGTATCCTTTCAGGTCTCTCTCCCATTTTCACGCTGTGCTTTCACTTCCAACAGCCAACACCTGCAAGAAGAACCGGAAATACCTGGGATTTACACCTTCCTGGGGAGAGCCCTAGCAGAACACTCCTGGTGCAGACGTGTAACTCCCGCGTCCTTGCCCCTGGTCCAGGCTGCTCTGAGGTAAGACCGTCTCCGTTGTCTTCTGTGGAGCTGAGCATAATTACCTTCCTTGGGACTTTGATATAGAATGTTTGCTTGGCTTTCTTCTCTTCCCTGTCTTTCTCACTCCCTGACTGTTTTTTGGGTTTTTTTTTAATTTTTTTTTCCTGGCAGCACTGCCTAATAATCATTTTCACATGAATATTTATCATAGGGTCTGCAACGGGAGAATCCCTCCTAAGAGAGTGTGGTAGTCATTAGTGCTAGTTATTAATTTTTCTACTCTCTGACTTCTGTGCACAAGATAGGGTTGTACTTTCTGGCCTCCTGTGGTTGGGTGATGGGCCAAGTTACTAGGTCTAGCAGAGGTGATGTGGGCCGTTTCTGGGCTGATAATCGCATTGCCAGGATGAAAGTATTTGGAGTTGTTTGCCCTCTGTTGTGTTGACCAAGAATGTTAAAGATAGCGGCTGCTTTATCAGCCAGGTGCCTAGAGTCAGTGTGACGAAGTGGAGCAGAGCCCCAGCTCTGGCTCAGTACTCAGAGAGAGAAATAAATTTCTGTTGCATTAGTCACTGAGAGCTGAGGGGTGTTTGCCATATAACCCAGCATATCCTGACAGATATAGAGGGTGAAAAAAGAGAAGACTCAAGGATGACTGAAATTTCTGACTTGGGCTATTGATGATGGTGTAAACATCTTGGGACATTGGGAAAGCAATGAGGAAGAGCTGGATTTTATTTATTTATTTCAGGTATAATTGATGTATAACTTTATTAATTTCAAGTATATAATGATTCAATATTTGTATATATTAGAAAATGATCACTATAATAATTCTAGTTAATATTTGTCACCATACATAATTACAAAGATTTTTTTTCTTTTGCTGAGAACTTTCAAGATTTCCTTAAAAAAAAAAAAAGATTTACTTTCTTAGTAACTTTCAAATATCCAATACTGTATTATTAACTATAGTCACCATGCTTTATATTGCGTCACTAGGACTTATAATTTTTTCTTTTTTAGTTAAACTATACTGGTTATTATAGTTTGGGAAATTATAGTAATCCCCAATTTGTCTTAATAATATAAATTATGATTTTTAACAGAGATATATACTTTTTTGATATTTATAATGGAAGCTAATATGAATCAAATTATTTTTAATTTATATAACCTAAAAATTGATTTTTAAAATAATCTTAAGTCACTAACATGTTTCAGACTTAGTTTTGTTGCTTTCACACTTTTATTTGTGGTTAAATTTGTGAAGAAAAAATAAAAAAAGTAGACTATTTTTCCTCACACACAAAAAAAGAAACATACCAAAAGCATTCTGTATGTTTGTCATTGTGTACCATACTTACATTCTTTATCTTCTATGTCAAAACTCCAAGAGGGACATAATTTATATCATGGTCATTCACAAATGATGTCTTGCACAGATCTGTCCAAATGAAACCTGGTTTTACTACACAGCCCTTATGTCTGCGATGAGGCTTTGGGAGAGAGACTGTGAATGAAAGTTCCTGCAGATGTTCATATACAAGATTTTCATAAGCAGTCAGAAAGAAAATGTTGCAAGTCCAGGAAACAATATGACAGACCTGATTCTATGCTTAAATGTCTGTTCCATGGGGGATACAGAAAGCCTGATAGTTTCATAAGTCAAATGAATGCCAAACCACCTGATTATACATTGGAAGTGATCTGGTACTCAAGGGAGGAAGGCAATCCACACACAAGTTAGTTTCTTGGAGTGTCATTATTTCTTAGAAATCCTTTTGGATATGCAGCATGAGCCAATGCTCGAAAAGGCTCTGTTGCTTATTTCATTTGCTTTGCTTATCAGAGGCAGAGCAAGGCTTATATAGGTCCTGTCTGATATTTAAGCCAAACACAACGGTTCTATCAAGCAGAGGAGAAAATTCAACTCCCAAATGTCTTACTGTTTTGATTCTCTGAAGAATTGTTGAAGCACTTCCAACAAATGTATACAAAATGATTCAAAATAATATTTAGGTTTCCGAGGCTCTGGTCTTCCAAATAGCAAGGCATCATGGAGCTTTAATCTTGGCTCTTTATAGCATTTCTGCAGAAGGAGTTTATTCCAACTTTACTGTTACTGAAGGTAATTCTGCTTGCATTAGGCCCTCAGTGTATGTGTTTGTCAATTTGTGATACCAGTGCAAGTTTAATTAAATAATCTTAAATAGATGTACTTAAAAAGTCAGATGAAGAAATTAAGGTCCAGTTGTTCGCCTGCAACTGCTTAATTCATGCTGGATTGTATTCGGCTGAAAGTCAATAACCTCCAAAGGAAAAGCATATTCACTTGAGATTGTATTAGAAACTGATCAATTGCATGATTCACACGTGTGTCTATTTGCTTATTCCTTTCAGCATAAAGTAACATGTTTTGTCCTCTTCAAATATGTTTATCAAATGTGCTTGCCATTTTAAAGTGATATTAAAATTATCATTATCCCCAATTACATTTGAGAACAAATGTAAATTTAAACTACCAAAAGCTGAAGTTATTAATGCCACACATGTTTCGGTTTTACTTTAGTTACATTTTATTATTGTGTGTATAAAAATATTCTTTATAATCACTTTTTTCTTAATATCATATTAAAGAGATAACTAAAATTATGCCTTAAGCATAAGGTCTCTTATATCCACATGGACATGTTTCCACATAGCCTGCATTTGTTAACCATTCTGTATAATTTAGTTGACTCTTGTTTTTTATCTCTATCCTCTTTATATACACTTGTGCTCAATGGAAGGACTAAGAAATCAAAATATTTTCACTTATTACAATTAAAAACATAATTTAATTACAAAGGAGATTTACTGGGAAGGGGATCCTTTCAGCATGTGATAGTGAGGACGCTGGAGCCTGATTGCCTTGAGTTAGAATACTTGCCCCCTACTTACTGGGTGACTTTGGAAAATTGGCCTAACTTCTATATGTCTCAGTTTCTCTACTGTCAGAATGATATTGCAGCAGAATATATTATTATTTAGTTCTTTTGAGATGACATGTGCGATAATGCATAAAAAGCAAGGTAGTAAATATTAAGAAGACACTTCCAGATTTTTCTTTAAACTTTATCGTATACATGAAGCAGAGTCAGAAAACAAAAAAGCTGTAAAAGGAGCCAACGCTCTAATCACTGAGAAAAACTGGCCAGGGCAAGATGTTGTGTTTTGTGGGTTGTTTTTTTTTTTTGTATCACTGAGTAAGAATTTTAACTTCTAAAAAATCAACTTCCTTTGTTGTAAATTGGGGATGATTATATTTTCCCCCTCATAGATAAGTTCTGTTAATGAAATAGTGCATTTTGTAATTCCTTATAAGTTCTTATATATGCTACTTATTAATACAATATTAATAATAGCAATCACCAAACCTTGAATGTGTCACATTTCTTTGATAAGCAATTCTTTTCAGGCCCAACAAGTTTACAAAAGCTATTGAAATTCTTCAAAAAAAAACCCACACATGTATTCTGTTTGATGAATTTACAAATCAACAGCATATATAAGAGGCTTAGCTGCTAAAACTATTATAGTCCAAGTTCTAATTATGTTTATTAAATACTAGAGACCTGGTGCATGAAATTCATGCAGGGGCAGGGGGTGTCCCTCAGCCCAGCCTCTGGCTTCCCCTGCTAGCCTGATTGCCCACAACTGCCCTCCCCTGCAGGCCATCTTGTGGTGGTCTTCTTTGACCACATGGGAGCGGCCATCTTGTGTTTTGGAGTGTAGGCAATTTGCATACTGGTCATGACTAATTAGCATAACAGGGCTAATTATCATATCCCTCTCTTATTATATAGGATATGTTTTATCCTTTCATAATATAACAATAGAGCTAATGTTAATCATTAGCATTACAAGTTTCAATTAATCAGATATTCTAAAGTTTTAAATTATTTGTTTAAGAAGGATGTAATAAGGTTGATTTTTATATATCACAGGTACTATATTTTTATTATATGTTAATCAATTGTACTGTAGAGTTTCATAAGTAACAAAAAAAGCATAAAGCATTAGTTCTTAATTTTGCAATTGTCTTTGAGATTTACTTGCAGATCTGCTGAGTCTAACAACTAGATTTCTCTTCTGGGAACACAAGAGGGAAAAATACTGAGAAACACAAAGCAATAAATGGTTTGTCCTGTTTTCTTTTGATGCTTTCTATGAGTTTTCCTCTGGCTAACAGTTTTCTTTAACATATTTTTCTTTTCATTTTTAAAAGAGGTAAACATATTTTTGAAAAAAATATTTATTTATTTTAAAATTTTACTATTTTTTGGTTAAGTTTTTAACATTTTGACTTCTTAGAATTGAGAGAATAAATATTCCCACTGAAGTAAAATTTGTGGTGCACCTTTTCATGGGTAAAATACATTTAATGCAATAGTCTGATTCTATATTGGTTAGAGCAATATGAAGATTTTCAGGTAAAATGGTGGATTGAATGCTGGTGCCTAATTTCTTAGTATAGAAAACTTCTGAAAAAAATTAAGGAGAATATTTTAAAGGTATAAAACTTTGAGGGTGTGGAGAACTATTAGGGAGTCAAGAACAACAACTTTGGAAGGTAGAAGGCAGATGGAATAGTGTTAAGTGAACGAGCAGACCGGAATTGTCAGACAGGAGAAACCCAAATAATCAGTCACGAGCAGTGTAAACTTAGGATGATTCTGACTTCCATTGCAGAATTCCCCACAGCCTCGGGAACTGGGAACATCAGGTATCATTGGGAGTTGGGATAAACAGATGCTATAATGAAGAAGACCAGTTGTAAGCAGTTTAAGAGAGAGACAGTTAGGTAGTAGATCATGTTCTTAACACAAAACAGCCTGGGAACAGCTTATTCTAGATGGAAATGAAAAGTTCATTTTCTGAGAGGTTAGGCATGAGACTGGTCTAGGAAACAACAGGTTTACTTGGGGGACAGAGTTATCAAAATAGCAATCTTAAGGGAAAGAGTGATTAAGTGACAAAATGCATATCCCGCCCTGAAGACCAGAAACACTTCTGACACTTGACTCTCGCTCATATACAGGCAGTAAACCTTCTCAGTTTGGAAATTATAATTGGATCTGTTTGAAGTAAAAGTACAAAAATATTGCTATCAGGGGGTGGTTCAAGATACACCCATCTGCTGAGAGTTTTCAATTAACCTTTTAACCCCTACTCACAAATATATGTAGATATTCAAAGTTTACCAGAAAGTCTCTAATGAAAAAGAGAGAAAGAGAAACCAATTTGAAATTTCCAGTTTCTATTCTAGGTGTAAGAAACTCAGAAGTTGCTACTCTGTGCTAAAAACAAGTAACAACCTGAACAAACTGAAAAAATCAACAAACCTCAGGGCTATCAGGGAAGTAGAGACACAGGGTAAACTGCTGCTAGCAAAATCTGAGAGAGAAACAGGTGCATACAGATAATTACTCCTTACCAGAGCAGAAATTCATCAGTGAAACCTCTGTGGGAACCAATGCTGAGGTAGGGGAAGTGCCAACTGCAATTGACAAATTGCTAAGGCTCCGTGTGGACAAACATGAGAGTTAGACACTTCAAGAGGGCCCACTCATAGGAGGGCTGACTATTGTGAGTTTCAGCTCCTATTGTGAGTTTCAGTTATTCACAGTGAATATGGGAGAAAAATGCCTTGAACTTCCAGCAGGAGGATGGGAAAAGAAACCACTTTAACAAACATATACCAGAGCATTCTGTTCTTAACAAGGCCTGCCATCAAGAGAAACCATGTACCAGAACCTAACCTAACTGGGTGAAGGGAATCTCTAGCCCCTCCATCCATCCTGCCCCACCTAAAGGAGGTGGGGGGAGGAGGGGGCTGAGAAGCACTGGTGAAGTTCATAGTCCAAGGACAAAGGTTCACCAAGAGAATGAGACATACTTGTACTATTGTTTCCCCTTCTCCACACCTTGCCACTACGTTATTAAAAGCCCAATTACCAAAATTTATTTTACCCATTTGTTCACCTTTCGACAAAAAACCCACTGTTAGAATATACATGAATTAATTAATATCATTTATTGGACCCACACAGTGTATATTTTCCCTCATAAATACATTGACCCTAAAATATGGAAGTGCGTGAATAAATGAATTAATGATGGAGTGGGTTACTTTTTGTTAATAAACTAAACAGCCCTATTTATTCTAGATATATCTTTGTCAGCCAGGATATATTTCCTAAGCTTACTACACATTTAACGGGTGTGATTAAGAGGAACATCTGTGTGGGGTTTTTTTAAGGACATACTTACAGTAAATTCTATTATGGGCCGAGGGTCTGCATCCCACTGAGAAGGCAGATGGATAAATGTTTGGTTTAGGTACCAGAAGGAGATATGCTTCTGAATTAGTGATTTTAGTTCACCTTATCATCAACTGGAGAAACTTCATATGCCTCAAGGCTGTATCTTGATAAAGCTCTACTTCGACTTATGTCTTTCCTGTCCATTATTTTAAATTGTGTTTCACAGATAAAGATAAATTTATAATTTAAGTGCTGAATGCAGCAGTTGACTTCTTTTACAATTATATTGTTACTTTATTTGAATTATTCATACAATTTTTCTCCTTTAATTTACAAGGAAACCAAACTACTCAGAAAAATAAATGTATGTATGGTTTTAAGAAAACTATGATATTGTGTAAACATTAGATCACAAGAGGAATGTTTTTCAGAATTCAAGATGATAACACTTGACATATTGTTTCTTTTTGGTTTGCTTTTATGTGACTACACAGTTAATTTTTCACAAAAAGTGAACTAATATTAAATGAGATGGTAAGAATCAGGATTGTGAGATGTTCATATGGTTTATACAGCAGAAACAGCTGTTGGTGCCAATTATATAGTAATAAGCTTGAGCAGCTGCCAAAGGAATAAAACTAAGTTTGACTTGAAAGCAAGTAAGACATGATGCTCTAAAAGCTTCTGTTTCCCAGGACAAGTGAGTGCCTGTTTTTAATCTGTAGGTAATAATTGGAGCCAATGAAGCAAATGGACAAGGACACTCTGGCTTCATCTATGATCATTTTTGCCATTGTGATCTTAAATTTCTACATGTTAAAATTTTTTCTGCATCTTGCAAATGAAGATTAAATGGATGTATGATTTAAACATGTAGGCCCGTTTACATCAAATCACCATGCTGAATATACACACACGAGAAATAAGCTAAACATACAGATTGCCTCACTTATATTAAAACATAGCCCTTCTTTAGTGAAATTAAGCAGATGTTTAAAATTTTTCAACAAATTTTAAAAGTGACTTAAGACAGAAAATGAAGAAAATTATATCCAATTTAAGCTCTATGAAGTCTGTAGACAGGCTATGATTATCTATTATTAAAGCAACTGGTGTAAAGAATAGAAAACTTCTATATAGGAAGGAGGTGTCTTTTATTCACTTGGCCTTTTGAATTTCAGTGAGATGATAAATGAGAAATGCTTTTGTATTCAATGATCATCCATCTTTTTTGAGGCCCATCTTTTCTTTCATTAATTTATTTGTAGAAATTTAAAATTTGGGGTAGTGTAAAACAAACAGTTTTGATAATTAGCCAAGGAATGAAGCCTGGTTAATAGTTGGTAGTCTAAGAAATATTTAGTTATTTGTGTCATATATTTCTATCTACAAGTAATTGAAAACTTTAAAATTTCAAAATGTCAAATCCTACTTGTAGGAAGAGAAGAGTTTTATGTGGTGTTTTTTATTTTTTATTTTGCTGCTATTAAATACCAGATTCTGACTCTCTGATTCTTCAGTGGTTGAGAACGACAACAGTGTGATGGCCTTTGAAGTGTATGTATCTACCTTTTTGGAGCTGACAGCTTTTGGAGCTTGAGGTCTCAACTACTATAGAATTTCAAAAGTGACAAATTGTGCTGCAAATAATGATGAGGGTCTTTGCTCAGTGGCAAATAATGATGGGAGTCTTTGCTCAGATGGAGTTTGGGCACAAGGAGACCTCCATGCTCCTTTCTCTGTCTCTTGAACAGAGGAATTGCCAGTTTTTGCCACTTAGAAGACTCCTTAGAGTCATGTCTCCCACATACTACAAGCACTGCCAAATTATTCACTACAAAACCCTTAACAAAAGTGAAATGAATCATTGTTACTATCTTTTAAGTTACCCTGGAGATCAAACAATGAGCAGACCAAAATATTAATTAATCTCTCTATATAAAAGGCTAATATGCTAAGTGTTCTACCATCCAACCAGTCGCTATGATGTGCACTGACCACCAGGAGCAGGCGCTCAACACAGGAGCTGCCAAGCTGCAGTGACGGTTCTCAGGTGATGCACCCTGAACCCAGAGAGGAGGGAACCCAATTCCTCATGGGGTGGTGCAATTCCAACTTCAACCTTGGGTTATGTTGTTGCTGGGGCACTGTCGTCCCCAAATCTGACTTACTGCACACTTGCATTTGCATTCCACACCCTGTATGACAGCAACTTTGCAGAGTGCCCTCTCGCACTCTGGGGCCCCTCAGGGTATGTCAGAGAGCCAGTTTTGGCCAAATCTCTGCAGGCCAGGCCGAGGGACCCCACCTGCCGGAGGTACTTGCTCACTCCCTCACTTCACAGGCCAGGGAGGGACCATGGAGGTTGATTCCATGGTGTGTCCAGACCATCTGGTCCAGTCCTGCCCCACTGGCCACCTTCTAATTAATTTATTTTCAATGTGCATGAATCCATGCACCAGGTTACTAGTTAATAATAATAGCAAATCCAAGAAGACCCAGTGGCCAAGTGAAAAAATACAAGCAAAACTAATGGATTAGGCAACTCCTTATGAAATAGAACAGCTGGAGATAAATGTATCCTTCAAGGAGAAAAGGAAGAGCACTCAAGAAGACTCAAGTAGCACAAGGAAGAACTGAAGAAACCACAAAAATAACAACAAGCTAAGATTTGGGAACAGATTTCTGATTAATATTCTGCTTCATTGTCCATTATCAACTTGGATTCACCAATAGCATCTTCTAAAGTCTCTTCTGTATGCAGAGGAGAAGCTGGATACTGTATTTCCCAGAACCCCCTTTCCAATGTGATGCCCAGAATCATGTGAAATTTGGAAAGCAGAAAAGGAGGAGCTCTTATTTTCCAGAGGCCATTGCATCCTGATGTGAGATTCACTTCAGCATACTGGCAGTTCTTAAGAACCACTTGCTTTGCTACTGCAGACTGAGGCCGTTGAATGCCTTTCTGTATTAGTTTGCTAGAACTTCCATAACAAAAATACATCAGACCACGTGGCTTAACAACAAATTCCCCGCCCCCCCACTCATAATTCTGGTGGCTGGGAGTCCAAGGTCAGGATGCCAGCAAGATTGATTTCTCCTGAGGCCTTTCTCCTTCCCTTGCAAATGGCTCACTTCTCTCTGCTTGGTTCTCACAGGCCATCCCTCTGTGAACTCACACCCCCAGTGCATGTACTCATATCTCTTTGTATGTCCTCATCTCCAATCTTATAAGGACACCTATACTATTGGTTTAGTGTATGCAAGTATTCTCTTCTTATAAGGACATCAGTAGGATTGAATTAGGGAACACCCTAATGAACATACTTTAATGTAATTACTTTAATATATATATATATATATATATATTTTTTTTTTCAGAGAATAAGAGAGAGGGAGTGAGAGATAGAAACATCAATGATGAAAGAGAATCATTGATTGGCTGCCTCCTGCATGCCCCACACTGGGGATTGAGCCCACAACCTGAGCATGTGCCCTGACCGGGACTCAAACCATAACCTCCTGGTTCATAGGCCTGTGCTCAACCACTGAGCCACTCCAACTGCTCTGTAACTACCTATTTAAATGCTCTTTTTTTATATACAGTCACATTCTTAGGCACTGAGGGCTAGGGCTTCACATATCAATTTTGAGGGAACATAATTCAGTTCATAACATCTGCTTAGGTAATATAAGAATTTCTGTGGCTTTTCAGTAGGTTACTGTAAACTATCCACTTTGGTGCTTCAGGGTGAGATATTCAGCATTTGTTTCACTGGTTTGGATAGTGCTTCTCTAGAGTGTGGTTGTGGCTTACCTGATGTTTTCTTCCTCAGTTTCTGAAGAAATATGGAAATGCCTAATTCCTAATTCCTAATTTTAAACTTATGGAACTGGAATATAGTGTGGTTCTTCCCCACTCCCTTTCTTAATTTATCTATCAACCATCGATCAATCAATCATCCATCCCTATGTGTATTAGTTTGCTAGGGCTGCTGTAACAAAGAACTATGGACTTTGTAAGATTGGTTTCTTCTGAGACCTTTCTCCTTGGCTTATAGATGGCTGTCTTATCCTTGTGTCTTTACCTTGTCTTCCCTCTGTCTATGCTCAAAATTACTCTTCTTTAAAGGGTATCAGTCATATTGGATTTGTGCTCACCCTAATGAACTAATTATAACTTAATTACCTGATCTCCAGATATAGGCACATTATGAGGTACTTTAGGAATTCAACATATGAATTTTGTAGGAATACAATTCAGTCTATCTATCTATCATCTATTATCTATATATCAATAATCTATCTATCAACTAATTGCTAAACTATTTGAAAACATTTTACAAACCACATGATGTGTTACATGTTGATACATAGCATGTTCTTTACAATAAGGACTCTCTTCTATCTTATATAGGACTGGAAGGGGATATGAAGTCAGAGCGACATATTCCTATTGGCTTAGAAGAAAACAAACACCAATGTCATGACCTATGTGGGTCATGTGCCAAGTAACAGGACTTCTAGAAGCCAAAAGTGATTCTTGGCATTATCTAGCAGGTAAATGGGAACTTTAGTAATAGAACTATGAGAAAAATCAGTGCCAAAATCAGTGGCTCGGAAGAGAATCCTGAGCCCTGTGTGAGAACAGAAGCCCCAGCTAACACCTTGATTTTAGTCTAGTGATATCCTGAGCAGAGAATCCTGATAACTCATATTCCTGACCATGGAAAATGTGATATAATAAAGTTGTGTTGTTTTAAGTCACTGAGTTTATGGTAAAGTCTTACACAATTACAAAAGCTAGGATACCCTTTTATTTTTAGAGTAGGCCATTTGGCAACATCTGAATATATTTTAGGTTGCTACAAGTTGAAGGACAGTCCTATTTGTCTACAGGACATAAAGACCAGGGATGCTCTGAAACATCCTACAATGTGCAGGACAGCCCCTTGATAGCACAGGATTTTGCATCCTTAAAAATTTAATAGTGCCAAGGTTGAGAAAGCCTGGGCTTGGGTATTTTATTATAATCATCTCCAACTGGAAGAGAAAAAATAAATTTGAGTTCAGATCTTGATAATACAAACAGCTTCCTAGGAATAAATTAGAGAGTTTTACTAACTGCATAAATTTTCTTTGAGATGTCAGAATACTATTAAATACTACCCAATGGAGAATATTATATTCCAAGTTTCCAAAGTGAATCTGCCACTTCTTATATGTAAGCATTAAGTTTAAAGTTACGTTTTGATATTAATAAGAAATTATCACCTCAATGACAAAATCAAAGATCATACAGTTTGGAACATTTTTCTCAAGATGTATAAAATGATCGAATTTTTAAAATTTTGTATTGACTTTTACTTTCTGAGAATATTGTTATACGTTTTGCAGGGTCTCAGTAACAACATTTAATTGATAGAAACAATTCGGTATTTGGCCTCTGCACTCCCGTTGTCACATTTACATTCCACACTTCCACCAGGAAAGCTGCCTAGGTCTCTGGCAGATAGATATCTGTTTGAAAAATCCGGTGCATGCCACAGGATTCCGAAGTTTGTGGGTGGCATGAACACACAAAGACGAGGTTATTATACCTTTTATAATTCTAAAGCAAAAGACATATACTAGACAGAAAGGTTAATAAATATATAAATAAAAGCTATAGCTGATGACATGCTTTAGCTGCTTATAACCCTTCGACATGATAAATTAAACATTCAATGTGTAAGTTTGGAGCCCATTTTCTTCAGGGCTGTTCTTACACTCAGCAGGACGTTTTAGTCTTATTGTGTGCTCTTTAAGGAGAATTTTAAATAACAGAAAAGCATTCTAAAAGCACAGGTTGCCTACAAGTTACTACCAGCTGTCAGTCAATGAGAGTCCACAAATGCAGACCCTCTGTTATTTGATATGAATTCCAACACTCTCTTTCTGACACAAACCATCAGAACATTTAACAGAGAACAGGTAAATAAGCATGAAACATCCATAGTGACAGGATTGCAAAAACATGTTGAATATGAATGTTCACTTACAGGGGATAAAACCAATATAGAAAAATCTAATCTTTGTTCATAATACTCCATCTTGACTGATTACAAAATAAGACTCCCTATCCTCTTAGTCATAGTCTCAAATCTCTGCAAAGACAAATGTTTTACGTGTGTGGTTATTCTTTTCTATTTATAATTAGAGTAGCCTTCAAGAAGAATAAAAAGGCAAACAGCAAAAACTAAGCAAATGTGAAGTTTTATTCAGAAGTGACTTATCTGATAAAGTCAGCTATCTCAAATTTACAAAGAGCATAAAGTATCAAAAGATCTACCAGAGAAACCAAAACAAATATTAGCATATCCATACGTGAATAATATGGGCAAGCACATACAGATCCAGTTCTGAGGGCTGTCTTTAGATAGTAATTTATTTCATACTCATAGGGAACTTTTGAGATAAGCACTATATTTCCTTTTGATAAATGAAAGAACTGAACCAGAAACAGTTTAAATAATTTTAGGAACAAAGTTCAGCCTTCAAGGAGTTAATAAATATTCAAAATTATTCATTTTAACCAATTCAGGCCTCTATTTAGTCTTTATTCATGCATTTGTTTAGTGTTTACAGTCCTCTGAACTGTGTGATTTGCATACAAAGAAGGCATTAGGACTTGACAAATAACAAAAGTCAAAACAAGAAGGCAGTTAGATTAACAGTAAACAATGCTATGTAATTGAACTTCATATTGTTTTATAGCCATTTCAACATATCATCATTGTCAATTATATTTATGGCAGCCTAAAGTTGCCAAGAAGATTTAATTTATGTTCACATAAAATTTTGGTTAAGAAAGAATGCAGTACAGTTATAAACTTTTATTCTGGATAGCTTATTTAGGTTTTGGACTAAATACTTATATTATTTAAAATTATATTTAGATTTATTTTCTTTATGTTTGCTCCAGAGCTTGTCATATACATTTTATTTTGTCAAAATCTACTTCAGATTTATACTAACATACTCCCAATGAGAGGCAGAACTGCTACTCTATAGCTTTATTTTGTCTTTCCCTTTTTTCCTATTATTGTTATACATATTGCATCAATATGCTACAAAATCAACAATACATTGCTATTATTTTGTATAATTTCATGTCCATTGTAGGAGCTGAGAAAAGTAAGGAGAGGAAGTATATATTTATATACTATTTATAGATTTCACTAGAGGCCTGGCGCATGAAATTCATGGGGGGGGCGGCCCTCAGCCCGGCCTTCCCCTTCTCAAAGTCTGGGAGCCCTCAGGGGATGCCCTACTGATGGCCACAGTTTGGCCTCCCTCTGCCAGAGGTGACTGGCTGATCAGGGAAAGGCACTGCCCCCATCACCCCCTTGCTGCTGCTGCCTCTGGCCTCCCTCTGCAGGAGGCGACCTGGCAATCAGGGGAAGGCGACACCCCCATCATGCCTCTGCTGCCACCACTGCCAGCCACAAGGCTGCCTGAGCCTCGGCCTTCACAGACACTGAGGCTTGCCTGAGCCTCAGGCCGGCCCTGGGTAAGCGGCAGCCGCCATCGTGTCCCCAACACTGCAAGTCCCTGCTCCAGTCCCTGATGCTGCAAGTCCCTGCCCACCTGCATCTGCTGCGCATACAGCCTGCTGATCGGTGGTTACTGTGATAGCATCCCAACCAATTTGCATATTACCCTATTATTAGATTATTAGATTATATTTACCTCTTATATTTAAGGTTTTCTTCATTTGTTCCTGTGGGTTTGAGTCTCCATCTTGCTCCTACCCATTATCTTTGTGCTTCTTTGGCAAACATATTACATTTCTAGATGTTATAGGGCAATAGTATAATTACATACGTATTTTATACAATTGCTCTTTAAATCAGTTAAAAGAAGGACATATATGAATTTACATGATACTTCAAATTACATAATTACCTTCACCAGTAAATTCCAATAAAGAAATTTTAATTATTATACTTTTTAACTAGAAATTCCATTTAATATTTTAAATTTATCTTTATTGTTGAAAGTATTACAGACGTCCAATTTCTCCTCCCCATTGGTCCTCTCTAATCTTGCCCCCTCCCTCAGCTTTCACTGCACTATTGTCCTGTGTCCACGGGTTATGCATATATGCATTTAAGTTCTTTGGTTAATCTCTTCCATTTGATTTCTTAAAAAATATTTCTAATTCTTTATATATTCTATTTGATGTGACATTATCTTCAAATTTTTCTATACTTCATGGTTTCCTTAAGTTCTATATTTATTATTATGATTACTGTGAAATCTGACATCCAGTTGCCTTATTTTGTGTTTTTTTGTCTCTTTTACTGTGTATAGGTCACAGTCTCTGTTCTTTGCCTGATCATAATTTCTTATTAACTGGACCTTTTATTTTAGCAACCCTTGGTACTGATTCCTCTTGAGGGCTCGCTTTGTTGTTGATTGTTTATTTGTTTTAGTGAAATTAATTTCCACAATACTGTGCAGCTTTTGGTATCATTTCTTGGAAGGTGGGCCTTGAGCATGTGCACAGCCACCCAGAGATGGCAGTGGTTTAGAAGAGCTCTCTTTCCTTGATTTATCTGTCAATACATATGTTTCATTTGGTATTATAGCCCACATTTTAGGCTCTCCTAACTGTTGATTTATTGCTCTATAGTTTTTGACAATGTTTTGGTGCATAAATTGCTCAGCAGTCAGATCCAGTTAAATTCAGGAGTTAAATTAAGGCCAGTTTTTGAGATTTATTCTGACTCTAGCAGACTATTTTTAGCTATCTCTTTTTCTTATTCTCTACGGTAAACTAGATGGTCTGTGGTTTAGCTTGTAGTTCTTAATTAAGTCGTTCTTTTTAAGTATCCTTACTTCCCCATACTCTGTTTCAAATAAAGTCAGTTACCTTGGGGAGAGTTTTGGAGCTTTCCATTATTATGGCTTTCCTCTCCTGTTGGGAAAACTCTCTGAGCTCTATGTGCTAAACATGGCTGTAGCCTCTGGTTCCCTCAATTTTCCTCTCCCAGCATCCAATGACTGCACAACAAGTAAGCTGGAGTGAGGACACTCATGGCTCCAGGACTTTTGGCTGACCATACCTGATGTAGAACCTCCATCCTATGTGTAGGGGCTTGATAGAGGAAGGGAGCTCCTGAACTATTGGATATATTCACCAGGTAAGGTACTTAGTCTCTTCAATTTAGTGTTGGAGTGGATGAGAAATGTGACCTGCCCCTCACAGGTATGGTAACTCTTTATTGGGAGATCAGAACATAATAATCTCTATCCATCCTGTTGGCCATATCCACCTTCATCAAGCTGCTCTGGGTGGTGGGAGGGAGGGAGTGGGTTGTGGCTTAAATGCACAGATTCTCACTGTTCTTACATAACTTTAGGTGATTTTCTAAAATAAACGTTTCCCCCCCCTTTAATCTATGACCTTGGGACAATTTTCAGAGACCTTATTTATGTATATAACTGGTTTTCAATCAGCTTTGCTTGTTTTTCTAGGGTTAAGGTCTGCAGAGCTCCTTTTAGTGCCCTTATGGATATAGAACAAATACTCATTTTTAAAGAGCCTTTTAGTCATCTGAATATGCTTTTAATGTAAAGGATAATATCTGTCCTCAATAATGTGAGATAAATGAGGTATAAACATAAAAGCTTAGTATCAATTTAGAATATACTAATTTCATTTCTCTTGGTCGAAAGATTACTTAAAATAAGATAAAAGACATCAGTACTCTATAATCCAGTTTGCTATTGCCAGCAACTGGGTCACATATTTACAAATATCATTTGTAAGTTACACAACACATTACTGAAAGTGTATTACTTGCTGTTATTATGATTTTCACGTTACAGTGACTTTCACTCCCCCAACCCCCCACCGCCATCTCAGCAGCCCACAGAATTGATTTCTTTCAGAACACTTTGGGGCATTTCTTAATCGTCACCAATATCATCATCGTCATAGTGTTTATTATTCCTTTTATTCCCTGAATTTCAAACTCAATTTATTTTTCTTCTGGCTGAGAATCAAGAAGATTGGTCCGATTTGTTTGAGAAATATTTATTGGTTTGGAATTAATTCATTGTATGAACATTGGTAGAAAGTTGCTTTGTCAGTTACTATTCTAAGCACGGGGATTAGGGATACTCATTGAGAGGTGAGGCATTATTCCAGCTTTCAGCGAGTTTACCATAATGTACTAGTCAAAGGGAGTTTAGAGAATATATAAATGCAATATTTTTATGAAAAATAAAACATTTAAGTAACAGGATTCTGTTAGTGCAAAAAGAAATGGGTGACCAATTTTATTTGAACTGGAAAACTTCTGGACAGCTTGCCCCTTGTGATGTGACTTGATTTAGAGATTCAGTATTCTAGGCATACTTGCCAATATAAGTATTTTGGGATGAGAAAGTAGTTCTATTTAACTCAGATCTCGGATGTATAGGAGCAGAATGTGAAGACAGTACCTCTAGGGAGTTAGGCAGGGACCAAATTATGGTGAATTCTTCATACTATGCCAAGGATATTTCACTTTATCTAGCAGGCAACAGGAAGCACTGGAATGAATAGTTTGAAGTTGGGAAGCAATGGGTTCACATTTTCATTGTTGTTGTTGTTATTAGTTTTAGTAAGATTTATCTGCCAAATTTTAGAAGATAAATTACCTAAAATAGTTAAGAGACTACACTGGCAGTCCAGATAAGAGATAATTTCCTGAAATAAAGCTACACCAATGGAGATGAAGCAGGGAGGGTAGGTATAAAAGTTGTCAAGAAGGTAGGGGAAAGAGAACTGTGTTACTAATTTATGTACAGACTAAAATGATTAAAATATTTGACGAGAAATTTTAGGCTTTATGATTGTGTGACTGCATTAATGGTGATGTGATTAAAGGGTATTGATCTTTGGAGGAAAATTAACGCTTTCAGTTTTAGACACTGTGGTTTTGATATACCCATGGGATACCATTTAGTCCCATTTGGTAGGCAGTTGAATATATAGGTTTAAAGAGTAGAGGCAAGATCTTTGCTAGAGATATATATTTGGAACTCATTCACATGCAGAGATTCATGAAGTCATGGAAGTACAAACATCTCAGTTTAAAAATGTGAAAACTGAAGGCAGACTTCTCTGGGGGGAAAACATTTAAGCAAAGGCAAGAGAGCATTCAGGAGAGGAATCTACTTTCCCAACATTAGCAAGTATCTGATATGTCCTTCATTAATTTGCTAATTTGTTAAATGATAACTTAAGATGACAGATTTATCTCCTGGTTTGTTCCAGGTAAATAATCATGATGATACATGTTGATGCAAGCAAATAACTCTACACGTTTCATTAGAGGAAACAAATTAATGTGATAAGGAATTCTTTTAAAAGGTATAATGAATACATGTATGTATCTGTGATAAAATAGCTGTTCTAAAAACTTCATGTAAGTGAATTAACAGGTATCTCATGTATTTCTCATGGCTCCACTTCAAAATGCCTTAATTCTCTTACATAAATAAAAGCATGTTGACCTTGATTTATAGTCATTTATTAATTCATTGAACATTTATACTCTGCTTACATTTTGACCAAAGTTTTTATATGTGGAGATTATGTATTCAAGAGATTAGATAAACCATTATATGAAGTCATATAACTACACAAACAAGCTTTTTGATTTCTCCTAAATAATTATCTTATAATCTTATAAACAAAATTATTAAAACACTTTGTCTCTATACTAGACCCTTGTAGTATGTGTAGTTCCATGCTTGATAATTTATAATTCTTTGCAATTTGTAGTGCTTTACAATTCTGTAAGAAAGCATTTCCTTTCCACTCATCTAGACTTTGGAATGAATAAAATGCAAATGCCTTGCTTGTGTTCCACACTTAATGATACGGAAGATTTGAACCAGTTGTGTTTCATTCCCAGCTCCATATTTTCTTCTGTAGTGTCATATTATCTTGCCAGGGAGACTGATTCTCCATAAGCCCTGAAGGTCCAAAGGGAATCTCCTTAAAAATACTCTTTATAATGCTCACAAAGTTTATTACATATAACTTTTCATTCATGAACTTTATGATTTTTCAATAATTTCAACATAGCCAAATATTTAGCCACTGTTTCAAAAGTTAGTAGATTAAAATCTGACTTGTGCTTTGAAACTAGATAGATAAATGTGGCTGTAGATATGCATATACTTTTAGATACCCATGTAAATATGCACATGTACATAAACATAAACACAGACCTAGACATAACATACAGATATTGGGGTCTTTGTTATAGTTTTTGCTAAGTACAAACAACTAAATGTACACAAGTTTACTCCTTGTACTCTCCGAAAGCCCTGCTTTTCCTCCGAATACCTGAGTTTTATGTACCAAATGTTGTTAAAAGGAAGTAACATTCTGTAAAAATACTTTCTAACTATTACAAAGTGGAAAGTGAATGAGAATAAGAAAGGAGGGATAGAAGGGGTTTCCTGTCAGGCCTGTGCTGAACTTCCCACACTCTTTCTGACCAAAGCCCTTGTTCTGCTTCTCACTAATGATCTGAGCTTGAGGCAGTTATTTTGAAACGAAGGCCCATGTTAATATAGGAACATGGCCCTTAGTGCCTTCATTTTTCATATACAAGCTTTACTTTCCACACAAGCATTGGCAACATTGGATTAGTATAAGTTTTATCCTTTGTCATTCTCATATAACTAAATTTAATTATATATATATGGAGAGAGAATGTGTGTGAGGAGAAAGTGTATGTGTGAGAGATAAATGCTGTAATATATCAAATGTTTCTATATATTTTCAATATCTTACAGCTGTAAAAATATAGGGATAACTGATTACTTTGCAAATGTTTGAAATTTTAGTTTTGTATGTAGGCTGTGTACCAAAATCGTCATTTTCTTTAGTTAAAGCAGAACTCATGACTAACCAAAGGAAGTGTCATGTTTTGATAAACATTCTGTTTGCACTAAAATACACATATAATCCTGGATAAAAATTTGGGAGAGTTGAACTTTTAACCATAAAATAAATATACTTAAGTTACCAAGACTTTACCTTCTTCCTTTCTGAGTTGGAAAATTTCCATAGCTATGCTTGAATATGAAGACCTCACAAGGAGGATCCGTTTTCTACAGAGACTTTTCCGGAAATTCTACACAGAAGAAAAATATTGCATTCCATATATGGTGATATGCAGCATGCTTTCTACTTTTGAACCAGATGGACTAAAGATGAATTGATGAAATGCAAGTTCCTCCTTAGTATACATAGCAATATTTCAAATACAACTATTAATATATGTTCATCCAATTATCTCTTGTGCTTTAAAATTATTTTTGCTGGAACAAAGGGGTTTGAAAAATGAAAACCTGGCTCTGGAGGTTTGTGAAAAAGGAACATTTTATAACGAGTGTTGTATCCTTCTCACAAATGTGAAATGATAAAACTAGGGATCATAGGCTGACAGTTTTCACAAACAATAGCTAGGACAGGAGAGAAGGCAAGGGCAGGAGCATTCGGCCAGAAACATCATTTCTTGTTCCCAGCCCATGAACTATATTTTTTTGGGAAAATATCACTTCCCCCTCATTGCAAATTATATCATTTTAAAATCACCAGGTAAAATAGCAGCATTAAAATATCTTACAAGTGTTTTGCTAGTATTCCCTTAAAAAGTTTGAAAAAATCATTTTTTATGAATAATGCATTTCTATAGATATTCATTCAGTTCAAGTAGACAACTTGATACTTTCCTTTACATCTAGAAACCTTTTTTCATTTCTTCTTCTTAACTTACCTCTCTCTCCTTCAATCACTAAAGTGCCTGTAATTCATTCTCACATCTTCATAATGAACACATTCATAAATATAAGTTATGATTTCAGCATTAATCTTCCAGTTTTGTGACTTTGCATCAGTTATTTTCTCAGCTTGAATCACTCATACATTTATCTATCAAATATTTTTAAAAAGCCATTTCCAGCCGTTGCCAAATGGCTCAGTTGGTTGCATCATCTGTACATCAAGTTCATCCCCTGTCAGGATGCATATAGGAGGCAACCATTCAATGTTTCTCTCAAATCAATATTTCTCTCTCTCCTTTCCCCTTTCTCTCTCTCTCAAAACAGTAAACATGTTCAGGGGATTAAAATAATAATTTCCATTATGAGAAGTTGATTTTTTTCCAGGTAGAACGAGTTGACTCATCCAGTGTGTTTCTATAACCCTTGCCAATGCTGCCATTTTAACATTTTTATGCTGTATTGTCATTACATGTCAGGTGTATCTAGAACACCTAAGCACCTAGAATAAACACTATAATCACCAAACATAAGTTTGGGTACAAATAAGCTGTGAAAATGCTCAATGAATTGATGAAAGAAAGAAATGTTTATGTAATGAGACAGGACATGTGTGCTGTATAAAAATTATTGAATTAAGTAAATATTTATCCTCCAAAACAAATTAAAAAAAAAAAAAACTAGATGGGAATAAAACTACTTAGTATAATTTCTAAAGAACTATATTTTAAGAATAAATTATAATTGGTCCATATATTTAAAAGTAGAAATACTTTAATTATAAAATATATATATATATATATATATATATATATATATATATATATATATATATGCCTAAGCGACTGTTCGACCGTTTGACTAGTAGCTATGATGTGCACTGACCACCAGGGGGCAGACACTCAATGCACAGGAATGGGCACATGGAACAGACTGATGAATCTCAGAGCGATGTGGTGATGGGGAGGGAGGGAAGAGATTAACCAAAGATCTTATAAGCATACTAGTGGCCTGGTGCATGGATTTGTGCACCAGTGGAGTCCCTTGGCCTGGCCTGCGGGGATTGGGCTGAAACTGGCCTGGTGCATGGTTTTGTTCTCTGGTGGGTCCTTCAGCCTGGCCTGTAGGGACCAGGCCAAAGCCTGCAGTCCTACATCCCTGAGGGTTCATGGATTGCCAGAGGGCACAGGCCAGGGTGAGGGGCCTGTACACTGGGTCTCTAGTCTTATATATTTTTAAGCCTAAAAGAGTTGTGCCAGAGGCATTGTTAACCTAATGGAATGTACAATAAATGTTACTGTAAATTTTTAAAAAAAATCCATGAACCCCCAAAAGACACGGGCTGTGTTTCCTCTCATTTGATTATTTAATATGCTTCATATTCTAAACTCTCTTTGAATGCAACTTGATCTATTTTTATAATACTAAGAAAATAATGCATGTAAACAAACAATATAATTTATTAGTTTTAATGCATGAAATCTAGAAAATATGTATTATGTATACATACATATCTAGTTTCTATGGTGACCTGGTCACTTGGAATATAGTTTGCATGAATAATAGTACACAGTCATCACTTTGAATTTCCTGACCTATCTTTTCTGTTTAAATGCTGCATTTGCAGATTTTAGTAGCTAGCATTCAGCATATCTTATAAACTGCATTAATGTTGACTGTTTGGAGCTTGACAGTTACTTTAGAAAAAAGTTTAAATTTTCTTTGAAAAGTTTTATTTTGATTTTAAATAAGCTCTCAGATTACAGCAAAACAAAATAAATATGGAAGATTCAGTAAATTACACAATTTATTTAGTTGCCCATAGCTTTCAAATTAAAGATAAGAAAAAAACACACAAGTATTTTTATATTGATAAGGCATGGATTAAAAAGCATTTGAGGCAACCTTAAGTTAACATGATGTTTCTATAATTAGCCTTAAGCCACTATGTTTATAATGTCAATATAAAGTTTATAATGTTATAGAAAGAAAAATGAGCCAGATACCTGCGATCCTAATGTGATCTGTTGGTGTCACTTATGTTGTATGGCACAAAGTAATAAACTTTTTAAATTCTTAGTTATCTTCTCTATACAATGAGAAGTAATAAAAACATAAGTTCCTCTCTCTCTCTAACTCTGTAAGTCTGAAAGCCTGTATATACTTCAAATTAAAAAATAACGATGTGTTTTTTAAAAAATCTTAATAATTGAATGTTTTATAATAACAAAATAGGATTAAAAAATAAATATACCTAGCAGTTGGGTAATGTTACATGATCTATGGCATATGGTATAATAAATATTTTTATTAAGTGATAAATATGTGAACTGTATATATAAAAAGAAATGTTTACATATAATAGCATATTAAAATGTTACAAAAACTGATTGTACTGAAGGCAGTTCTATAAAAAGTAAGAGCTCATATGAAAAGGTTCAAAGATATCAGGTTCAATTAAAATATTGTGGTAGAAGTATGATTTGTTTTTGTTGCTATTATTTATTTGTTCAATTATACTTGTTTAAATATGTAATATTTTTTTCAGAGCTGAAACCTTATATTTAATTGACTACATAAGTCTAGCATATGAATGTACTATTATTTAACCCTTGCCCTTTCTTTGCACATTATAAGTCTCTTTCTTTATTTTACTTATTTATTTTTAAACTATCATTGAAAGTATTACATGTCCTATTTTTCTCCCATTGATCCCTTTGGTCCCTCCCCAACCTCCACCTCAGGCCTCTACCACCCTATTGTCTGTGTCCATGGGTTATGCAAATTCTTTGGTTGACCTGTCCCTAACCACTCACCAACCCTCACCTTTCCTCTGAGATTGGACAGTCTGTTCCACGCTTCTGTGTCTCTGGATCTATTTTGTTCAACAACTGTTTGTTCATTAGATTCCACATATGAGTGAGATAATGCGATGCTTGTCTTTCTCTGACTGGCTTATTAGTATAATACTCTCCAGGTGCCTGGATGCTGTCTCAAAGGGAAGAGATCCTTTTTTTTTTTTTTACTGCTGTATAGTATTCCATGGTGTAAATGTACCACAGCTTTTTTTCCCACTTATCTACTAATGGGCACTGCTATGAACATAGGGGTGCATACATTCTATCTGATTGGTGTTTTGGGTTTCTTAGGATATATTCCTAGAAGTGGGATCACTGGGTCAAATGGCAGTTCCATATTTAATTTTTTGAGGAAACTCCATACTGTTTTCCATAATTGCTACACAGTCTGCATTCCCCAAAACTGCCAGCAAAGTGGGCATAAAGTGATCATTCCTCAACATGATAAAGGCCATATATGACAAATCCACAGAGGACACCATACTCATTGGACAAAACCTAAAACCATTTTCCCTAAGAACAGAAACAAGACAGGGATGTCTGCTTTCACCATTCTTATTTAACATAACACTGGAAGTTCTAGCGACAGCTATCAGACAAGAAGAAAACATAAAACGCATCCAAATTGAAAGGAGGAAGTAAAACTGTCATTATCACAAATGACAAGAAAGTGTACATGGACAACCCTAAAGACTCCACCAAAAAACTACTAGATTTAATAAAAGAATTTGGCAATGTAGCAGGATATAAAATTAATACCCAGAAATCAATGGCATTTTTATACACCAATTGGAATTCTCAGAAAGAGAAACTAAACAAACAATCCCATAGCAACAAAAAAATAGCAACAAAAAAATAGTAAGTACTTAAGAATAAACTTAACCAAGGAGGTAAAAGACTTATACTTGGAAAACTATGGGATGTTAAAAAAATAGATAGAAGAAAATATAAACAAGTGGAAGAGTATACCGTGTTCGTGGATTGGTAGAATTAACATCATTAAAATGTTCATACTACCCAAAGCAATCTATAGATTCAAGGAAAGCCCTATTATCAATGGCATATTTCACAGATCTAGAACAAATACTCCAAAAATTTATATGGAACCAAAAAAAAAAAAAAAAACCCGAATAGCAGCAGCAAACTTGAGAAAGAAGAACAAAATTGAAGGGAACCAGAATACCAGATATCAAGTTATACTAAAAGCCACTGTAATCAAAACAGCTTGGTAGTGACACAACAATAGACATATACTAGTAGATCAATGGAATAGAACAAAGACCCCAGAAATAGAGTCAAGCCATTATGCTCAATTAATATTTGACTAAGGAGGC
The DNA here is from genome assembly GCF_963259705.1 of Myotis daubentonii. Classification (NCBI taxonomy): domain Eukaryota; kingdom Metazoa; phylum Chordata; class Mammalia; order Chiroptera; family Vespertilionidae; genus Myotis; species Myotis daubentonii. The sequence goes on from NC_081843.1 coordinate 55,154,657, forward strand.
AAGAGCATACAATGAAGTCAAGATAGTCTCTTCAATAAATGGCCTCGGAAAATTGGATAGATACATGCAAAAAAATAAAACCGGACCACCAACTTATGCCATACATGAGAATAAACTCAAAATGGATAGCAGACTTAAATGTAAGATGTGAAACCATAAAAATCCTAGGACCGTGGTTGGCAAACCGCGGCTCGCGAGCCACATGCAGCTCTTTGGCCCCTTGATTGTGACTCTTCTACAAAGTACCACGTGTGGGCGCGCACGTACAGTGCGATTGAAACTTTGTGGCCCATGCGTAGAAGTTGGTATTTTGTGGAAGAGCTGGTATTTGGTGGAAGAGCCACACTCAAGGGGCCAAAGAGCCGCATGTGGCTTTCAAGCCACGGTTTGCCAAGCCACGGTTTGGCGACCACTGTCCTAGAAGATACCATAGGCAACAAAATCTCAGATATCTCTTGTAGCAATATGGAAACTAAGGAGAAAAAAAAACAAATGGGACTACATAAAAATATTTTTAAAAGCATTAAAAAGAAGCAAAAGAACTTAACATCAGTTAATTGTGAAAGAAAATTGATTGGGCACACAAGTAGGGAAACAATACCCTTAAGATCACAAGCAGTTAAGAGGATATAGCTCTATGTCAGATGTGCTTTGGGTTCGCACATATGGCTACATTTAGGCCTTGCTAATTCAAACAAGTTAGTTAACCTAATATTGATTATGTCACATGGAAATGGGAAAAATAACTTAAAATGCCTCCTAAAATCAATTCAAAGTTTATAAGTAAAAGCAGGTAAAGTTCTTATCATAATACTTAACTAGTAAATATTTAATAACACCACACCATAACTTATTAGATAGAAAATAGAGGATATTTGCTCTTCTAGAGACATAGAAACACAAAAGTTATAATATGGTTATCCTAATATAAAAACGTTTCATTGAGGTTTAGTGGTTTTAGTTATGTGACTTTACATACGAGTGAATGGAATCAAAGGGAAATCATTTAATGAAATGTAACAGGCAATCGGGCTTTTTGGCTTGGCCTCTGTATATATTGCCAAGATGCAAAATGTAATTAACACTCATGCATTGAAATGGGTGAATATGATATCTAAAGTAGTTAGTCATAGAAATATATACCAGTAACTCTAAAAATGTGAGTGATTGCTGTAGGAATATTAAATTAAATGAAATTGCAACAAAAGGGATTTAACAAAGATAATAACTTGACAATAGGACTACATAGAAATGTCACTCAGTAATTAAATCCTAAAGTTTTGTTTAAAAAAATAAATGAGAACATGGTCATGAGATTAGGAAAACGTGATTTAATTTTTTACTTTCTTTATTCATTATTCTGCAATGAAAGTGTTTATGGGTACATTGACATGCATGGTTAGGAGAAATAATTGAGCTAAACTAAGAGTATTTACCTGTACCTGACATTACCAAGCATCTCGTATCTTTATAGTTTTTTTAAAAAAATATATTTTATTGATTTCTTACAGAGAGTAAGGGAGAGAGATAGAGAGTCAGAAACATCGATGAGAGAGAAACATCGATCAGCTGCCTCCTGCACACCCCCTACTGGGGATGTGCCTGCAACCAAGGTACATGCCCTTGACTGGAATCGAACCTGGGACCTTTCAGTCCTCAGGCCGACTCTCTATCCACTGAGCCAAACCAGTCAGGGCATCTTTATAGTTTTATTATGTAAATCTTAAGATAAAGAATTGTGTGTGTGTGTGTGTGTGTGTGTGTGTGTGTGTGTGTATGTGGAATAATGAGTCAATTTATTAACTCCATGAAATCAGATCACTCTGTATTATATCAACACTTTATAAAAGACAGCAACATAACCTGAAATCCTTTAAATACTTGAGATGGACCAGAAGCCTTAAATCTTGTCATCTTGTGTTGCTTTTTTTAAAACTAAATTTATTGGGGTGACATTGGTTAATAAAATTTTGTGGGTTTCACAGGTGAACAATTCTATAATCCATAAGCTGTATATTGTATTGTGAGTTCACTACCCTAAGTCAAGTCTCCTTCCATCACCATTTATACCCCCCTGTACCCTCTTCTATCTCCCCCCACCGCCCTTGTCCTTGCCCTCTGGTAATCACCATGCCATCATATGTGTCTATGAGGAGGGCTTTTCCCCCCTCTTAATCCCTTTGCCTTTTTTTACCTAGCCCTGCAACAACCCTTCCCTCCAACAACTGTCCATCTGTTCTCTATGAGTCTATTTCAATTTTGTTAGTTTACTTTGTTCATTAGATTCCACATATAAGTGAAATCATGTAGTACTTGTCTTTCTCTGACTGGCTTATTTCAGTTAGTATAATGCTCTCTAGGATTATGCATGTTGTTGCAAAAGGTAAGATTTCCTTCTTTTTTAAAGCCAGGTAGTATTCCATTGTGTCCAAGAACTATACCTCTTTTGTCCACTGATCTACTAATGGACACTAGAGCTGCTTCCAAATCTTGGCAAGTGTAAATAACACTGCAAGGAACATACACTAAAAAAATGGAAACTATAGGAGGCAATAGATATGTTAATTACTTGATGGGGAAAATGCTTCTGTGTATACATATATCAAATCATCAAATTGTATACTTTAAATATAAATATATATATACATATATATATATATATATACATATACATATATGTATATGTATATATAATTTTATTTTTATCTATATATATAAGAGCCTAAGTGACCATTACAATGGAACAACCTGTCGACCAGTCACTATGACACACTGACCACCAGGGGGCAGACATGCAATGCAGGAGCTGCCCCCTGGTGGTCAGTGTGCTCCCACAGGGGGAGCACTGCTCAGCCAAAAGCCAGGCTCACAGCTGGTAAGCACAGCTGCAGTGGCAGGAGCCTATTATGATTCCACAGCAGTGCTACCAAGCCACCGTGGCAGGTGCAGTGGGCCAGATGAGCGCAGGTGGCACAGTGCCTGGCCCAGGCTTGAGCTCCGGCCTGGCCGCCTTCCGCTTGGCACACTGCTACATCCCCTGAGGGGTCCTGGATAGCGAGAGGGCACAGGTCAGGCTGAAGGACCACCCCCCCCGCCCCATGCACAAATCTGTGAACTAGGCCTCTAGTACTTCAATAAAGCTCTGAAAAAAAAAGGTCACTAAATCTGCTCAAAGAAATGATTAAAAGGTAGTGGGTTTCCTTTTTTATTTTATTAAATTTATTGGGGTGACATTGGTTAATAAAAGTACATAGGTTTAAAGTGGGTTTTCTTTTTGATTTTATGTATTAGGTAATTTTAAGTTAACGCACATTTTTTAAACATCTAATTGTTATAACTCAGTTACCTCTCATGTGCCCACTGACAGTATTTACTAATATAAAAGAAAAAGTAAATACAGAGTCTCTCTAAGATTCCATGATTTAAGCTGTGTACTGAAAAGATAAAATAATTTAATATATTTCTATATGATTGAGGAAGTACTTACAGTGAAAATGGCTTATTTTTTTCTATTCATATTTGGTAGTGTTTCAAAGTAGGAAAATGTCACCTTGATGGACTTCGCTTCTTAAAGATTTTTTTTAAAACATGGTCCTATATACAGATTTTGTAAATTAGTAATCCATACATGTAACCTATATGTTCATGTTGACTAATGTCACCCCAATAAAATTTAAAATAATTTTGAAAAGACTTTCTTAAATGACAATTTTTCATTCTCCTTTTTTTCATATGTTTTTAAAATTTATTTCAGAGAGGGGAAGGGAAGGGGAGAGAGAGATAGAAACATAGATGAGAGGGAAACATCCATCTGTTGCCTCCTGTATACCTCCTACTCGAGGGTCAAGCCTGCAATTTGGGTATGTGCCCTGACCAGGAATGGAACCATAACCTCCTGGTTCATGGGAAGACATTCAACCAACTGAGGCACACTGGCTGCATTCCATTCTCCATTTTTAACACAGAGGCTATTTTTTGAGCCCTCAAGGTAAGAAAATAGTTCATTGGAATTAAAAAATCGTATACTAAAATATTTTATACTATTTATTTTTTTGTATCTAGAGAGAAAATAAAGTGAATGATCCTCTATAAGATGTCACATTCAGATAATTTTGCTTTATAATATAATTAGAGGCCCGGTGCACAAAAATTTGGGCACTCGGGGCAAAGGGGGGTCCCTCAGCCCGGCCTGTGCCCTCTCGCAGTCTGGGACCCCTCGGGAGATAACAACCTGCTGGCTTAGGCCAGCTCCCGGGTGGCAGAGGGCAGGCATAATCCCTAGGTGCAGCCCCTGGTCGGGCTCAGAGCAGGGCCAATTGGGGAGTTGGGGCGCCTCCCCTGTCATGCACAGAGCAGAGCAGATCAGGAGGTTGCAATGCCACCCTCAGTCATGCTCAGGGTAGGGCCGATTGGGGGTTAGGGCACCGCCCCCTGTCACACTCAAGGCAGGGTCAATGGGGAGGTTGCGGCGCCACCCCCTGTCACGCACAGAGCAGGGCCAATCAGGGGGTTGGAGCGCTGCCCCCTGTCACTCACAGAGCAGGGCCCATCATGGGGGTTGGGGCTCCATACCCTGTCATGCACAGAGCAGGGTCGATCAGGGGGTTGGGGAGCTCCCTACTGTCACGCACAGAGCAGGGCGGATTAGGGGGTTGGGGTGCCGCACCCTGTCACACTTAGGGCAGAGCCGATGGGGAGGTTATGGCTCTACCCCGTCACACACAGAGCAGGGCCCGTGGGGGGCGGTTGGGGCGTCGCCCTCTATCACCCACAGAGCAGGGCCGCTCAGGGGGTTGCTGCGCCACCACTGTCACACTCAGGGCAGGGCCGATGGGGAGGTTATGGCTCTACCCCGTCACACGCAGAGCAGGGCCCGTGGTTGGAGGGGGGGAGGTTGGGGCGCCGCACCCTGTCACACACAGAGCAGGGCCGATCAGGGGGTTGGGGCGCCGCACCCTGTCACACACAGAGCCGCAGGGCGATCAGAGGCTGGGGAGCTCCCCCCTATCAGGCACAGAGCAGGGCTGATCAGGGGGTTGGCGTGCCTTCCCCTGTCACAAACAGAGCAGGGCCGATAGGGAGGTTGTGGCCCCACCCCCTGTCACACACAGAGCTGCAGGGTGATCAAGGGGTTTGGGCTCTGCCCCCTGTCATGCTGATCCCGGTGCCAGGAGGCCTCTCGGCTCCGCTGATCCAGGTGCTGGGAGGCATATTACCCTTTTACTATATAGGATAGAGGCCTGGTGCATGTGTGGGGGCCAGCTGGTTTGCCCTGAAAGGTGTCCTGCATCAGGGTGGGGGTCCCCACTGGGGTGCCTGGCCAGCCTGGATGAGGGGATGATGGCTGTTTGCAGCTGGTCACACACCCTTCAGGGTGGGGGTCTCCACTGTGGTGCCTGGCCAGTCTGGGTGAGGGGCTGAGGGCTGTTTTCAGGCTGGCGGGTGACGGAAGCTCCCAACCACTACTTTTTTTATTTTCTTTTTTATTCTGGGCCAGGTTTAGCTCTGAGGCTCCAGCTCTTAGGCCTCCACTCCTGAAAGCAGGTATCTGGTTTGTTTGGGTTGTATAATCGAAACACTGTATAACTCCAGCTCTGAGATCCCGGCCAGCTGAAAGCAGGTTTCTGGGGTTTTGTTTAGCTTCTGTATTTGTAACTATGTTTCAAACTGCCAGCTCAGAGGCTGGCAAGGCAGGCGGGAAACGTTGGAGTCCTCTGTCACTGAAGCAAGCAAGCCTCATGTTAGTTTCAAGCTGCCTGGCTGCGGGTCGCCATCTTGGCTGTCAGTTAATTTGCATATCTCCCTGATTAGCCAATGGGAAGGGTAGCAGATGTACGCTAATTACCATGTTTCCCTTTTATTAGATAGGATTATGAAAGGATTCATGTATGACTAATAAAGATGTTTTCAAATAATTTTTATTGAACTAGATCGAAACTGATATCACAAGAGACAAGACTATGAGTGGGAGAGAAGCGGAAGAAATACCTCTTACTTTTATTGCTAGGAATTTTAGTTTTTCTAGTTATCCTGATCTACCTTTTACCATGTTTTTAAAGGGACTATGTTTTTTAATCCATTTGGCCTCCTTTTAAACACCTACCCTTGGTAAAAATATTGGCAATGTTTATTTTTTCATTACTCATGTCTAATTTTAGGTAGAGTAAAAAAAAGTTACATCAGGCCGTATTTTCCTCAAATCATTGGATAATAAGTATGCCTTCCTTCCAATAACTAAGTGTTCCTATTTGTAATTTTGAAATACATTGCAATTCAAACATCAACATTTTCTGTTTATATATGGAAATTTTAGCTTCTTCAAAAGTTATAAAGTTCTGGTTTTTTTGCAATCATCTTTAATTTTATTAATCAAGTGATATTCTATTTGTGTTTTTAATTACTTCACTGCTGTTTAACTGCTATAATTTTCTTTTATATCAAGGAGTTATTTGATTGTACTATCAGCATTTTTTTAAACTACAGCATAAACAATAGTTCCTAATCAACTGTATACTTTAATATAGACTGGTGAAGGCTATCAATACATGAACTTAATTAAAGGCAATATCTCAATTGTATAATGTAAGTGGGTGGGAAAGAATAAAATGCCTTTTATAAACCTTATTATAACAAACGTATCTATTTAAATCAAACTGAATAGTTTTCTGCATGGAGGATTATAAAAAAAAAAAACCCACATCAAATCCAAAGGCTTATATTCACGTGCCTTACTCAGATTATTTTGGTTCCTAATCTAACAACCAAAAATATAAGTCAAATTATGTGCCAACTAAAAAGATAAATAAAAACATGTGAGCAAATGCTCAAATGCTTATCTTATGAAATGTTAAGCATATCCACCCTTTGGAAATGACAGAACTATCTCATTATATGTTAGTACTCCTGAAAGATGTGTCATATTTTTTTTGTTGTTAATCCTCACCTGTGGATATTTTTGCATAGATTTTTAGAGAGAGTGGAAGGGATGGGGAGAGACAGAGAGAAGTAGCAATAGTAAGAGAGACATCTCAATTGGTTGCCTCCCTCACAGAGGCCCCAACACTGGGATCAAGCCTGCAACTGAGGTATGTGCCCTTGATCAGAATCTAACCTGGGACCCTTTAGTCCTCTGGATGACATTCTATCCAATGAGCCAAACTGGCTAGGGCAAGATATGCCATATCTTAATGTTGGTCAAATGGTTCATACTAATTAAATCACACAAACACACACACAGACACCCACAGACAAACAAATAATTTGCTTGTAACAGCAAGAGTATATTGTCCTAACAAGGTGTGGATGTAATTTTTGTTCCATGTAAGAAAGCAGAAAGGTATTTGGGAGCAGCATTGTCCAAAGGAAAACCAAAGAATTGAAAATGATTAGTCCTTATTAATTTTATGACCTGGGACAAGTGACTTCACCTGTAAGAGACTAATCTTTATCTCTCTCCCTCATATGTAAAATAAGAAAATAAAAATCAACTTTTAGAAGAAATAAAAGATGTATATGGGAAAGTCAGAGAATGATATCTCACACTTTAATATTGTTTCATATCTGGTAACTGCTTTTACAGCCACTGTCATTTCCCCCTGCAACTGCAGCTACAGACATTGCTGTTGGTGGTATTGACTACCACCTTTTTGCACTAGAAAACGACTTCTTTGTAAACTAACAAAATAAGTAATCACTTACAGGTTAATGTAGCCAAACATTGTTTTAGGTCTAGCCTTCAGCCCCTTTTTAAAAATGTTTTCTAAAAAGCGATATATAATTAGTAGGATGGCTTTTATAGTCCCTTAATGATCTCTCAGTGCTGAAATAAAAGCCATGCGAAGATCTGCTGTGTTGGTAAAAATAATTTAGTCAACTTTTTTTACAATTAAATTCTGACATGTGAAAATCTATTTAAAGTGTTTGAGAGGCTTTATAAAATGGATTATAAATATTATACAAAGTTCTTAGAATATTAAAAACAAAACAAAACAAAACTTGAAGTTAATGTAAAAGCAAACCAAACCAATGTACTGCATTTAATTTGGTGATTTCAGTAAAAGAATATGTTATTAAGACAAAAAAAAAAAAGTCCTAAAAAGGTCAGTACTCATAGTACCATTTATTAAAAAATAAGTATAGAAATATATTAGAGTGTTTTTTCCTGTTTTCCAGAAATAGGAAATGAAGTGGAAATTGAATGAGTCATGAGCATTTATGAAAAATGTAGTAAAAATTGCCCATATTGGGTTGTTGGTTTTTTTTTTACTGTGTTTACAAAGTAGTATAAAAGCCTTAAAAAAAATAAATATCAAATACATTTGAGCAAGTAGAATAAAATACTTCACATAGCATTTTGGAAATATATTGCCTTTAGAAGGTCACAGAGTCAAAAACTGTAACTGATTAATAGGACCAATAATAATATTTGTATTGGCCAACATGAGAGAGTTAGGGCCAGCTCCATGCTAGCTTCAGGGACTTTTCTCTGAACTGTATCCAAAAGTACTTTCTAGCTTGGGGGCCCTGAGTGTGTTTAATTAACTCCGTCTGACCCAGTCACACAGAGTAGAGGCATTAATCTATCAGATTTGGCTCACTTTCTTCTAGGGAGTTGTACATGAAGGCCTTCAATCTATTTTTGGACTAGCCAAAGCAAATTGCCTCCTTTTCTAACACACACACAGACACACACAAACCCCAAGGAAAAAATTATGTCAACCTACGCTGATGAGTTCATAAAATGTCCTCTCCTGACTCTATGGAGACAATGTAGGATAATAGACAACACATAGAGTGACGAGTTGGGTAACCTGGATTAAAACAAAGTGTCTTCCTTTACTGACGATGTGACTTTGGCAAACCACTGAGCTCTCAGAGCCTTAGTTTTCTCATTGAAAACTTATGATTTAAATTTTATTATGATAGAAAAATGAAAATAATTATAATAAAACTTTTCTAGGGAAACAAACCCTAGGTCAGTGATGGCAAACCTATGACACGGGTGTCAGAGGTGACATGCGAACTCATTTTTTTTGGTTGATTTTTCTTTGTTAAATGGCATTTAAATATATAAAATAAATATCAAAAATATAAGTCTTTGTTTTACTATGGTTGCAAATATCAAAAAATTTCTATATGTGACACGGCACCAGAGTTAAGTTAGGGTTTTTCAAAATGCTGACACGCCAAGCTCAAAAGGTTTGCCATCACTGCCCTAGGTCATTAATAAAACATTTTAGGGATTTTTGTTGTTGTTGTTGAAAATCTTTATCTAATTGGGGAATTCTCTACCACATCTATATATCTCTCTATATAAAAGCCTAAGTGACCAAACAACTGAACTATCAACCAGTCGACTCGTCTCTATGACATGCACTGACCACCAGGGGGCGTACAGTCAATGCAGGAGCTGCCCCTTGTGGTCAGTGCACTCCCACAGAGGGAGCGCTGCTCAGCTGACCAACGGGCACCAGATGCCAAGCTCATGGCTGGCAAGTGCAGCTGCAGTGTTGTGAGCCTCTCCCATCTCCACGGCAGTGCTACTGAGCAGCGGCAGTGGCAGGCGCAGTGGGGTTGGAATGAGTAGGAGCAGCGTGGCACCCAGCTCAGACTCGGGCTCCTCCCCAGCAGTGTGTCACTTTGCACATAACTACACCCCTTGGGGGATGTCAGTCCCCCAAGGGGTCCCGGATTGCGAGAGGGCATAGGCTAGGCTGAGGGACACCCCCTCCCCCCATTTCCGTAATATAGGTGAAGCAACTACCCAGTGAGATACATTTCCCAACCATCCCCCCCTCTCCTATAGTCTCTGGGCATCCAGATGGAGTGAAGTGATATAAAAACCATAAAATGGAAAAACCCTGGTCTCTGAATAAACACATAAGGGAAACCTGCCTGCCAACTATAACATCTGTAGGTAACTCTTTTAAGAGTTAGAAATAAATTTTTATTGTGTTAAGCCACTGAAATTATAGGATTTGGTTTTAAAACCTACAAATATTACTCTAGAAAATAGCCAATTAAACATATTAAGTAAGCTCAGACCTCGAAGCCAGACATTTCTAAATGCTGGGGATAATAGGAAAAAATAGAATGAGGATGAGATAGACCTTGGTAATCTTAACTCTTACAATTGTACCCTATCTCTTGGTCTGTTTCATACAAAGGATGCCATCTTAGCACCTTCTAGTCAGAAGCAATACATCTACCTTCCCAAAGACAAGACCCAAGAGAGTAAAACCCAACAAGGAATGGGTATTTTTTGTTATTTATTTTTTAAAATATATTTTTTAGTGATTTCAGAGAAGAAGGGAGAGGGAGATAGAAACATTAACTATGAGAAAGAATCATTGATCGGCTATCTCCTGCACGCCCCCATGTGAGGGGATGGGGGGTAGGGGGATCCAGACTGCAACCAGGGAATGGGCTGATGGGGAATCACATAGTGACCTCCTGGTTCATGGGTCGATGCTCAACCACTGAGCCACACTGGCCAGGCAGGAATGTGTATTTCTTTATCTACCTCTACAAAGCTTACTTTGTGCATCTTCATTTCCTTTCTAATTATCAGCCTCTTCTCAATATGAATCAAGGAAGAGATTACTTACCCCTTAATGAAATACTAAATCTACTCATAGGTTGTGTTCTAACCTACAGAAGATGATAAAATAAGTACCAGCTCAACTTCTTAGAAACCCAAACATTCAAACTAAAGAAAGATTTAAAATGTACAGTATCAAAAGTATAATTTTATTACAAATCAGTTTCCTCCTTTCTCTAAATATTTCTGATCAATAAGACCAAAGTAAGAAAATTTTTTCTGTGCAAGGCCAGATAGTAATATTTAGGCTTTTCAGACATCCAGCATGTTCCTACTGCTCAAGTTTTCTGTCTTAGCATGAACATAGTTGTAGACAATACGGAAATAAATGAGTGTGGCTGTGTTCTAATAAGCGTTTATTTATGAAAACAAGCAGTGGGCTTGATTTTGTCCATTTTGAACTTATTTAATTATTTTATCAATGCCTGATTTACGAAATTAATTCATTCAGTGTTCAATTTTTTTAGCCCCTATCCCTTTCCAGTGGCCTGTTCATTATTACATAATGATTTTATAAAATTAAAATATCTATATGGGATGCTGTAAGTTGAGCTTTGTAGATGCCAATAAAAAACCTAGCCATTCCCATATCAAGTTCTAACTCAATTATTTTTTAAAATGTAGTAGATAAGTACTATTATTCTATTACCAATGCAATTGATATTTGGATATGTGGTAAGGGCATTTCCAAATTGAATTTTTATGAACCCCAAAACTAGACCAATTTGCCTGGTGAGTTAAGGAAGTGAATGGACCATATGGGCCTCTACTATGGAGGAAGACCCCTGCAAAACAAAGTGTAATGGACTGGGCCAGAGCAGAGCGTGTAATTGTGTGGAAGCTCAATCTCAAGGTTAAAGAAAGAGAAAGGGGTGAACACAGATCTCTAATCTTTTGTTTTGTTTGCTTTCTTTTAAGCTTCACTATGCTAGTTATAACATTTCTGTTCAATGTATTCCCCTCCCAGGGTGGCATGATGGGAGGTTGGGGTAGGTGGGAGAGATTAGCCATCTCACAGGACAATCTGTTACAAGAAGTATAGAAACAATGAAAAGAATATGTGGAACAGAATGTCAGTTGCACTACACGATATGGTTACTATGAAATACCAATATCAAAGTAAATACAGACACAGACTAAAGTCTAACGTTCAATGTCACAGGACTTAGCCTGAACCAAAGACACTTTGCTTACTCAAATACTGCATCCTGTTCATTTTGCATATATTTTGGCCTAATGTACCAGATATTGATGGTACCATCTTCATATAGTACAAAAAAATGCTTTTTAGGTCATGTTCTTTATATTTAATCCTCTATGAAAAGTTTTCTGTGCTTTATCACATCCTCAGCAGAATTAATTGCTTCCTTCCCAAGTGTTTCATTAAAACTTTCTAAATATGCTAGAATATAATTTTAATACAGTATTATGACTAATTGTACATATTTTTCCCCTCCTTAGTTGACCATGATTTACATGCTGTATTTCTAACATGTTAATCATGACCAACTAGACAACACAAATATGTACAATTATCCATATCACTATATATGGACATAATTAATATGTTTACAACTATAAACATATTTATTATAATTATATTTTATTGACTTTGATAAGGATAACTAATTACTTCTAAGGAGGAATGAAAGTGATTAAGATTTCAGTATCATGAAATTTTATGTGTGATTGGGATTTTGCTATTATAAGTTTAAAAGTTTCTCAATGCCTCTTAAATTATATCTCCAAGATTACAATTGTGTAAGAACACAAATATAAATTTTGTGTAGTTTAGAATAGGAGATGGAAATTCAGGAAGAAAGTTTAAGATATTAAACTGCCATGATTGTGAAGGTATGAACTGTCATGGATTTTCCACCTAGGATATATTAAACAATGTTTAATTCTATGAATATTATTTTAATTTATTAGATTCATTTCCAAATTCCTAATAATTTAGTGAAAGAATACTTCCTGTTTTTAAATCCTCACCTGAGGATATTTTTCCCCCATTGGGAGAAAGGAAGGAGGGGGAGAGAGAGAGAAACATCAACATGAAAGAGACACATTCACTGGTTGCTCCTGGACACTTCCCAACCAGGGCCAGAGATCAGACCTGCAACCGAGGTACATGTCCTTGACAGGAATCAAACCAAAGATCCTTTGGCCCATGGACTGACCACCTAACACTGATCCAAACTGCTCAGGGTGAAATAATACCTATTTTAAACAATATATGGTTTGATAGTCTACATTTTTAAAAGATTTTAGATCACCTACTAATTACAGGTATTTTAAAAATTATTTCAGCCTCCATATCTGCTTATATATAGCTAATATTTGAACATTATCAGCTACAAAACTGAAAAAATATCTTACAAAAAGGCAAGAAATCTAGTATTCTGAAGACTTCTCCATATTTTTACAATTCTGTCACAGTTGATACATTGTTGAGGAAAATAATGGATGTGTTAGTTAAATACCATAAATGTATTTATATTTTATTAAAAGATGATATTTACCATGAAAAGAAAATATTTTTTTTCTGCATATACTGTGTACCACCCCATGCATGTGATTTCATTGAGTAATATTACAGCTCTTCATTTAACAAGCACTAGTGGTTCTATATATTGGAAAGCAGAAGAGCAGAGTAAACTATTAAAAATGCTCTGGCTGGGTGGTTCATTTGGTCAGAGAATTGTCATACAAACCAAAAGGTTGTGAATTTGATCCTGATCAGGGTACATACGGAAGGCAACCAATTGATGTTTCTCTCTCACATCAATATTTCTCTCCCTCACTGTCCCTTCCAATTTCATGAGAGAACATGAATTGGAGAAAAGTACTAGAAAGAAGAACAAACCAGATTACTGGAATAATCTCATATTGGTTGTGAATTACTATTGTTGATAAATATCCTCTTTATTCATAGTAGCAGAGGGGAAGCATCTCTAATCACTGGAGTTTCATCAGTTTAGGGACAAGGAATAAATTACTTGGCACAACATATAATTTTAGGTTAAAACTCTTAAAAATAAACTTATCATAAGATTTAAATAAATTATAACATGAAATATTGAATGTATTTTTTAAAGTGTATGGCAATAACATATTCGAGAAAAACTTTCCACTTCCCCTGTTACTGATTTTACCCTCCTAATGGTTCAGTTAATTTTCAAATTATTGATTTCCAAGTGACATTGTGAATTGGTCTTATAGAGCATGAATGTAACTAGCATGTTTGTTTTATCATTAATCTTGTTGGTCATTATATCATTTTCTGTTCATTATAGCAAGAGATGAATTGCACAAATGCTTAGTATTGTTAGTTTAGCTTGGCTGCTTTCTTTAGTGACACTAATTCTACAGAGCAGTTGGGTAAAATCAATGTCTTATGAACCATTTATATTAAATTATGCTTGTTACATGATTGAATCAACAGTACATAGAGTTTTCTCAAGTTAATTGATCAACTTCTACAAAACAAATTAAGATAATACATCAAACTTATAGAATTGTCGTCCAGAAAGAACATAATAAACATCAGTGCTGAAAGGAAACCAGTATTCTACATGGAATACTGAAATTCTCAACCGTAATCAAAGTTCTGGCTAAAACTAATAGCAGAGAAAATGCAAATGTAAATTTAAAGGGAGATATTTATACTTTTCTAGAAGGATTTAAGATATTTATGTCAAGTGACATAAACACACTTGTGGAAATATTACAGTGCTGTTTGATACTCCTCCAATCATCTGCCCCTAATCAGTTAAGAGAAAATTAAATTAAAAAAAAAATCACTTACACTCTTTTCTCTCTGGCTGATTGAAGATCATCCACCATCATAAACAACACAAGATCTAGCTGGGTCAGGAAGTTCATGAGCTACTACTTCATCGGAAATAAATGATCACCAATATCCTTCACCTTGGGAAGGTAACAGTACCCAAGACAGATATTTGGGAAATACTAGCCAAAATGTACAAGACCATGCTAAATGTCTTCTTTGTGTTTGAATTTGAAATCCATTTTGGTGGCAGAACAACTGGCTTTGGCATGATTTATGAATCCTTGGATTATGCAAAGACAAGTGAATCCAAACACAGACTTGCAAGACATGGCCTGTAAGAGAAGAAAAAGACCTCAACAAAACAGGGAAAGGAACACAAGAACAGAATGAAGAGAGTAATGGGGACTGTAAAGGCAATGTTGGTGCTGGCCAAAGTGAGTACGAGATTGGACAACAGAAGGAATAAGATTCTTCAGTGACTTTATCTGTGGTGATTTGTGCAGATTTTTCATGAGAGGATTAATAAACTAAGAACTTAAAAAATTATCTAGGATAATGTTGTATTTTTCCTTCTATTTTTTACTAGTTTAAATGACTATGTTAGGAGTCATCTCCCTAAATTTGAATAATAGTAAATATTCTATGGGCCACCTTTTATGCTTTGGCCAATTAACTCAATTTTAATAATATTAAAATATATCTATTATAAGAACAGAATATCATATTTATCCAACTGTGTTGATTATTACTATGTTTTATAATCATTAATTCATATTCATTAAAATCCCAGCATGGAGTGAGTCTTAAAGAATAGAAAATACTATAAATTAATAGTTGTATTTTTTTCAAATAACATAGTCATTATTTTTTTCATAAATTGATATTTTTAAAGTTTGATCTATGGTAAAAATACATAAAGAGAGATATATGTTATAATAGCTAGAATTGTCTCCTCATATAGGGAAGTATTAAGTAAATTCAGAAAAGAATATTAAACCCTATATATTTATGATTTGTGACAAATAAAACATATGTAATGCTACATAAAACATTTTACTTTAAATACCATGTTAAGTTTAATCATCTGGTATACTTAAAGTAATAGTAATAAATAAGAGAAAAAGTGAAAGTATTTAAGACTGAGAAGCACCTAACAGACTGTCAAATTTCAGAGGAAAGACAGGGGAGGGGAAAAGGTAAGAGATCATGCAAAGGACTTGTGTGCATGTATGTAAGCATACCAGTGGACACGGACCCTAGGGGGGTGAGAGCATCTGCGGGGAGAGGGGGTTGGTGGCGGCCAGGCAGAGGTCAATGGGGGAAAAGGCGACATATGTAATAGTACATGTAATACTTTAAACAATAAAGAATTTTTTAAAAAGGCAAATAATTAAATAATCAGTGGTATCCAGCTAACTGCATGATATCTCACCAGGAATGTTTGTGTAAAACTGGAGAAAGAACATGTTAGGATACTTTAGCTATATTTCACAAATATGATAGCAAGATGAGTTCCCTTAAACAGTATCTATAATAATAAAAGTGTAATATGCTAATTAAGCCAGACATCTTTCCAGATGACCTTCCGGCCATGGCTGTGAGGGCCGAGCCCCTTGCATGAATTTCATGCATTGGGCCTCTAGTTTTGTTTATAAAAAGGTAGAGTGTCTTATGCTATATATTAATTAAGCAAAGTTAGGGTGTTTATCTCCCTTTCAGTTCTTCTACTCAATGACATACCATTTATTTCTCTCTCAAAATGGTCCTTAAGGTTTCACATATAACTCTTAAGAAGGAATGGTACGCCCTAACTGGTTTGGCTCAATGGATAGAGCGTCGGCCTACAGACTCAAGGGTCCCATGTCAAGGGCATGTACCTTGGTTGCAGGCATATACCCAATAAGGATTGTGCAGGAGGCAGCTGATCGATGTTTCTCTCTCATCGATGTTTCTACCTCTCTATCCTTCTCCCTTCCTCTCTGAAAAAATCAATAATATATATATATATATATATATATATATATATATATATATATACACACACATACATATATATATGTATGTATGTATATATAATGTATATATATATATATATATATATATATATATATATATATATATATATTGAAGGAATGATAGGCTGACCTCGGTAACTTAAAAACTGTATGCAAGTTTTATGAGCAAATAAAAAAATAAATGTCTTCTTTTTAGGGTGAATAAAATATTATAAATATATTCCCTTTGTTGAATAGCATCTGTTGAGTAGAAATATTAATACCAAAGTATGCTTTTTCTGTGTTTTTGGAAATTTTATGAGAGTGCATTCTCATAGAATATAAATGATAATTATTTAAAGTGCATGAGTGGGGGGGTGGGGTACAAAGGACACATATGTAATACCTTAATAAAGAAAAAATAATAAAATGCAAAAAAGAAAAAAATAAAGTAATTGAGATATTCAAAAGATATTTTGAAAATTTCATTTTTGAAAACTGATAGCTAAATATTTTACTATGATAACATCACATCCTACATATTGTCAAGTATCTCAGTAAAAACTGAATGGACATAATCTGTGTAATTTTGCATATAAACTTTATGTATTCAAACTTTAGTTAACTAGAAAATATATTTTGAGGTTGTTCTAAAGGTATATCATTAATTTTAATGATATAATTTTTTAAGTTGCTTTGCATGTACATTAAAATATTTAAATTATGTGTGATAAAAGGTACCTTAAAGCTATAGGAATATACCTAATATATTTATCAAACTAATTGATCAAAATACCTCTATATCTGATCTTTAAATAAAAATGAGAAATGCTGTTAATATTGCAAAAACATGCAAAATTAATGTGCCTTTATACAGTTTTTGCTATAGAATTTGATATTCTTATTTATACTAGCATAGTAATATGTTGGCATGGAATTTTATAGCATGCTTACTCTTATTTTCCATTAACATTCATTTCAGAAGATTGAGATTATACTTTTCACAGTGCCTGTGAACAGCTTTATCTGATTCATTGGCACTGTAAGACAGTGATGGCGAACCTTTTGAGCTCGGCGTGTCAGCATTTTGAAAAACCCTAACTTAACTCTGGTGCCGTGTCGCATATAGAAATTTTTTGATATTTGAAACCATAGTAAAACAAAGACTTATATTTTTGATATGTATTTTATATATTTAAATGCCATTTAACAAAGAAAAATCAACCAAAAAAATGAGTTCGCGTGTCACCTCTGACATGCGTGTCATAGGTTCGCCATCACTGCTGTAAGATGATGGCATAAATTAGATTATTTGGGACCAAGATATTTTTTATCCCTGTAATATTCTGATCATTGTGACTAATTTAAGTAAATTTCCTAAATATAGCGTTTATCTTTTAATAGGGTTAGTTTAAACCTGAAGCAAGGATTAATTATATGATAAGGAACCAATCTTACGTCTGTCTTTTATAACATTAAAATTATAGATATTGTAAAAAAATTGTTTGAAATACTTTTTTTTTACTTTTGTCTGGATATTTTATAGTACATAGACATAATGATTGAGAGGCATATTTTTATGCATATTAGCACATCATTTAGGGGTTTATTTTAGGGGTTTACATTACAGAATCTGAAAAAATATTGGCTTGAACAACTAATGTGTTATATAGTATTTTGTTTTGTAATGAGAAGTTTGGAAATAGTCTGGAACTGGTGAGGTGACTCTACAATGCTGTTGAAGATTTAGGATCCTTTGATGTTTTAATCACTTATTCTTAACTTGTGAAACTGACTTATGGTTCCAAGATGGTTTCCCATTTCCGGGCATTGCTTCAGTTTTCTTGGCAGCAAGAAGAAAGGCCAAGTGCAGAATGTCACACGCCTGGAAGTTTACCATCCCCCATTCCTTTACTCACAGTTTTTAAGGAGCTATCATCAAAATTATAATCAACAACTTCCACTTATATTCATGAATTGTGTTACATGAATACTCTGATAATTAAGGGAAAGTAGCAAATGCAGATGCATTCTCCCTGATGAAACAGTTTTATCTTTGTAGGTGAGATGGAAAAATTTAAAATTGGATATGAAAATTACAGTCTTTGCCTCAGTCTGTGTTTCAATTTTACAGATTAACTTTATAATCAACATTACTGTATTAAAATCATCGTCAGCCAATGCTCTGTCCACAAGCCAAGGTAACATCTGGAAGAATTAGTATGGATATTAAGGTCAGGCAGATGAGTTTCATTCTTTACTTTGTTCATACCCAGATGTGTGAACTTGGGCAAATACCCCGACATGAAGTTGCTTAATTGACCTTGTACTGTTGTTGAGTGAATTAAATTAAATAATAGATATAATGAGCATGGTATACACTTGGTACTCAATTTTCACTTCCTCTTCCCATTTATCTATCTGATTTTCCTTTTTGGTCTAGATAGAATTTTAAAATATTTCCTTTTACAAGTCAATAAGGTAGTTTCCAAAAATTTCAAGAGAATGGGAAATGTTTTACAGTGACAAATCCTTATTAACTTTAGAATTAACTATTAGCATTATCATAATATTTTCATCATTATTAATAAGTTAAATTTGAATACAAAACCCAGAACTGTATTTCCATGTGTCCATTTAGCAAGACACCATAACTGACAGAATCTTACAAACTCAAAATTAATTTATAAATATATTGTCAGATATTTTTCTTTGCCCTACAATTTTTGTAGTTATCTCGATCCCAAATTTCCTAGTAGTTGCTCTTCGTCTTTACTGATTTATTTGTCATTAATTTTCTATTCTCTTCTTAAAACTTTCACATATCAAACCTCAACAGATAGTTGTTAAATTGTTAAAAAGAGTATATATATTTTTAATAAGTAGAATTTAGAAAAAAATTACTTAGGAAGAATATTACTTAAAAGTAAAAACTATCTAAAACGCCTCTTAATTTTAAACCTCTCATATACATTTTTAAGTTCTTGTTATATTGTGCTTACATTTTGAAATATTTAATTCTTTAAATATAAATTTTCATTATTTAAAATTAGGATGAACTATTTAGATTTTTTCAATTTTTTACAAAATGACATTGAAATATGTATGTTTTATTTTAATCTGAAAAGTAAAATAAAGCACAAAATAATAAAACAAATGCATTTGAATGCATTTCTTTTAATCTCATAACAAACCAGAAACGTGCTTTGGTTTATAATAATAATGAATGTGAATGATTTTTTTATAGAATAGAGTAAACTTTCCATAGAATAAAAATATTTTTTATTAAAAATGTCACTTAAAATTTATCATTATAAAATTAATGTATTATTCAATAAACATGAAAGCCTCAGACACATAAGACATAAAATGCCTATTTCTTGAATAAAATGTGTCATTTTATTCTTAGTCAAGTAGGATTAAAGGAGTATTCTGAACTATATATGTTAATATATCTATATTATTTGTCTTTTTCCCTCCAAAGTTTCCCAAGACTCGTTAGAAGTCAATCTCATCTAATAATCAGGTTTTGTTTCTGATTATCATTCAAAAACCCTTTAGTTTTGGCCTCACCAGCACACCATGCAAATCTTTGTCTTAGAGATTATTTTTGAGCAATTCATATTGCCCCAGTCCAATTTCAAGGACAACTTCAAATACTAATCTCCGGAGGAAGCCACCCTGAATGCTTCAGTTGGGGGATAATTTTCCCAGACTTCATAGACCATTTCGCCCCAACCATTCATTTTCCCTGTAGAATCTGCTTCCTTATAATGTTTTTCATCGGGTGTCTGGCCGGTCTCTGCAGCTAAATCATAAACTCTTTACAGGCCAATATAATTTCTTATCCTCAAAGAATGACACATGATTTATTCATGTTTATTATTCCTGATTTTATAAAGAGCAATTTCAGCAAAAAACAAAACTATTAATAACTCTGCAAGCCATAAGCAAAACTACAGAGGATAGATAATATTTAAATGGTTGATGAAAAATAAAAGGAAAAAAACAACGGTTGTTTAAATCAACATTGCTTCAAAGATGGTTCATATAAAAAAAAAGACAGAACATAAATACATTAACTTTAGCCATTCATGAAAACAAGAACTTCCTCATACTCCCTTAGCTCAAAACAAATGTAATGAGACTTGGAATCCAAAAGAAATACCAGGCTCCAGATCTGCTTAGTTTGGTTTACTTGAAAGATGTCCTGTGAGATTATATTTACTGTGGGCAGATAAGACAATTCCTCTTCACATGGAAGGCCAGCATGCTGAACTTTGCTTTGGCATAACATATAAAACAGGAAACTCATGGGCTGTGTGAATTTGCATTGATATATTTTTACTCCAGATGGATTGAATTATCTGAGAGTAGCAAGCAATTCTGATACATCTCCAGAAACTTTATGATCATGCCTCATTTTTATCTGATCATATAGGTGTCTAGGATCGGGCAAGTGTAGTGATAGCATTTGTCATAGTAAAAAAAAAAAAAAAAAAAAAAAAAAAAAAAGCCCACCCAAAAAGAGAAAGCTATCTGTGGGATTCCAGAGTCAAAATTCCTTTAATCTTTTTTTTCCAGTGTTCAAAAATTAAATAAGTAACAGTGAGTTGTTTTTACTTTGAAAGTTGAAACTTTACTCACTAACATGAATTTTTGTTCAAAAATAGTCCTTCTGGTTTAGTTGTTAAGACTAGTGGAATATATTCAGGACCTAGACTCTTGCTTAAGGCTTCTTTGAAAAACCATATATTCTTCGCTGTTGATATTATATTTATGATAAAAATTGGGTAAAAGAGTGGGAAAATCCAGATTTTATCTTCCTGTTGTTGCTCCATTTTTATTTTGAGCAATTGATTTAGGCAGTGCTAGGCAATAGGTAGGATAATTTATTATTATTATTATTATGGTATTCTTAGGGTTTTGCTTAAGTTATAAAAATATTTCATTCCTAAGATATATAACATCTTATCATTTAAATACTTAATGTTTTATGGTGAAATGACATCTGTTATGTTTTTTACTGAAATTTCCTGTAACATAAGTAAAATAATCTGGGCTGAGAAAAATAAGTCTGCTGAAAGAAATCATAAATTAGTTTTCTTCTTCACATTGAAATAGAATACTGTAAAAGGAGAGAATAAAAAAGTAAGAAAAAAGTTGCTTAAGGGTTATTTCCATTAATTTTTACCTAGAATATATATGAAGCCCCTAATTAAAATTTTTTATTATATTGGTATTTATTATGTTATCTATAGTATTTGGCAAATATTGACCAGAACACCAAATATATCTTCCTTTAGTTCTTCCTTAAATTTTCCATAATTTTTCTTTTTATGAACTACATTCTGTTTTGACTGCATACATACTAAAAATTAACATAATGTCACATATGAATAAGAATATAGACAATCCTTACACTGATTGGGTATTAAAGGCATCATTTTCTATGACTACTCTTTCTTTCTCCCCTCCCCCATGTTTTAAAATTTATTTATTTGTTTATTTTAATTGAATTTGTTGGGTTGGCATTGGTTAATCAAATCATATAGGTTTCAGGGATACAATTCTATAATACATCATCTGAATATTGTATTGTGTTCACCACCCCAAGTCAAGTCTCCTTCCATCACCACTTATCTCCCTTTAACCATCATCTACGTCTCCCACTGCCCTTTCTAGGTCCACCCTTTCAAAGTTACTTACCATTCTTTGTTTATTTTCTTTGACCATTTTACCACATTCATCAGCCGTCAGATTTAAGCTTCTTTGACTCCTTTCTACGTACAGTGAGAAACAAGAAAGCCATGTTTGCCTGACTGAAATTTTATCACGTTGGTGTGTGTCTTATTTCCTGATGTGGACAGACTGAAGAAAACTAAGCTCTTCATAAGAAAATTCTTTTAAATATGTGTGAAATATTCTTTTTTATTTTGAGTATTTAAAGTATTAATCTATATAGCTAAGGAATGACATTTTTCTTAACCCTCTATCAAATCTTCTAGACCTTTTCAATATAAAATGTGTACATTTTATCAATTCTAAGACACTATCTTCTATTCTTAATTGCAAAATATATAATCTTCCACATTCTCTTTCAGCATTTTCTATTTGTTGACAATTAAAACTGCTAACATAGCAAACATGTATCTTTATGTTCCTTGAATGTATATTAAGTACTAGTATATATTTACATCTTTGTTTGTTGTTCTATTAGGTCTGTATTCTTGAATGTTTCTTTAACATTATGTCATGATTTTGATTGAATTTATTTTAACAATCATACTTCTAATTTTCAAGGTCTGTTTTTTTATTTTTAAATAGACTTTTTTCATAGTATTCTTTTCATCTTCTCAATATTATACTGAAGTTATATATCACAATGTGTTTAAAGTTTTCCTCTTAAAGGTCTTTTGTTTCATCAAGCATCAAAAGGCTTTTTTATTTTTATTTGCACAGTCTTTCTCCTCCATTACATATGTTTCCCTTCTTGAAGTGTGGTGATTCTTGGTGGACCATTAAGAATATGGGATCTTGCCAAAGTAATTAAGAATGAAGAACTATATTGATTTTTCTAGGTGGCTTGTGTGGATTTCCTCAGCTGTTTTTTTTAAATTGGTTTGTTTCCCATTGGGCTTCCCTCAGGAATGGGAAGCCAACTAGTGGCTCTTGTGGGGACAGGAGTGGAGTGTGGAGAGACTGACCTTGTGGACTGGGCGGGGGAGTCTGATGTTAACAACAGAAAGGAATTCACACACAAAATAAAAGGACTTTAAGTTGATATGTAAAAAGATGAACATTATAGTGTTTGTTTTGTGCTAGTTAGGATGTGCAGATAACTGGAAGAGGTCTATAAAAAGTAGTTAATGCATGCTATAGGGTGCCATACAGAAGTTAGAAGCCCTGACATGTATCTATACCAATAAATGTTAAGAAAGAAATTTAGGATATTTCTTAAACATATCCTTGAGATTTCAGAAAGAACTGAATGAGAGGTAGTCAATGAATGCAGTAGGTGTGTCCTTTTGAACCACAAATTACACAAACATTTATTGTATCCTGTTTTGTTTTGTTTTTTTACCTGGCCCAGTTTTCGTGTTAATATTACAATTTATATAATCCTAGGACCCACACTTCACATTTCGTTTTCCTGACTTCACCCAGGTAAAACTAAGAAAGTTTTGCTTTGTCTGTGCATTCTATTGCCTCTCCAGGTGCATATGTATAAGGGGTCAGGAGTAAATCATGTTTTTTGAAATGCTTCACAGGGAGGTGCTCCCTCTTAAGCATGGAAGACATCTTCTCCCCAAATAAACATTGGTCACTTAAGTATACTTCATATAGGCATTTAGGCCCATTTTTTCCCACCCATGGGGACATTGTGTGGTTATTGTAGTAAAAGATAATCATCCAGTTAATCATTACTCACTACTTAATCCTTCCTTACAGGGCAATAATTTATCCAGCCTTAAACATCTTTTAGAAGATAAAATATAAGTGATTTTTAGCATTTCTGTAGAGCAAGTATTTACTATTAAGTAGCTTAGGTAAGAGGACACGAGAAACATGATTCTCCTCTTTTCTCCCCTATTGTCAACTTTAGAATTAAAGAAAAATTATATTTCTGTTATGTATTTGATTATTCCATAATCAATGACTCTGCAAATACCCACGGAAGAATGACTTACCTCAGATACATTTTTAAAATATATATTTCCCTTAAATAACTCTCTTCCATCCATCCCTCCTCCCTCCCGCTCCTTTTATGTTCTGTTCTACCAGATTGGAAGAGTATATACATATAATCACTAAGAAAAATGTGCTCCTAGATGTTTTCTTATGCATCAAGGATTTTAAAATTGGCAAGGGTTGCTATGGGGCTCTGGTCCTCTCCTATTTGTACTTTCACACACACTTGTGGAAAAAGAAACATTCACCATTAAATAAAATAAACACTAGCTTCAATTTTTATGTGTTTTCCCTCATCTCATATTATCAGAGGCATGTTTTTTTGTATATATCTGACAAAAAAATTCTAAATACTCTATGACATTAGTGCTGCTTCCTCATTTTCTTCTGTTTATTAATTTTAAAAAGAAATATTTCCTCACAGTAAAGTGTATGTTAGTTAGTGCATGTCATTGGTTAGCCTGAGCATTAGTAACTGCTTCTCAATATTTCCTTTCCCTTTTCTCAATTTAAGAAGCAAAAATCCTCCTCAAAGTGTACCCAGGGTAAAGGTACAGTAATTTCTCTTTGAATGATACCTTTTGTTCTAGCAGCTGAGCTCCATTTACTCCTTTGCCTGCCAAAGACAGCATTTTTGTACCTTATTCACGGCATACTTTTCTCCTTTTCCTTCTTCACTTACCTTTTTTCTTTTTTACGGACTAAATTGGCTCCAGATTCTAAGCTTAATGAGTATGTACAGGTTGGCAGGCAAGAAAAGAGTCATTTATCTACGGGGCTGAGCCAGCTGCAAGGTCTGCAAGGTACAGAGCTTTCATTTCATGTTGAGGAAATAAAACAAAAAAAGTACTAATATTATACTAATCCTCATGTTCACATGGGAAACATTTTGGGAATCTTTGGAAAATATGGAATGGATTAGAGACACCATTAAAACTATTAGCATACTGTAATGGTTGACACCTCTTCTGAAGTAGTATCCAAAAGAAGTGAAGGTAGCTTGTTGGGATATGTATCAAATAAAATATATTAAAGAAATTGGCCATTGTAGAAAGATTCAGTTTGTATATGTTCTTCTTCAAGAACTGTGCTTTAAAATTTAAATTTGAAAAAAACTTTAGAATAGCTACATAGGTCTTAGTACTAAGGAAGGCTTATTGAAACAGTCTGTTTCCCTATCAGAGTTAAACTGATATTTTATGATGATTGTATTGTAATTCTAGAGGAAATATTTCTAAAGACAAATTATGAAAGAAACTAAAGAGAATAAAGTAATTAATGTGACTAATCTAGGGGAAAAACATTATTCAAATACAAACCAACTCATACTTTATAGTTGACTCTAACATTATTTTGCACCCACTTTATATATAAACTAGGGGCCCAGTGCATGAATTTGTGCACCTTGAAAGGAACTGTGGGCTGTGAGGCTGTGGTGGGCACAGGGGCGGGTCTCGGCCAATCCCCTGCACCCCCACCTGGCCCCTCCTGCCATGGCCCCCCCCAGTCCCCTCTGCTGGGAGCCCCACTCCTGCTGCCACTGCTCTTACACACTGATGGCGTGAGCCCCACTCGCACCCATGGAGCGATAAGGGCTGGTGCCAGCAGCGGGTGCGGGTGGGGCTGGTGCCATCAGCGAGTGGAGAGGTGGCTGGTGGCCCTGAGCACTCCTCAGGAGCAGGGGGAGATGGAGAAGCCCTGAGGGGCGATCGGGGCCAGCAGCTCCCATTTGCACTGCTGATGGAGCCGTGCGATTGGGACCGGCGCCAGGCGCCGGCAGTGAGTGCAAGTGGTGGCTCTGGTGCTGGCAGCAGGTGCGAGCAGGGCTGGTGCCAGCAGCAGGTGCAGACGCTGAGTGGGACTGTGGCATGTGGGAGCAAAGAATTTTCAGTAACCACCAGAGGCTCACCTGGATGACAGCGATTGGTGCCCCCGCTCACCATCTCACCGTGGTCAATGCCTGCCATGTTCTGCACTCTGCCACTTGCTGCCAATGCCCGCTGTGCTCTGCACGTGCCCTCTGGTGTTCAGCACATGTCATAGCGACCGTTTGCTCGGTTCTGTTGTTCCAGTTGTTCCGCTGTTCTGTCTATTTGCATATTAGCCTTTTATTATGTAGGACTAGAGGCCCGGTGCACAAAAATTTGTGCACTCAGGGGGAAGGGGGGGGTCCCTCAGCCTGGCCTGTGCCCTCTCGCAGTCTGGGACCCCTCAGGAGATAACGCCCTGCTGGCTAAGGCCTGCTCCCGGGTGGCAGAGGGCAGGCCCAATCCCTAGGTGCAGCCCCTGGTCGGGCTCAGAGCAGGGCCGATTGGGGAGGTGGGGTGCCACCCCCTGTCATGAACAGAGCAGGGCCAATCCGGGGGTTGGGGTGCTGCCCCCTGTCACACACAGAGCAGGGCCCATCAGGGGGGTTGGGGCTCCTTACCCTGTCACACATGGAGCAGGGTCGATCAGGTGGTTGGGGAGCTCCCCCCTGTCACACACAGAGCAGTGCCCATCAGGGGGTTGGGGAGCTCCCCCCTGTCACGCACAGAGCAGGGCCCATCAGGGGGTTTAGGAGCTCCCCCCTGTCACTCAGAGAGTAGGGCCGATAGGGGAGTTGGGGCACCGCCCCCTGTCACACACAGAGCAGGAAGGATCAGGGGGTTGGGGCGCTGCCCTCTATCACCCACAGAGCAGGGCCGATCAGGGGGCTGGGACCCCGCCACTGTCACACTCAGGGCAGGGCCGATGGGGAGGTTATGGCTCTACCGCATCACACACAGAGCAGGGCCCGTCGGAGGTGGGGGTGGTGGTTGTGGCGCCGCACCCTGTCACACACAGAGCAGGGCCGATCAAGGGGTTGGGGTGCCTTCCCCTTTCATGAACAGAGCAGGGCGGGTAGGGAGGTTGTGGCCCCACCCCCTGTCACACACAGAGCCACAGGGCGATCAGGGGGTTTGGGCAATGCCCCCTGTCACGCTGATCCTGGTGCCGGGAGGCCTCTCGGTTCCGCTGATCCCGGTGCTGGGAGGCATATTACCCTTTTACTATATAGGATAGAGGCCTGGTGCATGAGTGGGGCTGGCTGGTTTGCCCTGAAGGGTGTCCTGGATCAGGGTGGGGGTCCCCACTGGGGTGCCTGGCCAGCCTGGGTGAGGGGATGATGGCTGTTTGCAGCTGGTCACACACCCTTCAGGGTGGGGGTCCCCACTGGGGTGCTTGGCCAGTCTGGGTGAGGGGCTGAGGGCTGTTTGCAGCTGGTCACACACCCTTCAGGGTTGGGGTTCCCACTGGGGTGCCTGGCCAGTCTGGGTGAGGGGCTGAGGGCTGTTTTCAGGCTGGCGGGTGACGGAAGCTCCCAACCGCTCCTTTTTTTCTTTTCTTTTTTTTTTTTTTTTTTTTTTATTCTGGGCCAGCTTTAGCTCTGAGGCTCCAGCTCTTAGGCCTCTGCTGCTGAAAGTAGGTATCTGGTTTGTTTCAGTTCGTAACAATGTATAACTCCATCTCTGACTCCAGCTCTGAGATCCCAGCTCGCTGAAAGCTGGTTTCTGGGGTTTTTTTTAGCTTCTATGTTTGTTACAATGTTCAAACTGCATGCTCAGAGGCCTGCAGCGGCAGCCGGGGAATGTTGGTTTCCTCTGCCACTGAAGCAAGCCAGCCTCATGTTAGTTTCAAGCTGCCTGGCTGCCCGCCGCCATCCTGGCTATCAGTTAATTTGCATATCTCCCTGGTTAGCCAATGGAAAGGTAGCGGTCGTATTCCAATTACCGTGTTTCTCTTTTATTAGTGTAGATTAGTTGTGCCCAGGAAGTAGCTACTGATAATATCTAACTCACAAAGAGTTATCCCAAACCTCTGTTTTCCATAATATTTACATCATGATCAAAGCACCACCTTACTAGTTATTAAAATCTGAAAGAAAAAAAGAGTTTGTTTTTATGGATTTATGAGAACTTGACAAATTACATTTGAATATATTCTCCTTCCTATTCTTTACTTTTGTGAATTGAACATAAGTTAAGTTGAACATACAGGACAGCCTTAAAGACCAATTGGTAAACCTAAGTATCCCTCTCTACCACCACTATCTTCCATGATGATTTCTAAGTCTGTAGTCAGACATCAGCTATTTCTCCTCATAGTGTATTGCTTCAGAAAAATTGGTCAAATTAACTCATTTCATTTAAAACTCACATTTTTATTGTTGTCCGCATGTACATATAGTGACCCAAATAACTGCAATATGTATGCCATCATTTTTTATGACTGAGACATTAGTTACCAGAACAACATTGATTTATTGCATGTACCAATATTAAAATTGTTTTGTTTATCCTCTTAAAATTGTATCTAGCCAGATATAAGAAATATTTATATCATTTCCTCCTCTACTTCGTACAATTTAGCTAAGTATTCATGGCACTTTTTCAGAATCCTTCTTAAAATACCGTTCCCAGAAGCCAATATTAATTAATCAAAACTTGTGATGAAATAAAAACGATTTGACATCTTGCTATAAATAATAGAGATTAATGGGGTTCGGAATGAATAATTTTTGTTTAATATAGGTTATTAAATCTTAGTTACTATTCATGACTATGTTTCCCAACTTCCTCCCCATTTCCACCTCTTTGGAACAGTTGTTCCCACAGTGAACTCATTGAGACTCAGCCACTGGGGTAAGGGAGTAAAACATACCTGGACAGTGAAAGAAGAAAACCAGCTTTTCAGAACAAATTCTGCTTTCTAGTCCTCAGCTTCCTCATCTGTTGAAATAGGGACTCTACACTTAATATTTAATGATCACTGACTTTCCATCTAAATCTACAGAACCACAACTCAATGCCAAAGCAATGGCTTCTGGGAGGCATTATGAATTAGGCTTCAAATTTCTTCTGAGATTTTAATAATAAAGCTGTATGTTTAATGGGTTAATCGGATGCAGCTTTCATAAAATATGTGTATTTATTTAAAGCATCATAATTATGATAATGCCTTTGCAAATGTAATAATCTGTTTGTGGTGAAACAGTTGCTTTATTCCTATACAACTCTCCTGAGAGGAAGGTATACTTGTGGGTTAAATTATATGGTTATTGATAAAGTATTATGATAATTCTTTGAAATATATATTAAATCAAAATTGCTCTGTCTACACATAGGTAAAATATAATGGTGCAATAAAAAGATAAAACTGTTAAATTCAAGTTCCAAAGACCTCTGTTTCTTTCTTGTTACTTCCTTTATAGCCACAGAAAATAAGTTTTTGTTCTTTAATTCTGAAAGTAATGATTTCATTTTGACCAAATATTTCCTGTTATTTGGAGTTCTTTATGGGAAAGTATATCTGATATGTTATCAAAGAAAAAGTAAAATATAAAAATTACACCTGTATAAACAAATGCATAGAAAAAAGTAAGAAAACATAGTATATTAGCTGTAACAGTAGCTGTCAGTGCAGCTAATGTGGTTGATACGTTCTTTGCTTTCTCTTTTCTATAATTTTTAAATTTTCTTTAAGTAATATTTTTAATTTCTTTCAGTAACTTCAAATGGTTAAAATGTTACAAATAAAGTATTAATAAAAACATTTAAGTGAGCCTTATTAAGAAGGCTGAGTGCTTCTTAAGAAAAGGAGAAAAATGAACAAGAGAGAAAAAAGTTTTTTGAGTTCCCACCACAAGTGCCCTTTCTGGCATAGACTGGATTCTAGTTAATGTTTTTCCCTGTTGCCCCATGTATGTGGCAATTTCTTTAAGGCCAGATTCAGATGGTTGTATTCATAAAGCTCTCCCTGATTCTTTCTGCCCATTCCTTCCCTAATACTTAATCAGTGGCATTATCCTTTGCCTTTGTGCTCCTGCTGCACTCTTAATTTTCTCCAGTTTGTTAGCACATTCTGCTGTCTTGTGGCACATGTTTGCTTATCTTATTACTTAAAAAGATTCAAAGTTTCTCCCACTTATTGGCTAATTTTTATTTTTCTCCAAACCTTTTATTTGATTAATATTAATTGACATCTTACCAAATTTTAGACAATTCTCACTTTATATAAGGGTTCACATTCTCTCTCGCACAATATTAAATAAAGAGAATGAAGAAATAAGCAACATTGATTATTTATGTTTTCTAATTAAATTCTCCCTTTTTTATAAGTAATGGAAATTCTAGCCATAAGAATATCTTCTTTTACAGTATTATCAATTTTTATTTTTTTTGAATTGGCATATGTACCTGCTTGTCTTGCATAGTTCTCATACTAAAAGGTCTGGATAGTCATTTTAAATGTTGATAAAAATCACAGCAATATAAATGCTAATGAATTCTTCCTTCTGAAAGTAGTTCCAGTAAACATGAGGAATGAATGAAGAAGTTTGGCAATACTAGGGGGATTTTCCTGGTTGGTGACTTTAGGTATATTCAAGTTATGCAAATAAGGAGAAGTTATTACCATGCCTTGACTTTGCTTAATCAATGATGAAACATCTATGCCAGGGAATATTAAAATTCTCATGACAGCATCACACAACATGTTTAATCTTAGGAAAGGCAGCTTTTTTTAAAAAAAAAAAATTTTTTACAACCTCCTTAGAAAATTGCTTTGAAGTCAAATACCTCTTATCCAAATGTACCTCAGTTATTCAAATGTGATACCATATTTTATAACTAATGATATGCCATACTAGAAGTGTTTGGAAAAACCTAGAAGTTCATAAAAATGTCATTACTTCTAGACTTGAATTGGATTTTGTTCATAACATGATTGGAATACTTTATTGTTTGGGAGCAATATATAATTATAC
The DNA here is from genome assembly GCF_963259705.1 of Myotis daubentonii. Classification (NCBI taxonomy): domain Eukaryota; kingdom Metazoa; phylum Chordata; class Mammalia; order Chiroptera; family Vespertilionidae; genus Myotis; species Myotis daubentonii. The sequence continues at coordinate 55,185,523 of NC_081843.1, forward strand.
TAAAATCAATGCTTTAATACCAAATTATTAAACTTTATAATAAAATGGGCATTATTTCTTAAACTCATATTTTAGTATCTTAGTATTTTTACTCTTTGTCTTTATTGTAAGTTGAAATTTCTATAACTTGATGTTAAATATTTAAATAAAATTTACTTTTGTTTCTAATAAAATAAATCAAATTCTTCACATTATTTCAGTTTCTGCCTCTGCGCATTTTAAAAAGGTTTTTTCTTAATTTTTAATTTCATTGCTATTTTTTCAAACTTTTACTCTATAAAACAGAAACTTTACCATTGGTGTAATTTTATGAACATTATTTTATAAGGGTTATAAGTATAATTGCAGATAAAAATTATAATAATGAAATAGAATGTGAATGCTTCAAAACAATGATATGGAAAAACTGTTATTCTTAGTTTGTTTATCCATGTTTGTGGGGTATGTAAATTAAGCAGTTTTCTTTACAATTGACTTACAGTAAAATTCACCAATTCAATGAGTTTAGATTAACGCAAACATAACCATGATACAGAAAGTATCTAACATGCTAATAAGTTCCTTTGTGCCCGCTCATAGTCAACCCCTTCCCTAAATATTAGCCACTGGAAAACACTATTATGTTATATAATTTTGCCTTATCAAGAATGTCATATAAGTAGAATTAAAAAGTATATAGTATTGTAGTTTGTTTCATCCACTTAGCATAATATCTATAATATTTTGATATTTATTTAAGTTGATATGTCTATCTGTATTTTGGTCTTTTTTATATCAAATATTCTAGATTTGTTTTTCTTATTCTTTTCTTATAGATATTTGGATTGTTTATGTTTAGGGGTCTTATGTGTAAAGCTGCTATGAATATTTGAATACAAGTCTTTTGTGGACAATTATTTTCATTTACCTTGGGTAAATAAAAAGGAGTGGTTTTGTTGAGTTTAAGGGAGGTATATGTTAGAAATTATAAGAAAATGCCAAAACATTTTTCAAAGTGGATGTATTTTTTATTTCCATTATCAATTAGTGAGATGCTGAATTGTCAGTCCTTTTAATTTCACCAGTGTTGTATAATTAAATTTAAATTTCCCTAAGGATTGATGATGTTGTGCATCTGTATATGTGCTTATTTTTTATTTGTAAGTCTTCTTTCAAGAATTAGCTTCTCAAATCTTCTTTCCATGTTTTCCATCAAGGTGATTGTCATATTATTACTAGTCTGTAAAAGCTCTTTATATATTCTGAACCCATGTTCTTAATCAGATTCATGTTCTGCAAATACTTTCTCCCAACCAGTGGTTTAATTTATAAATTCTTATAGTTTACTATAAAATATAATTATTTTTCAAATATTTTAAAATCCAATTTAAAAAAACACAATTTGTCATTTAAAATGTTTTTATAGTTCATGCTTCTTTATCTCATAAAAATATGTTCTTAATTCATGATGCATAAATTTTCTTTGTTTTCATATGGAAGTTTTACAGTTTTAGCTCTAACATTTAAGCCTAAAATCCTACATTTTGAATTAATTTATGTACATGGTGTATAGATTTTGTGGAGATATATATATATATATATATTTGTATTTGGATATTCAATTGCTCTACTGTCATTTGTCAAACAGGCCATCCTTTAACAAAGTGAATTATTTACATTGGCATCTCTTTCAAAACCAATTGCCTATATGTATGTGTGTCAGTGTCTTTGTAAAATCCCAGTTCTGTTCTAATAATCTTTATATTGGTTCTAAATGCAATACCAAACTTTCTTGATTACTGTAGGTTACTCTTAAAATCAACACTTGAGTGGCTTCTACCTTTTAGCTATTGTGAATAATGCTGTTATTAACAAAAATGTAAAAATATATACTCAAGTTTCTGCTTTAATTTTTTGTGTATCTACTCAAGAGTGGAATTACTGTTACATTATAATTAAGTTTTAATTAATGGTTTCAAAGTGGTTCCATCATTTACACTCCCACCAACAGATCCTAAGGGTTCCAGTTTCCCTACATCCTCCCTAACACTTACTATTTTTTGTTGCTGTTTTTTTTAATATTAACTATCATAATGAGTGTGAGTAATATCTTGTAATTTTAATATATTCAAAAATGATTAGACATATTGAGCATCTTTTTATGGACTTTTTGGTTATCTGTATATTTTCTTTGGAGAAATAGCTATTCAAGTTCTATATGCATTTTTAAATAGGGCTTTTCTTTATGGTGTTAAGTTGTAGGAGTCCTTTAAAGATTCTGCATATTCACTTCTTATCACATATACCATTTCTTCCATTTCTTAGGTTGCCAATTTACTCAGTTACTTATGCTTTAGGATACACAAAAGTTTTAAATTTTCATGTAGTGCATGCAATCTGTCTTTTTCTCTTTGCTGCCTGTGCTTTTGTGGCATATCCAGAAAATCATTGCCCAATCCAATGTCATGAAGCTTTCTCCTTATGTTCTTTTATAAGAATATTATAGTTGTATCTCTTAAATTTAGGTATTTGACAATTTTGAGTTAATTTTGTATGTTTTATAAGGTAAGGGGCTAACACATTCTTTTGCATGCCCATATCAAGTTTCCCAATGCTATTTGTTGAAAACACTGTCCTTTTCCCATTGAACGGTCTCAGTACTCTTGTTGACACATTTGACTCTTGTTGAAACGCAAATGAAATTTAATGTGTGAGGATTTATTTCTAGGCTCTTATTTTAACCTATCGATCCATATGTCTGTCTTCATGCCAATTATACACTATTTTAAATATTGTAGATTTATAATAATTTAAAAATCAAGAAGTGTGAGAACGTCAACTTTGATCATTTCCAAGATTGATTTGGCTATCTATGGTCTTTTTGAGATTCCATCTAAATTTTAGGATGAAAGTTTCTATTTCTACATAAAATGTCATGGGAAGTTTGATAGAGATGATTAAGTCCTGAAATATAACACAAAAAGATGTGAAATTTTCAGATATCTATATGTAATCTTCCATTCTTACTAAAGAAAACTTTTAGGCTTCTTTTAATAAAGATAGTATAATTTTCCTCCTTAGCAAAATTATATTGCTTATTCAAAAGAGGAATTGGAAAGAAATATAGTAAAATATTCTCCTATCTAATAAAGAGGTAATATGCAAATTTACCATCACTCCAACACACAAGGTGGCCATCCCCATGTGGACACAAGATGGCCGGCAGAGGAGGGCAATTGGAGGTGACAAAGCCTGCAGGGGAGGGCAGTTAGGGGCAATTGGGCCAGTAGGGGAGGGCAGTTGGGGGTGACAAAGCCTGCAGGGGAGGGCAGTTAGGGGCAATCAAGCGGCAGGGGAGGGCTGTTAGGGGTGATCACTCAGGCAGGGGGGAGGGCACTTAGGAGCAACCAGGCTGACAAGGGAGGGAAGTTAGGAGTGACCAGGCCAGCAGGGGAGAGCAGTTGGGGGTGATCAGTCCTGCAGGGTAGGGCAGGTGGGGGTGACCAGGCCTTCAGCGAAAGGAAGTTGTGGGGGGGAACCAGGCTGGCAGGGGGGGGGAAGTTAGGGGCAATCGGGCCAGCAGGGGAGGGAGAGATGTTGGAGGGGGACCAGGCTTGCAGGGGAGGACAGTTAGGGGTGACAAGGCTAGCAGGGGAGGGCAATTGTGGGCAATTGTGCCTTCAGGGGAGGGAGGGCAATTGGGGGGGACCAGGCCAGCAGGGGAGGGCAGTTGGGGCAATCGGGCCAGCAGGGGAGCAGTTTGGCATTGATCAGGCTGGCAGGGGAGTGATTAGGGGGTGATCAGGCTGGCAGGCAGAAGCGGTTAGGGGCAATCAGGCAGGCAGGCAGAAGCGGTTAGGGGCAATCAGGCAGGCAGGCAGGGGAGCAGTTGGGAGCCAGTAGTCCTGGATTATGAGAGGGATGTCAGATTGCCCAGTTAGGCCCGATCCCACTGGCCTAAATGGGCAGTAGGACATCCCTCGAGGGATCTCAGATTGGAGAGGGTGCAGGCTGGGCTGAGGGACATACATGCCCCCCCGTACCCCCACATGGATTTCATGCACTGGGCATCTAGTATTTGTAATAAGGTAAAGTATTCCTGAAAACATAATTCACTGAAGATATTAATATGGAAAATTTGCTGGTCTTCAATTTTTTATTTTTTATGTATTACCTTGAAAGAATAAAAAATGAAACAAAATAGGTGTTTATGTGCAGCATCTTTGTCATTGAGCTAAATAAGAGAAACAAACTTCTCCCTGTTTTGATTGCTATTGAAACTACAGCAGACCAAATATTTCACTGGGATATTTTTTACTTAGCATATTAGGCCTAATTAGTATTTTTTTAGTCATGAGTTATTCTTTATAACCTCAGGACTCTTGCATTACTGTTAAATTTTATAGATTTATAAGAACAAGTTGGAGAAGGGACAATCTCCTAATTTGCATGTGCTAATTAGAAAGATATTAATTCTAATTTTTAAATCAGTAATTTAATATTTTTGGTAAAGTAGGACAAGATAGTATTTCTAATTAGTTATACCAAATTGTTATTAAATGAAACGTATTTAATTGTTTCTTTGAACCTGTAAAGAAAAGTTTGGTTGTAATAAATATCTCTGTGTATTGTTTTGACCTCTGTTTCAACTATACAATCCCAATTTGTTTTCAATGTTTTCTCAGGCACAGGATTCTATGATTAATATCTCTTGCTGTGTTATCTCTGCTGCTAATGAAAAACATTGGGTGTTCTTTCACTTCACAGAATGCAAACGCAGATGAAAATATTTTACAGGTGAACTCCTTATGAACACTTCTAATTGCTTAGGAAATGTTTGAAAATCTAGAGTAATTTACCATTATTATAATGAATAGCATAAACTGTAATATTTCATAGTAATTAACTTGTGTCAGCACCATTATTTTTCATTAATTATAAATGAGAAAGAATGAAAGAACAACCGCAGGAACAGATGTACAAAATTGTCTCTTTCTTAAGTTCTGTTTCAGGTTTGATTTTTTTTCCTACTCAATATACTGTTTTGGGTATATTATCAAGCTTGGGGAAAATACAGATGGTAATGCTTGTTTTGAGGAGAAAGGGACAAAGTGCATGTAATAAGGGTGTTGCCTATGAAGTTCAATGTTTTAATTTAAAAAGTTGTTACTGGCATGCCAGATAAAACTACTGGGGGAAAAAAAAAAAACTTTCAGTAAATGCAGCTAAGATATTTTGAGAAAAGAAAAATGTATTTTGGTCATCTTTCTTTTCTGTTAGAAAAAATAGAAGCCACTATTTAGTTTTGCAAGATTTTAGGCCTATGATATGTTAATTGAAGTCAATTTTTTTTAAAATAAAGGAAGGAAGGATAGAAGGAAGGAAAATAGGTGAACGTTATAGTGATGTTTGGGTGATTGAATGTCTTTTTTTTTTTTTTTTTGTAAATTTACACAACAGCTTTTATGCTGTTTCCAGAGAGCAGAACACAGGTATGTCTCGAATATCTTTACAATAAATCCACTTCTTTTAATCCCACTTCTTTTAATCTCTTACAAATAATTAGTTATGCTGTCCTCTTTTTTTTTTCTTTTTTTTCTTTTTTTACCTTAGGCTGATTACAGGCATAAAAGTCTTAAAACCATTGTACTGTAAATTTTCTGTGACTTAAAGTTTTGTTAAGATGGTAACATAATTAGCAGAAATCTAGGGATATAATGCTTACTCTTGGCTCCTTTCAGTTTTGGTCAGGACTGTCCTCAGATTCATTCTTATTGGATGATATAAAAAAATGTCTGATCTATCAATTTTGTTCAAGGTGAATTCCTCTCGGAAAAAAAATGTTATATGAAAAAGGAAACCATGCCAAATATATTTGAGACAAGTTGACAACATTAAACAAGATTTTGTTTTATCACCAGTATTTTTCAAGGCTTATAAATTGATAATTTTCACTGGGACTCTCCAAGAGGAAAAGTGGAATATTCATAGAACATTTGTTGTTTCTCAAACATATTTTAAAAAATCTTTTAACCGCTCTTCCCATAACTCATGTATCTCAAAGCATATATTAAAACATATGTAGCCATGGCATTCTCTGGGGGAAGGAGTGCTAAGGAAGAGGAAGCATTACTTCTTTTCTATTCCCTGAGGCTAATTGTCACAATGGAATCAAGGATGATCAGTACAGAAGCTTGAATTTGGGAAAGTTTGCTCTTCTTTATCATAATTATTCTTAGCATTGGTGTACTCACTTGTCCCTAGCTATTGAATTCCTTGAAATTCATCCTATGTTTCAGATGCTTTTCTACCCACTGAACTTAATTAAAATGTCACTGCCCTATATCACAGTTTTGAATTTCAAACATGATGATAATACAGGGTTTTTATTCCTTGGAAGTATTCAATCAATAAATACTAATCTTGATAATAGAAATAATATATTTGTTTTTTAGTTTTATACCAATGCTTGTTTACATTTAGAATAATGATAATGATTAAATGAGATTATACATAATATATGAGTGCCTCGAATTTAGTGATTATTTATAAAACCTTATTCTATTTAAACCCACTTTTTTGTATCCTTAGGAGTATTCATTATCCTTTAATAATTTACTTACAAAAACTGATTAAATAAATATAACCAAGTAAAACATTTATCTTCTTTCTTTTTATTGTGGATGTCTAATCATTTAATACCATAGTATTCAAATATTTCTGGCAAAGCATTCTTAAAGTTGAAACATGAAAAATAAATGTTCCTATAGGAATATGTGGGCACTTACTCTGATGTACATTTTCACAGAAGTCTCTTCATTTATGCCCATGTTAGGTATCGCATGTTAGTTATACTTTCCCCCTCAAATTTTCAAGGAAATTTACCAGAAAGCAATACAATGTTGTCCTATAACCTCTGTATCAGTTTCCTTGGTCCACTGTAACAAATTACCACAAAGTTAGTGGATTAAAAAACATAAATGTGTCTTCTCACACTTTGGAGGTCAAAAGTCTGACATCAGGCTTGTGACTGTAGAGGTTTCATTCCTTGTCTCATCCAGCTTCTGGTAGCTCCATCATTTGTTGACCTGAGACGGCATCATTCCAATCTCAGACTCCAAGGTCACTTTGCCTCCTCCTTTTTTTAATTCTCATCTCTCCGCCTCAAAACTTCACCTTTTGGTTATAAGGACATTTGCCCTTAGATTTGAGGGCTTCCTGAATAATCTAGAATTATCACATCTCAAGATTGTCAATAAGCCACATTTGCAAAAGATTTCTTTTCCACATAAAAAGGCATTCTTAGGTTTCAGGGATTTGACATAGATGACCGTCAGGTTGGGGTGGGGCACATTTTTTGGCCTACCACAATATCCCATAGATATGGGCTCTAAGCTACTCACCCTGGACATAAGTCTTTTGTTATCTTGACAACGTTTTGAAGTGGAACCTGATTGGTTGGGTAATATTGGTGCTAAGTGAGAGGAACAGAAATGTTTACTCAAGATTTGATTCCATGTGAATAAATCTTTATTGCTTTCTTCTCTACCACACATAAACTATACAAGCAGAGTACATACCCTTCTCCTCTGACCATGCTTACCATGGAGTAAATAAGAGATTTATACCTATTTAAGAGATTTATGTCTATTTATTTGTAGCTATTCTTTATTTATACCTATTTAAGAAAATTTTCCTGTGTTTAAGAGAATTGCTTAAGGTCAATGTAATTATGCCACAAGTAACAAGGCAACCACTAGAGAGGTCAGTTGTACCTCCTTTGAAACATATTAGTTATCTACAAAATAATGTCTTCACTGTTGACATAAACATTCAAACCTCTAGATGTTTTTTTGTGTATTGAGGAATTGAAAAATGATGGGAAAGTATAGCCTGACAATTAATACAAGTATAAAAAAAGCTTGTTAAGGGCATAGATATATGTCATCTGAACCAAGAGGGCAGATCCGCTCATCCTTATTCTGGTACTGGGGGAGGTTCCACTGAAGTCATAAGAGTTAGATAGGGTTCTAAAGGACAGGTAGACATTTGTAAGGGTGAAAGATCATAGGCTACTCCATCCTGAGACAATGTGAAAGGCTTGGCTATTTGGAGAATGTTGGGAATGACAGTGAAACTGGCCATAGAATTGAGACACCAGCAGCTGGAGGAGAAACTGTGAGGAGTCTGACATGTTTGCTCTATAGACAAAAGGCTCCCAACTGGGTTTTTATTTTTGTTTTCTTTTTTACCTTTAAACTAATATAATTAACTGTCAATATGGAAGATAATCTGGAATAGGATGATTAGACAGGATATTATTTCAGTAGTTAAAAGGAAACTAAAGGAGTTTTAACTAAGATAGAAGATTTGGAAATGGAAGACATAGGGTTTACATTCAATGTTAAAGACATCAGGGAATGAGAAAAGAGAAATCAAGGTTTAACTTTTTTAAATGTATCTTTTATTTTTAAAAGTATTACAGATGTCCCCCCTTATAATCCCCATAGACCCCTTCTAACCTGCACCTGACTCCATCTCAGGCCTTCATCATACTGCTGTCTGTATTCATGGGTTATGCATATATGCATAAAAGTTATTTGGTCAATCTCTTCCCACTCACCCCCGCCTTTCCTCTGGGATTCATCACTCTGTTCCATGTTTCTATGTCTCTGGATCTAATTCTTAAAATTATACTATAGCAGTAGAGTGAAACATAATTCAATTAGGTCTAAATAGCAAGTACAAAATCTATTTTTGAAGATAAATAATAACTCTAGTTTCATACTTGCTAAGAATGAGATTATGTAATATGTTTAGGTTATCCAGGTGATTATGCTAAAGAGAAAGAATTATGAGTTTTGGACTTTGAAGACAAGAGTAATGTAGAGATGTGGTTCCTAATTTCAGAGACCTAAAATAAACTGGTGAAATCTATGGACTTTTAACTCAGTGAACCTACACTACCATACATACACAGTGAAAGTTGTATACAATTCTAGCAAAATCAGATTGTGTTTGAAATCATAAAAGTATATCAGATTACCCAAGGAAATATTTTGAGTTAGAGGAGAACACGACCTTAAATGGGTCTTGAATCAAATATAGGATGGACCTCATAAGAAGGGAAGGGAACAAAGAAAGCAACACCAAGAAAGAAAATACTGTAACTAAATAGAACTTATTAAAAATGGTGCTGAAGAAAACAAAAACAAAGAAGATTTTTTAATCTTAGCAAGAAGTTTACCATTGCCAAAGTTATTACTCTGCAATCAAAGAAGATGAGGATTTAAAATAGGGCATAAGTCAATTATAAAATTGTTAGTAGTGTTAGTTGGGATAATTCTCATGTGATAAGAGGAGAGAACAGCCCTAGCTGGTTTGGCTCAGGGGATAGAGTGTTGGCCTGTGGACTGAAGGGCCCTGGGTTTGATTCCCGTTAAGAGCTTGATCTCTGGCCCTGGTCAGGGCACATGCAGGAGGCAATCAACTGATGTGTCTCTCTCAGATCAATTATTATCTCTCTCTGTATCTTTCCCTCCCTTCCATTCTTTCTAAAAAATCAATGGAAAAATATCTTCCAGTGAGGATTAACAAAACAAAACAAAACAAAACAAAACAAAACAAAACAAAACAAGGAGAGAACAGACTGTAATGGATTGAAGGATGAATTCCCATTCATAAAAGTTAAAACATAGTAATTGAATTTATTTATTTTTCTTATTTGATATTTGGATATTGATAATGTACTGTATTGTACTGTTAATATTATGCATTCATATTAGCTAGTAGAGATTATGAATATTGGCTAAACTCTCATACTTCTGTCTTTAGTGAAACTACCCTATTCATGTTTTCTGTAAAAGTAAATGGTAATATGCCAGCTGACATCACCATGGCCATCAGTACCTGGAATGTTATCGTAGAATCTGAAGGCTAGCTATCCTTCCCACTACTGAATGCATTGGAAATTCTCTGCATTTGGTCAAAATATTACCTTATTACTTGAATTATTTGGAGGAGTGGGATTTCTGTACTTTGCAACTGAAAAACACACACAGCTATATTCAAATGCCTGGTCTTGAAGGCCACTTGTACACTCACCCAGAAATTCCAAAATAAGTTGCTGGGGGTAATATAAGACAGAAACTAATAATATGGGACTTCACACTCATTGATGAATGAATGTGTGACATGATTGATTCCCATTTTCATTAATAGATAATCCCACACTGTCCTGGATTTGGGGATGGTTGGCTCCTTCTATTCATATCTCTGACTGGAGAGAAATTCAGTAGTTCTAGTGAGTAAATGGCTTGTCTACTGTTTAATTTGTCATTCTTAACCATTTTTAACTACTTTTAAAATTTCTATTTCATGAAAGTTTGCATTTATAATTAACTTCATTTTATTTTCTTTCTTTTTTTAATTTACTTATAGTTCAGCTATTTTAGGTCAGGTAAATTTTCATGTTTAGATACATATTATTTATATGCTTATTTCCATTCCCTTTCAACTCTTCTCTAGTTGTTCCCAGGAGGTCTTTGTCGACCTCTCTCTACATTTTTCTTTTTATCTTTATTTTATTTGTGAGTCAAAGAATGAATTCCCTTAAGGACAATAAACATAAAGAAAAGCAAATAGTGAGCATATATAAATAGTGAAAGTCATATATTTTTTTAAGTGAATTTAGTGTTTAAAAAAAACATGAGATTATACTTGATAGATGTTCAACTTGCTTAGAGTTTTCCATATGAATCTCCACAAACTTTCATTGCCGGGAGCCGGTCCATGCTTGCTGTTTCAAGGGACCTGGCATATATGGCATACGGTCCTTAATATGTTTGCTCACCTTCTTGGCGCTGTGTTTTAACCAAGGTCACCTCTCCGAGAAAGGTTGAATCCCCAGGTAGGGATTTTCCCCTGAAGTTAGGGAGGGAATAAAACCCCTCAACTAAGTGCCAGGCGGGTAATTAATCCCTTTAACTACGAACAATCATGCTTAAACTACATAATCTTTACTCCCTGGAATGGAGATAAGAAACGCCCTAACCTTTGTAATAGAGATTGATAGGATTGAATCAACTGGTATAAATACAGTTGTAACAAGACAGAAACACTCAGAACTTAGAACAGAATCAAGAAGACAGAATCTACATGGAGCCTAGAGACAGAAGAACTTTGCTGGAGAGAGCATGCCGGAGGATCCTGGAGAGGGACTGGCCTTGGAGCCTAGAGACAGAGCCTAGCGGGAGAACATGGCAAGGGATCCTGGACTGAACCTGACTACAGAGATTGGCAGGAGAACCTGACTGGAACCTGGACACTGAACCTGACTGGAGTACCTGGACAGAACCTCTCTGGAGAGCTAAGCAGAGCCTCTCTGGAGATCGAGACCAGAACTTGGCTGGAGATCCTGGCTAGGCTGCTGATCAACTGAACGCTGTCTCCGTGTCATTCCTTCTTCGCCGACTCCGTCTACACCTTTGGGGACCCCTGGACCCGCTGGGGCTGGACCCCGGCATCTGGCGCCCGAACAGGGACCCCTAGGTAAGCGCCCCACACTCGGGACGGATCGGACTCCACCATAGGAAGAGGGTGGATAGTATTAGCCGACTCCGTCCACACCTTTGGGAACCCCTGGAACAGGATTCCCCTAGGTAAGCCCCCCCCCCCCCATTGAGAACCCCACACTCGGGACGGATAGGACTCCACCAGGGTGCTACAGACCCCCCTATAGAGGATAAGTAGGGTAAGAAGGTGGATAGTACAGAACTTAGATTGAGAAGATGTGCCATACTGAGTCCAAAGAAAGAAGACTCTGTATTGATTCTTAGATTGAGAAGATGTGCCATACTGAGTCCAAAGAAAGAAGACTCTGTATTGATCTTTAGATTAAGAAGATGTGCCATACTGAGTCTAAAGAAAAAAGACTCTGTATTGATCTTTTAACATATGTGCTTGCTAGCAGAGGAATTAAGGTTACTCCCAGTCAGACAGAACGTTTTATACAAGAAGTATGTCCATGCTTTTCTGAGGAAGGAAAGGTAAATGTAATGGCATGGGAGAAGGTAGGCCCAAGGAGCCTTATCCTTAACCCCACTGCAGCCTTTCTACCCTGGGAAAGTGCAGGATTGGCAAGCTCTCCCTGGGATGATAGATCAGGACTCAGGTAATAGCGGAAAGCGCCAATCCTACTCTTAAAATGGATATAAGAGAGCATTTGAGGTTTTTCTTTTTAATGCTTGCTTTTAAAAAATAAAAAAGGGGGAATTTGCCGGGAGCCGGTCCATGCTTGCTGTTTCAAGGGACCTGGCATATATGGCATACGGTCCTTAATATGTTTGCTCACCTTCTCGGCACTATGTGTTTTAACCAAGGTCACCTCTCCGAGAAAGGTTGAATCCCCAGGTAGGGATTTTCCCCTGAAGTTAGGGAGGGAATAAAACCCCTCAACTAAGTGCCAGGCGGGTAATTAATCCCTTTAACTACGAACAATCATGCTTAAACTACATAATCTTTACTCCCTGGAATGGAGATAAGAAACGCCCTAACCTTTGTAATAGAGATTGATAGGATTGAATCAACTGGTATAAATACAGTTGTAACAAGACAGAAACACTCAGAACTTAGAACAGAATCAAGAAGACAGAATCTACATGGAGCCTAGAGACAGAAGAACTTTGCTGGAGAGAGCATGCCGGAGGATCCTGGAGAGGGACTGGCCTTGGAGCCTAGAGACAGAGCCTAGCGGGAGAACATGGCAAGGGATCCTGGACTGAACCTGACTACAGAGATTGGCAGGAGAACCTGACTGGAACCTGGACACTGAACCTGACTGGAGTACCTGGACAGAACCTCTCTGGAGAGCTAAGCAGAGCCTCTCTGGAGATCGAGACCAGAACTTGGCTGGAGATCCTGGCTAGGCTGCTGATCAACTGAACGCTGTCTCCGTGTCATTCCTTCTTCGCCGACTCCGTCTACACCTTTGGGGACCCCTGGACCCGCTGGGGCTGGACCCCGGCATTTCATCTTTCTCTTTTATTCTCCTTTAATGAAAACTTTCTATTTCAAGAACCAGAATTCATAGTCACTTCTTAAACTCCTATTAAAATTTCCCTTTATTTCTGCTATTATTGTCATATAGCTTCAACTGAATGACATTGAAAACACATATGTTTTAGAAGCAACATGGGATAAAATTGATATTTATTTACTATATACTGGAACATAATCAGTATTCAAAATACTGTTTTTATGAGTAATCCATTTAACTTTTTTTAGAAAGGTCTTTTTCTAAATTGGAATTTCTAATTATTATGAAACACTGAATAAATTAACAAGAAACTAAAATAAAGACTTTAAAAACAATCTTCAAAATAGGTGAGTGGGGAAAAAAAGACACCTAAAATTATATGAACTCAACATTTCCATTAGTAGATCTTTTCTTGGATAATCACCAGTTTGTTCATCAAAGTTAACATTTTACCAGCAGTGAGCAAGTTTTCCCCCCATGATTAGAAGCATCTAAATCTGAGCAGCACTCTTCTGCATAACTCTAAATTATATGTCATTTATTTAGCAGTTACTGTGTAATTAGTGTGTCTTAATTTGAGCATTAAAAATGTATTGAGTTCTACATGCAGTATTTATAATTACAAGATCAATTTGTGGTTAACTGATTTCACCGCTAAGATTTTGTATCTAGAATAATTATATGCACTTCCAAGATTGCCACAGTAGAGAATTGTATAGGAGAGTACTTCAATAAAAATAAATCATTTGTATTTTATAGTAGATTAATACTGAAACATGCAAAGTGTATAACTCATGAGAGAACCAATAATGTACTAGCAAGGAAATATTATAAAATTATTCATATATATATTTATATACCTACATATACACATACACAAGCACATAAATATATGGTCATACCAGGTTAAAATGCCCTTTTTAGGAAGAATAAAGCCTTTTTTGGAACTTTATTTGTATTTTCCAAAAACCAGTCATTTTGACCTGGTATGACTTTTTTAAAAGTCCGCTTTTATGACCTCCATAAACAATGCTCTGAAATATTTCTATATTGTATTCTGTGTTGGCATACATCTAGAGCACAGCACAATCCGCTGTAGGAAAACATAGTCAGATACCTTGTTTGGTGTGCAGAATTCGGCATGAGAGACCATGTTAAATTTTCCCCGTAAATCAAAACAAACAAACAAACAAAATGCCCCAAAGATTCATCTTAAAAATACAGCTTTAGCCTGGCTGCCATGGCTCGGTGGTTGATCTTCAACCTATAAACCAGGAAGTCATGGTTCCATTCCCAGTCAGGGCACATGCCAGGGTTACAGGTTTGGTCCCCAGTGTGGGGCTTGCAGGAGGCAGCCAATTAATGATTATCTTTCATCACTGATGTTTCTCTCCCTCTCTCCCTCTCCCTTCCTCTCTGAAATCAATAAAAATTTATTTTTAAAAAATATAGCTTCAATAAAGTAGTTATACAGTGTTTTGGGGATTGTAAATGAAGCACTAGGTTAGCATTCGGACATCAAATAAGACAGTATAGAAAACAAAAGAGAAAAACTGAAAAAAAGGGAAGATTTAAATAGAGAATTGGAAAACAAAATAAAAACAATAAAGATATCTATGAAACAATAAAACATTTAATATTTCTCACCAGATATATACTTTTGGAGATTGATGTAATGGAAAAGTTGAAGATGAAATAGAATTAATTTAATATATAACTTTGGAAATTAATATAATACAATGTAATTAGCATACTTTATATCAATATACTAGTATAATTAATATATATTACTATAATTTAGAAAAGAATTAGGAAATCTGAGAAAATGTTAAAAAAATTAAAATTTCACAAACACTTGTAGTATTAGTTGTCATGATCTAGTTGCATTGTTTTCACTGAATTTCACTCATCTTTTCTGAGAAATGCTCTTATTTGGCATTTACCCCAAAAAGCAGCCATTTAAAATAAAATTATATTTTTTTTCTGGAATTGTTTCAGGGTAGACAATTGTTAAATCTGGGTTATTTTCTATTTCCAGATCTGGAATAGGAAGTGGAGAGAACATGAGAATGACAGACACACAAAGAAGAGAGGAAGAGAGAGAGAGAGAGAGTCAGATACTGGAGAGATGAATCCAAAAAATGATGTCTGCCAACAGTACGGCAGAATGTTCTTCAGTGACTATTCTGCCCACTGTACTAGCTAGTAGAGGACACTTTCTGTAGCAACAGTGAAGAATGAAGCAGAAATAAATATAAAAATGTATTTTCTTATATTTAGAAATATATAGGGGAAAAAATATTTTCTTGATTGAATTTGAATACCTACCTGGTTCCTAGTAGATTCTAAAATAAGATTTATCCCTGTGTTAGATTCTTCAAGAAACACGAAAATCTTTTCTACTTAAGTTGGGTGCATGGGCTTCTGATAATTGCCTGGCAAAGGATCCTCATTTTATAAAATAAAACTAGGTAAGAGAAGAGTGATAATTGTAGAATAAATATTTTAAAATGAAATTTAGGATTAAAATTATAGTGAATGAAGCAACAATCTATAATAATAAAAGTGTAATATGCTAATTAGACCAGATGTCCCTCTGACAACCTTCTGGACAAAGCTGGGGCTGCGAGGGAAGCCCAGGTCCCGGGTGCCTGAGGGAAGCCAGTGCTGGCAGCTGGAGGAAGGAAGGCCTACTCTTGCATGAATTTTGTGCATCAGACTTCTAGTGAATTATAAAGTGCAAAGTAGTTTTTGTTTAGATGTAGTCATGTAAATATTCACATTAAGAAAGATTTTAATATATGGAAGAAAATCCAAGATACAAGTTTCTGGCTAAGGCAATAGGCTAGAGACAACAATTAGGTGTGACAGTTTTAAAATGCTTAGAATTTATAGTTTTCTATCCATCTGTAATTTACTAGATCAGGGGTCCTCAAACTTTTTAAACAGTGGGCCAGTTCACTGTCCCTCAGACCGTTGGAGGGCCAGACTATAGTTTAAAAAAAAAACTATGAACAAATTCCTATGCACACTGCACATATCTTATTTTGAAGTAAAAAAACAAAATGGGAACAAATACAATATTGGTATTTGCATGTGGCCCGTGGGCTGTAGCTTGAGGACCACTGTCATAGATAGTGAGTTCATCCCAAAAAGAATAGATTATTTATTCTAAGTCCACTCATGCAATTCAACTTATTAATGTAGACAGTGGGCAAATTGAGTAGAGGCAATTCACAAAAGAAAATATGTGGAAAGAAAAGAGAGAATTTAAATGCATCTCTCTAGAATTGAATGAACCACACATTTAAACAATAAAATGACATTTGGTCTTTAGAGTATTAAAGGTTAAAACCAGTTGTTATTAGTGATATTGAGGATTCAAATAAACAAGTTCTTTATCTTTTTATGGCAATTTGTCTCTCTATATATTTAATATGTATATTTTTATTTAGGAATTCTGCTCGAAATTTATCCTACAAAATAATTGTCAATATATTCAAAATTTAGTTACAATAATATTTCAAAATATTTCAATACAATAGAGGATTGGTTAAGTAAAATAAAATCAATTTACAAAGCAGTATGCTTCCATGTCTCCAAAGGCTTTTTAAAACACCACCCCTATACACACTACACATGCACTTGTGAAAAAAAAATACACATACTATGCATTGTTCTGAGAAGGTCTATAAATATGAACAGATTTTTAAAGACAATTATAATTTCAAAAAATTCAAAATAACATTATATGATATGATGGTCTTGCAATTTAGAGAACTCTGGTTATTTTAGGTATTTTATTAGATGTTTAATTAATTTTATAGTTTGTTTAAATTTAGGAATATATGTAATTATTAAAAGAATGGCTTACATAAATAATACATATTCATTGGCACCAAATAGTTATAAAGATAAACTTTAGACTAATGATATAATTAGTTATAAAAGTTTCTTTAGTGCACAGTCTTCTTTGTATTCACAAATAACTTTTTAAAAATGCATTATAAACTTATTAAAACACATTTACTGATCCTTTTATTATATACTAGGGGCCCAGTGCACAAATTCATGCACCTTGAAAGGAACTGTGGGCTGTGAGGCCACAGTAGATACAGGGGTGGGTCTTGGCCCATCCCCTGCACCCCCGCCCGGCTCCTTCCACCATGGCCCCCAGTCCCCTGTCTGCTGGCAGCCCCACTCCCGCCACTGCCACTCCCACGCATTAATGGCACCGGCCCACTCACACCTGCTGATGGTGCAGAGCGGTTGGGGCCAGTGCCAGCAGAAGGTGCAAGTGGGGCTGGCACGTCAACAGGTGCGAGCGGAGGCTGCTGCCCCAAAGCCCCTCAGGAGCACAGGGAGGTGGAGAAGCCCTCAGGGGCAATCGAGCCAGCAGCCACTGCTTGCACCTGCTGATGGTGCCGAGTGATTGGGACTAGCGCTGGGCACTGGCAGCAGGTGTGAGCAGTGGCTCTGATGCCAGCTGCGGGTGTAAGTGGGGCCAGCGCTGGCAGCAGGTGCAAGCACCGAGTGGGACAGCGGCACGTGGGAGCAAAGAATTTTCAGTAACCACCAGAGGCTCGCCCCAATGGCAGTGACTGTCGCCTTGGTCTGGCGCCCCCGCTCACCTGCTCCACCATCCTGCCATAGCCCACACCCGCCGTGTTCTGCACATGCCCCCTGGTGGTCAGTGCACTTCACAGCGACCAGTTCGGTTGTTTGGTTGTTCCGGTTGATTTCCTTGGAAGGACTTATGATTGTGCTTTGATAATGATTAAAATAAATTAGTAGTACATATAGGTTGTACTAGTAATGTGTTTTAGCCAATTTTCTCTGAGAAGCTGACTAATACATTATCAAATATGAGGATTTTATTAGGAAAAAATTGGCTATGTGAGAGAAAATAAGAAGGGGACTGGACAGGCTGAGAGGGCAATGCACATCTGATCCTGAGTGCAAGAGAGGGATAGAACGTTGGGTTGAGACATCCTAGAGTGCTGTGCAGTCTAAGACAGGTTTGGCAAAGCCATTGGAAAGTGTTCAAAATAAAATTTGCATATGCCAGAAACATGCCTGCCTTACTATCACTGTTGCACTGAGTCTCAGCTGGGAGCAGCCCATTGAATATGTATATTTGCAAAACTGTCCTAATGGGTTTCAAAGTGTAACAACTAGGTCATCTATTAATTACATTATCAAGGCTGCCACAGTTAGTATATCTTTTAATACTTTGAAATTATTAATATATTTATGTATGTATTTTCTAGTTGTTTTTCTATATTTCTATATTTTATATAATTGGTTCTGTGTATTTATAAACACATACATAAATACAGAGAAACAAATAATTGCATGCATCGAAATATATATATTTCCCCTCAGATACATTTAGTGAAGTGTTCTGCCTGAAATCTTGAAAGAGCAATGTATCTTTATCAATGACTAATTACAGATTTAAGAATGAAAAGCATATTAGATATACTGTGTAAAGTTCACAATAGATAAAATGAAGTGGTTATCTCATATACTTTTGAAATTCAAAGTTTCTGTTGAGAAAGTAATCATTACAAAGATCAACTGCATAAGATATAAGAATAATATATCCATGTTAGCATGTAGAATAGTATTACATTGCAGGGAGAAGTCTTTAATTAATAAAAATAAATAAATTAGTGTCATGTGCTAGGCCAGTCCATGTGAGTTGTAAGTTTCTATTTATTATTCTCTAGTTTTGTTAATTCTTTTGTAAGAAATGTATCCATTTTAGTGAACCAAATTTATTAATACATATGTTTCATAATGTATTTTAATCCTCTGTATCAATACTTTTATCTTTTTTAGTCTGTATTTTTTCTTCATCAGTCTTATCAAAACAACACAAAAAGTTTGAACAATCTACTTGTATACTACATTTTCTTGTTTTTAATATTTGCTATTTGATTTTTTCTATTTTATTGATTTCTATCCTGAATTTCTCTCTACTTTGTTTTTATTCTGCTGATTTTCCAGTTTCAGTTCTTTTTCATGTTTTCTCATATATTGAAAGCTAAGTTTTGTAAATATTACTTAACATTGCAATTTTCATGTGATCATTGTATGTTTGCATGCAGAGTCTAGTGTTAACATAAGGAATGTGACTAGCTAAATTCTAGGGAACATGTTTTAGTCTTTTAAAGAGATAGTAAAAAGATAGAATATGGCCCATTAAAGGCTCTTAGATGGCTCTTACTGACCCTTCTCAGCTTGTAAGCAGTAGTCAGAGAAGTGCATGGCTTTTTTGGTAATTGGGACTGGATAGCTTTTCATCATCATTGATACCATTGAGAGGTCAGTCTGTCCAGAGTGGATGATGGGCATAATTAAGATCAATATGAACAATTTTTTCACAGCTCGGCATACACAAACTAACCAATATGTTATAATGAATATATATACTTATATTTCAAGTCTTCTATGTTTTTGAAGTATTCAGATAAGTTCTAATATAGGAAACATGAAAATGGGAAAAAAAAATACTCCCCAAGATAGAATAAAAAAATATTCAGTTAATGAATTGTAGTGTTGATATTTGTGGTCTGGATCTATATTATATTGTCATAGAACCAAAACAAGTTTCTTTTTTTGTAACCTGACGTTCTATTTAGGGAGTAAATGCAAATGTCTTTAAAATCAAGAGTTTATTGACTCACCTGGTGGGAATGCTACTGGCTCAAAAATAACTTAGAAAATACTTTATTATTTATGGCAGTTTTTCTTATTTCTTGACCTTAACAATTTCCTTCTCATCCTGTGCTTCAAGGAGTCAACACAACTGCAGCATGTGGTTGCCAGGATACATGTGCAGAC
This sequence comes from Myotis daubentonii, assembly GCF_963259705.1. Lineage (NCBI taxonomy): Eukaryota > Metazoa > Chordata > Mammalia > Chiroptera > Vespertilionidae > Myotis > Myotis daubentonii. The sequence continues at coordinate 55,205,387 of NC_081843.1, forward strand.
ACTGTCTAATGAAAGTGCAATGTAACAGCTTGATTTGTCATCAAAAAGGAGAAATCTGGAGGGAAGTGATTTGGTGAATGGCGACTAAAATGTCAAATACTGATTTTCCTGTAACTTAAGAAAAGCATGTAGCAAGTTGATGCCATGCATGAGTGTGTGTGTGTGTGTGTGTGTGTGTGCGTGTGTGCGTGTGTACTGAAAAATAATTGTGAATATATATATACTTCAAGTTTGAAAGCCACATGTAAAGATATAACAATTTATAAATTATGTGTTCAAGAGTTTGCATTTCATATATAGAATCAGCAGATAATGCAATTGCATTATCTGTATTAGTTTGTCATACCTGCTCAGTTTTACCATCTTAATTATGTAGTAACAATTGACTTATATTTCATAATTCATAATCATTACCTTTACAGAGTTTTCAGAAGGATTTTAACCAATGATAACAGAATTTACCTTTTGGTGTTTCTTCACCATTCCCAAATTAAAAACAAACACAATTTACTAGAGTGTCTGGAAATGCATTTCAGCCTTGTGACCCTGTGGCAATGCTCTTTGGAATGTCCACTAGTTAGAGTTCTCTGGTAGATGGAGCTCTCTGGAGTCCTGAAAGATATCCCAATACTTGCATAATACTTCTCTATATATAGTAAGCAAGATATTCTTAGAAATTTTTGAATTATTTTATAGCATTGATACTATAAAGAGAAAAGCTGATATGTGGAAAAACAAAATGGCAAAATAGTACTTTCTCATTATAATTTGATTAATTTTATTGCATAAAATCCTTTGTAATTTTATGATATGTAGTTATTTTTTAACTATTAACTTTTAATGGGCTGTAAATAGTCAAAAATAATTGGTAAGAAAGTTAAAATGAGAGGAAAAAAAGAGAATCAACTTTTTAATGTATAAGACATTTAAATGATAAAGGACATGTGAAGTGATTTATGGGTTATTTGCTGTTTAAAAATTGCTAACATTCTGTAAATTCAATTCCCTCAGTGCTCTACCCTCACCATGTTTTCTAAAAGATCTTATCTTTTCAAAGATAGAAAAACTCTAAAAGGAATTTCAAGTTGCAAGGAATTTTTGTGTCAAAACCTTATATAACATATAGACATTTAATTGAGGATATTAATTTCTGTACTCTAGATGCGGACACATAACCATTTACCATTCATGTCACTGACAGATATTTATTTCACCACCTCAAGCTATAACATATAAAAATTTAATTATGGGTATTCATTTCCTTCTTTTAGCCTTGATGCATTCGCATTTAACTATCACATCAGAGATTCATACATTTTCACCAATGCAAGCTGTGCAAAGTTAAAATTAAACTGCAAACATCCCTTGTTCTATTTCCGTGCACATAAAAACCAGGCTTCAAATTGTAGACAAACAGATACTTTACTGTCAAATTCTTATAATAAAATATTTTCAATCATTATTAGTTATATATTTAATCTTTCAAAGAATATCTCTAACTATAAATTTAGCTGTGACAAATTATACAACAACAAATGATATGAAAATGAAAGCAGATAGTACAACTTCAAAAATAAAACCTAAACTTATTTTTGTAAAAATGAAGCATGTCTGTTATAAAATATCAGGCTACAGTAAAAAGCATGTATAATTAAAAATTTACACCAATATTCTAATACTTGAAGACAGTCTCTGACATAATTCAACCACATTATAAAGAATATATCTCTACTGCACATGAAGAGAAACGAAGGTTTAGATAGGCTGATGGATAGATAGATAGATAGATAGATAGATAGATAGATAGATAGATATAATACTGCTTTAGAAAAAAATGATTAAAATGCCCTGCATTTAAACAAAGAAAATAAAACCAAAGAGAAAGAAGTCAATGAATTTCAGATAAAGCTTTTTAATTCCATATGTTCTATTTTGTTTCATTTTCAGTATGATTAGTTATGCACATAATAGATTTCATATGTCATTTTTTGATGTATAGATTTACAAAAAAGAGTTTGCTGTAAAAACAATAGAGAAATAATAAGCACGAAATTAAAGTCTTGTCTGCATTTTACTCAGGCCAGTAAGTGGAATTTCCTAAAATCTCAGAAACCTCCTGAGGGCTTCCTTCTTACTCCCTCTTCTGCACTGTAGCCATGTTCCTGAATATTGTATGCAATTCACTAAGTTTCTCTATATGATTTCATTATATATATATATATATATATATATATATATATATATATATATATATATATATATATATTCCCTAACCACAAATAAAAATGTTCAAGTATAAAAATAAATTCATGCCATATATACTCATCTATGACATTTCCTTTGCTCAACTTGTTTTTGATATGAAGTTATGCTGATAAATTCACCTTATAGTTCACTTGGTTAAACTGGTATTTAAGTATCCTATTGTGTTAATTTACTTATTTTAAAGATGTGTGCAATTCCTGATGGACATTTCTAATTTTCTGAATATTTTACTTTTTATTTTATTTTTTAAAACCCCAGGCAAGAAATTCCAGAGCTTCTGCTTTTAAAAACACATGTTTTTATTATTTTTTTAAATAGAGTAGCAGAGAGGGGAAGAGTGAGAGAAACATAGAAGAGAGAATCATTGATTGGCTGCCTCCTGCACATCCCCTACTGGGGATTAAACACACAGCCTTGGCATGTGTCTTGAACTTGAATCAAACCGTAGGCCTCTTGGTGCATGGGACAATGCTCAACCAACTGAGTCACACCTGCCAGGCTACTTTTTTAGAAGAATGCTACCATAAAAATCTTACATATAGTTCCTGGGATATAAATGTGAGTTTTGTTTTGCCCCCCCCCCCGCCCCGCCCCTTTTACTTTAAGGAAACTCCTTATTAGTTAAAGTATTACATAAGTATCCTTTTCCCCTCATTCACCTCTCTCCAGTTGCTCCCACCCCCCAGCACATGCCCTCATTACCATACTGTCTGTATCCATTGGTTATGATCATATGCATGCATACAAGTCCTTTGGTTGATCTCCTGCCCTCAACCCTTCCTTTTTAGGTTGGATGGCCTGTTCGATGCTTCCATGACTCTGGCTCTATTTTTGTTCATCAGTTTATGTTGTCCATTATATTCCATAAATGAGTGAGATCATGTGATATTTATCTTTATCCTACTGGCTTATTTCACTTAGCACAGTGCTCTCCAGTTCCATCCATGCTGCTGCAAATGGTAAGAGTTCCTTCTTTTTTATAGCAGTGTAGTATTCCATTGTGTAGATGTGCCACTGTTTTTTAATCCACTCATCTGCTGATGGGCACTTAGGCTGTTTCCAAATCTTAGCTATTGTAAATTGTGCTGCTATAAACATAAGGGTGCCTATATCCTTTCTGATTGGTATTTCTGATTTCTTGGGATATATTCTTAGAAGTGGGATTAGTGGGTCAAATGGGAATTTCATTTTAAATTTATTGAGGAAACTCCATACTGTTTTCCACTGTGGTTGCACCAGTCTGCATTCCCACCAGTAGTGCTCGAGGATTCCATTTTCTCCACATTCTTGCCAGCACTTGTCCTGTGTTGATTTGTTGATGATAGCCATTCAGACAGGTGTGAGATGGTACCTCATTGTCATTTTGATTTGCATCTCTCGGATGATCAGTGACTTTGAGCATGTTTTCATATGTCTCTCTGCTTTCTTTATGTCCTCTTTTGAAAAGTGTCTATTTAGGTCCTTTGCCCATTTTTTGATTGGATTGTTTATCTTTCTTTTGTTATGTTGTATGTGTTTCCTGTAAATGTTAGAAATTAAACCCTTATTGGAGATAACATTGTCAAATATGTTCTCCCATGCAGTGGGCTTTCTTGTTGTTTTGTTGATGGTTTCTTTTGCCATGCAGAAGCTTTTTATTTTGATGTAGTCCCATTTGTTTATTTTCTCTTTAGTTTCCAATGCCCTAGGGCAGTGGTTGGCAAACCGCGGCTCGCGAGCCACATGCAGCTCTTTGGCTCCTTGAGTGTGGCTCTTCCACAAAATACCATGTGCAGGTGCGCACATACAGTGCTATTGAAACTTCGTGGCCCGTGCACAGAAGTCAGTTTTCGGCCTGGGCAAGTCTATTTTGAAGAAGTGGCGTTAGAAGAAGTGGGGGGTGTGGGTTGGTCGGGCGATGGGAGACGCAGAGCGGGGGAGGTATGTGTGATTCATGCATGAGTTGAGTGAGCCAGTCAGTCAGCAGTCTCATTGTGCAGGGGTTAGTGCGAATCATATCCGCAAATCGTGCGCGGGTGACAAAAGTACCTACTTGAAGCATAAAGTTACCTGTATTTTTCCAACCAGCTGCAAATCCTACAGGTATTTTTGTCATCAATTTAAGAATTGTAATTCTTTTGTGCTGGTGGCTTTATTATTATAAAATGAAACATTTTTAGGTGCCCTGTTTGAGATGGCTACAATGAAGAAGCAAAGAAAAACGGAAGACGAAAACTGTGAATTTAAAGTTGAATGTACCTACCTATATAGTTTAAGTTTGAAAATTTGGCGCTCAAAAGAAATTTCAATCTTTATACTGTTGATATTTGGCTCTGTTGACTAATGAGTTTGCCGACCACTGCCCTAGGAGCTGTATTGGTAAAGATATTACTATGACATATGTCTGATATTTTGCTGCCTATAAGTTATTCTAAGATTTTTTATGGTTTCCCGTCTTATGTTTAAGTCTTTTATCCAATAAATGTGAGTTTTTGAGGGTAAATATCGACTAGCAATATAATTTTTGAATTTTAGGATATGCTTATTACTGGGTAATGTCAAATTTTTAAACAGTTTATTAAATGTTTTACTCCCCCAACAGGGGATGAGAATTGTATATACTGTATATATCTTCATATACTATTTATCTTATATATCCTCACCTATATTTTACTTTGTCTGATTTTTTTGTCAATCTGGTACATATAATTGTAGGCTTAGTGGTATTGTGTTAATTATTGATTATTTAAAAAAATTATTTCCTTATATATGGACCATTTGTGTTATGCATTCTTTGAAATTCCTATTCATATATTTGACTATTTTTTCCATTGTTGGTTCTTTCATGCTTTTAGGTACAAGACATCTTGCTTCCTACTGCTTTTACTACCAATTTTCAATATTGTACTGAAAGTTATAGCTAATGAAACAGAAGATGAAAAGGAAATAAAGGGTACACAGGTTGGAAAGGAAGATATAAATCTGTCACTGTTCATAAATGACATAAATATCTATGTAGAAGATCCAAAAGAATCAATAAAAAACTCCTGGATAAGTGGCATAGGAATATTGCAGGACACAAGGTTAATATGCAAATGTGAATTGTGTTCCTATATATCAGCAATAAAAAAATAGAATTTGAAAGTAAAAACACAATACCATTTACATTACTACTCCCCCCCAAGTAAATAAAGTTTAAATATAAAAATATGTACAAGATCTATATGAGAAAAACTATAAAATTCTGATGAATAAAATCAAAGAACAGAATAAATGGAGAGATGCTGCATATTCATGGATAGGAAAACTCAATATTGTCAAAATGTCAGTTCTTCTCAACTAGATCAATATGTTCAATGCAATCCCAATGACAATTCCAGCTAGTAGTTACTTTGTGTATATCAACAAACAAATTAAAAAGTTTGTATGAAGAGGCAAAGACCCAATATAGTCAACTCAGTTTTGGAAGAGAACAAAGTTGATGACTGACACTACCTGACTTTAAGACTTACTATAAATCAAAACTAATCAAAATCTGTGGTATTTGTGAAAGAATGGACATATATATTGTGGAACAGAATAGAGAGCCCAGAAATAGACCCCCGCCCCATAAATGCAATAAAGTAATCTGGAAAAGGAACAAAGGCAATACAGTGGAGCAAAGGTAGCCTCATTAACAAATGATGCTGCGACAACTGGATATCCATATGCAAACGGAAACTAGATATAGCCACTGGAAAATGAACTCAAAATGGATCACAGACCTAAGCTTATAAAATTAGAGAGTGGAATATATAACTTATTCCTTACCAACTTTTGAAACTCATAAATATTTTACCATGACACAAATCTTGCTATATTCCATCCTTATCTCTGTCCCCTTTTCTTACAGAAAATATTAGGAATGAGGACGGAATCTTTCTTTTATTTTATTTTTTTCACTTTGTATGCTTGATTCTTTATATTTTTTGAGATATAGTTTACCTTATATAAACTTTTATATAACTTAAATTTGCATTTTAAAGGGTATAATTCAGTAACTTTTGATATATTCACATGATTATGCAACATCATCATTATTAAATCCAGAATATTTCTATTCCAAAAAAACAGAAACCCAAAACAAAAAAACCCTGTAACTATTAACAATCACTTACAATTCCACCTTCCATGCATTTCCTAGAAACCATTTATCTACTTTCTGTCTCCATTGTATATATCTATTCTGGACATTTCATATACATCCTATCTAATAAAAGACAAATAGGGTAATTAACCATACCTTCTATACGCTTCCCATTGGCTAATCAGGACGATATGCAAATTAACTGCCAACCAAGATGGCGGTTAACTACCAACAAAGATGGCAGCTAATTTGCATACTGCAGGCAGGGCGGAACAGCACCATCCTGCCTGCCCAGCTGCTATCCGGGCCTGTTATCTGCGACCCCGGCGGCAGGCAGCCCATATGGGACCCGACCCAGGGCTGGCAGGCGGGACCACAGCGATCCACCACCGGCGACGCCCACAAACGGCCCTCCCAAGGGGATCCAAGGCTGGCAGGTGCTAATGCACCGATCTGCCAACACGCACATCCGGGCCACCTTTGCCCTGCAAAACTATGCAGCTGGGAGAGGGGAGTGGGGCCGCTGGGAGCAGGGCGGGAACTGCCTGGGGTTTGCGTCAGGCAGCCAAGAGAGAGCTGAGTGCGAGCTATCCCCACCAGTAGCTCCTTGCTCATTCACTTACTTGCTCATTCATTCACTCAGTCACTCACTCAGCAAACCCACTCAGGTCCCTGGCACCAGGCCAGGCACTGAAGTTGAAGCAGGATAAGACAGAGCTATTTCCTCAAGATGTTAGTAATTCAGAATGCAGCCAGGAGAGGGGTGCCAGGAGTCTGGGAGCAGGGCGGGAACTTTCCAGGGGTGAGCTTCAGGCAGCCAGGAGTGGGGCCGGAACTTCTGCCATGTCTCCATGGCAACACGGCAGAAGTTCCCTCCCCTTAGCTGCTTGCTCATTCACTTACTCGCTCATCATTCACTCATTCACTCACTCATTATTCACTCACTCAGCAAACCCTCTCAGGTCCCTGGCACCAGGCCAGGCACTGAAGGTGAAGCAGGATAAGACAGAGCTATGTCCTCAAGATGTTAGCAATTCAGTAGGGCGAAGCAGGCACATGAACAAGGCAGTTGTATGCACAGATGCAGTGTACTGGGTTCAGTGAGGGCTGTAACTAACGCTGACTTTGTTCTCTTGATAAAATGGGGCTTGGGAGCCAGGCCGCCCCAAGCCTGTAGGCCTGTGCCTAGGCCAGGGGTGGCCAGGGTCCCGGAACATGACAGAGGGTGCTGGTCGGGCTGAGAGGTCTGGCCCCACCCTTCAACCTCACCCCCGAGTGCACAAATTTTTGTGCACCGGGTTACTAGTATAATAGTAAAAAAATGTGGTTATTTTGTTTTTGGCTCTTTTCATTTAGCATCAGGCAAGATACTTATGTAAAAAGTGACTTTTATTTAGTTTGAAAATGCACAATTTATCAAGGAAATATCAGGAAATGGGCTAGCAGTCTAGACAAGGAGGAAGAGCATGAGCAAAAACAAATGGAGGCATAAAATAGCTAAGTTATGGGAAATGAGACTGGACAAATCCAATATGGTCTTATAGACTAAGATAGGGAATGTAAGTTTTATTGTAGAAACTGAGGCAAAATATTGCTTAATTAGATATATAATTTACTATATATTCTAACATTTGGTTGAAAAATTTTAAATGGGATGAGGAGAAAGATGGAAAAAAGAAAAGCAGCCCAGTGAGGAGACCCTTTATATGTTAAATTAAAGATGGGAGATGCACCTAAATGAAGAGCATGCAATGATTTTTGTAAAGTTCAGAAAAAGATCAGAACCAGACATAGATTTAGGAGTCAGTAGTTCATTCATTTTTGGAGTAATTGTTACAGAATACAATTATATTACTTCATATTATATTGAGATGTACCTATACACACACACTCACATACAATATTTAGGTTTATGGATATTCAGGATATTCAGCCTGAATCATTTAGAATTTCAGTGTGGAGAAGAGGAATTTAGAGCCAGAATATCTAATGAACACTTACATATTCATGAAAATTTCCCACTGGAATATTGTGAACCAAATTGAAGTTTCAGCATTATTGAAATTAAAGCATAATGCCTAAGATTATAAGCATTTTGTATTATTTAAAATATAAAGGGCTTATGGGAGTTTTACATTGACTCTAAACTTCTATTATTTTATTGGTAATAGCATTAGACCCTAGAAGTACTATTTGTGTATTGTCATTCCATAGAAGCAATGATTCCTCTAAAAAAAATTAGCTAGAGCTATCCTATTGTGATCTATATTTTTGTTAACCTTGGGCCTTGAATTTAAATATGTTGAATTGCAGTTATCTCCTTTCATTGGGGATACTTAACATTTTGGCCAGCATTTATATACTTTTAATGCCTTACCACAGTAATTTACATGCTTATTTCATAGTTAATTTTAACTATTTGAAATGTATGGGATTCTCCTAAAAGAATTCATTGATGTATAACTCATTGGCATTCACTTGGAAGCTCTTGCTCTTAACAGATTCAAGATAATCACTAGCATCGAAAGATGGTTTTTGGTCTATTTTCTATATTAGAAAATATGCTTTACATTAAATACTCATCAAATATGCATAATACCTTATTAAAAGCATTATTATTATTTAATGAAAAAATATATAGGGTTGACTTCCTTTGAGTGGTATAATATACACGTATTAAAGGTATAATGCTTAAGTCCATTGATACCACATTGTAGCTAACTGTGGTTTTCTAAATGATTTTGCTGATTAGGGTTTTAATAAATATAGGAGGGAATTAGGGGAATAATATTAAAAAAGACTAATGTCTTCATTAAAAACTATTTTGCAGAAACTGCATGCTCTAAAATGCACATAGTAGCAAAATTAGTTGAGCGAATGGGAATGAGTCCTGATTTTTTACCTCACCAGTAAATTTTGTCAGTACATAATTTGTGAGGCATAACATTACCTGCTAATGACACTATGATATAGTTCAGATGGATTTTTTTTCACAAGAGGAGTCAATAACTTCAGAAAGTATTGAGAAGGTTTTACTTGAATTGCCAATATGATTGAGGGGATAAAAGGCATTCATGATTTCCTTAAACCTTTGTATTACTGAAATAATGACTTTTGATTAAATAAGTACATAGTGATTTCTACCCTAAAGAATAGTTTGTTAAAAACAAGACAACTTTCCCCAAGTGGAATAGCTTATGCTAAACCCCACATCACCAAACCAAGACTTAATTACAGTTTCAGCCTCACTCAGAAGTGAAAGCTTAAACTAGTCAATCAGGAATCCCCTGGTCAGCACTAAGTAATCTGCCTCATAGACGCCCGCCACCCGCTAAAGGGAAGTAACCTTGCCACAACCAGTTCAGTTGTTGCTGGTATACCTTCTTTATTCTTGCTCCCTTCTCCCACAAGTCTTTCATTTTGTAGTGCTCCATGGAACTGCTTTCTATCTGCTAGATAGGATGCTGCCTGATTCATAAGTTATGATTAAATCCAATTATAGTTTCAAAGTTTACTCAGTTGAATTTTGCCTTTTATAAAGTTTAACAATTTTTCCGATGATTTTATTTGATGGTGGTACATATTTTTTTTTTTTACTTACTTGTAATCATCACAAATATATCTGTAAATATATAGCTAAAGAAAATAATATCACCAGTGAGCAAGCCATGGCAAAAAATGGCTTTCATTTTGAGTAGATATACTGTAGTTACATAATACTATTTAAAATAGGTCCCCCCTGCCCCCCCTCGCCCCCCCTCCCCCCCCCCCACACACAAGTACATAGTGCTGCACTTTATGCTGCTGTGAAGGAGTAGCCTACACTTCTGTGGTGGTGTGGCCTCCCCTTTGCACAAGCAGTTATGGAGGATCTCAGGTTGCCTCAGGCTTACTTGCTTCCAAACAGAGCTTTGACTTCAGATTCACAGAGAAATTTCAGGTGGAGTAGGGGAAAGGAAGTAAAAACACAGTGATGTAAATTATGGCTTAACTTTGCATTTGAATTCCTTGACTCTTGCTGGTTTGAATTATAACTTTACTGCCAATTACATGTAGATTTGGAGGCAGTGTGTGTGTGTGCCGTAAATAAGTACATTAAATCCTTAAGTATTTTTAACTGCTCTTGATCCAACTCAACATGATATTTGCTTTTCTTAAAAAAAAAAAAAAAAAAAAAAAACAAAAAAACCTCATCTGTATGTCTGCCTACACATTCAGCAGAAAATCATTTTGATATACTACCCATTTTTTGCACAGCTTTGCATTTCCAAGTTCAATTCTTAAATGTATCTAGGAATGATAGGTGCTCCCTTCATTAAGTTTCCTGGAAATCATTCAGTGAAGCAGATTGCCAACTTCTTAATGTGTTAGCTTTAGTGGGGTACATTTTAGACATCCAGTAAAAAGTGACACATTTCCTTGATTTTATGTATATAGCTTACATGATTCATTCACTTTTTATTTTGCCATTGTTCACTTGAAAAAAAAGGAAGCCATTGTAAAATAATGTCTCGCTGACTAAAAATACAGATTCAAAGGTAGCGTATTAATAGAGAGCTAGGAAAACGTTTATTCCTGTCTGCTGACTGCAAGGGCAGAAAAGCCTCAGAGGTGTCTAACTCTCTCAGTGGATACATCAACCCCAATTTTAAAAAGGATTTTTTTAACCTCAGAGGGTCTATTTCTATGCCACAATAAATGGCTTGGGGATTATCTAACACTTTGGATTATCTGCACCATTAGTGAAGATAATAAAGAGCTGACTGCATTTTGCATTGAAATAGCATGGTCTATTACACTCACGAATAGTCTGAGACTAAAGCATTGGAAAATCTTTCTTGCTGTATTTATGCACAACAGTTTAATTGACTGCAACATGGTTGATGAGGTTTTTGGCTTGTTCATAATTGATGGTACACTTATCACTTATTTAATGATTAGTTTCAAAATTACCAATATTGATTATAGTGAATAATGATATATGTAATTATACTATGTTTTGTGAAATAATATTAAGTGTAGTATTTTGTCTTTGGTTTCTCTGTTGCCATTTTCTTGACAAGATCTAGTTATCATTATGACCCTGTGTGTTTTTTTCAATAGCATCAACATGAATGACCATAATACCAATAATTTTTAGAAAATATATTTCAAGTAATATAAAGGAAAACAGTCATAGCTACCAGAGCTTAAAACTCCGATAGATTGGCAGAAATTTATTTTCTCTAAAAATATTCCAGGCATTTCTGCTTATGGAAATCGTAAAACCTTAAATGAGTTTGTTTTTTCCTCTTAAATATTACCACATGTTTGGGACTTAAATATTCCTATCGAACTTATGATAAAGATAAAATTCCTTTGTATTTCTCTCCAGAGCTATTTTTGTTGTTTTTCCATGGCCCACAAATCAGAGTTCTGCTGGAGAAAATAGCATTCTTCACTCACTAAATCAGGCAGGAATTTGCAATGGTATTTTATGGAGAATGTCTGGCATAGATCACATTATTCTTTTTAATTTTGAAGTTTTTAAAAATAACTGTACAGTGTCTTATTTCTTTTAAAGAAAATAACCTAAGTACTTGGAAATATTGAATGGTAATATTAATTACATCATTTATCTCACAATAATATTTAATTAGAAGTAGATTTTGGTGTTCTTTTGAAATGTATTCATTTAACAAGAACAAAACTTTGATACTATTGTCACTAGAGATTTATATAAATGGCTTCTGGTTTCTATAAAACAAAGTTTATTGATCCCATTAATTGTTTGTTTGTTTTGGTTATTTGGTTATTTATTTATTATTTATTATTTATTATTTATTTATTGGTCTATAATACAGGCAAGCTGTGTTCTAATTAGTAGAGGTTCTTTTTAAAGAAAAGCAAAAATAATTTCACTTCTCACAGAACTTACATTCTAAAGGGTTAGGCAAACAATAAACAATAAAGTGCTCTGATTCTGACTTGAATGAAATACCACAGTTTAGAGGGAAGATCTTGCTTCCTGAGTGGCTGCCAGATCATGCAACCCAGAAGGGTGGGAGGAAATGAACCTTATTCATCGCAAACTGCAGATAATAAAGAGGTAGGAAGATTTTTTTCCTCCTCTCATTTCTCTGTTCCATGTAGTATTTCCAAAGAGAACAAAATTATCTTTAGATTGAGGCTGAAAAATTTTAGGCAAACAAAAACAGAGGAAATTACCTATCAATAAACAAGAAATGTCCAGTGTCTGAGCAAATAAAAGCAGTTAAATATAAAGATTAATCTTAAAATAAAAAGCTTTCTATTTTGAATAATTTCAGACATATTCAAAAATGGAAATATATCATAAATAAATGTATATTATTCAGTTACAGCAAGTATCAAAGTGTGGCTAATCCTTTTTACTTATTATCTCATCCAATAGAAATTCCCTATTAGATTAATTTTCAATGAATCCTAGTATCTATGTCACTTAATCCAAAAATATTTTATAATGTAAATATTTTTAAATAAACCATTATTAAATTTTTAAAAATAGAATAGTAATGTTTAGTAAATGCTATGTGTTCAAGTTTCCCTGTATAACTCCTACTTTTTAAGAGTTCATTTGTTTACATAAGAATTCAAAGAAAGTTCATGCATTTCAACTGGTTGAAATATCTATTATACTTTAAATTATAGGTTTAAACTATAAGTTCTCTTTCTCTCTCTGTGTTAACAATTTACATGTTGAATAAATGAATGGAGTCAAATTTTTCATGAGAGTTGTATTTTGCTAATCACATCCCTAAGCTGCCATTTATGACATCTAACAGGTTGCTCTGTCTTGTGCTGTCTTATTTTTGTAATATCATCAAACACTGAATATTATTGTTTAGATCCATGTTCAACTAAGGGTTGAAAAATTATGATACTCTAATTATAGAATTCATGTTTTATATATAATTACTTCATAAAAAGAAGTGATTTGGTCTCACCAATTATTTGATTACTCTGAGGTGCTCATTTTATAAAAAAAAAAAAAAGAAAGAAAGGCAGAAAAAATGTTATCAGTTTTTAAAATTAAAAAAAATAAACATTTAATATCCTCCCATGGTGTCTTTTCTCTTTTAGCATCATTCTAAATACATTCATTAGCACACATATGATGTTTTTAATTTATTTTAATTATCCTTTTTTAAAATATATTTTATTGATTTTTCACAGAGAGGAGGGGAAAGGGATAGAGAGTTAGAAACATGGATGAGAGAGAAACATTGATCAACTGCCTCCTGCACACTCCCCACTGGGGATGTGCCTGCAACCAAGGTACATGCCCTTGACTGGAATCGAACCTGGGACCCTTTAGTCTGCAGGCTGACACTCTATCCACTGAGCCAAACTGGCCAGGGCAATTATTATTCTTATTGACAATCAAAAAATGTCTGGCCTGGACAGCGTAGCTCAGTGGTTGAGCATTGACCTTTGAACATGGTTCTATTCTGGTCATTGCACATGTCAGGGTTGCAAGCTTGAACCCCAGTGTGGGGCATGCAGGAGGAAGCCAATCAATGATTCTCTCTCATCATTGATGTTCCTATCTCTCTCTTCCTCTTCCTTCCTCTATGAAATCAATATATATATATATATATATATATATATATATATATATATATATATATATATATAATGACTAAAATTAAAAAGGCAGGCAATATTAAGTTTTGCTAAGAAAATGAAGCAATTGAAGCTCTCATTCACTCCTTGAGAAATAAAATTTGGTATAGCCAGTTGGGAAAACTCATTGGCAGTATCTATTACAGCAGAACGTAAAACATCCCCTGTGATCAGGAAATTATAATCTTACATATATACTAAACTGAAATGTGAAAATATGATCACCAAAAGACATATAAAAGTATATTTTGTTTTTATTAAAAATAACTGAACCAGAGGAAAAATGAATACCAACTATAGAATGGATAAATTATAGTATGTTCATATAATGAAAATCTCTATTGCAATGAAAATATATAGGCTATTGCTCTGTTTCAATACAGATAAAAAAGCATACTTTGAGAATGTAGCAAAATACAAGAGTATGCACTGTAATGATTCCACTGATATGAATTTCAAAAATAGATGATATTATGATGTTAAGTAACAGAATAATGGTACTCTGGGGCAAGAGGAGAAGATGCAGTGACCAGGGGAGACATAGTAAGAGTTTCTGGGTGCCAATTATGTCTCATTTTCTTAATCTGGTTGAATTCTGATTATAGGGGATGTTAAGGTCATAAAAATTTACTAAGCTGTACATGTATTTTTCTGTATGCCTATTAAACTTAAATGTTTTATCAAAAATATAGGGGATATAAGGTGAATAATCCACATTATAAAGCCTTGAAATAATTATGCTGCATCTCACAGACTGATAAGGCCCGCAGCTGCAGAAAGAACCACAGCCCTGTTTAGGATTCAGCACTTCTGTGGCTAAGGAAAGAGAGTAAAATGTGAATATAAATTTGATTACTCTTAACTTTTTTTTGAATGTGTGTGTTTTTAAAATGTTTTATTGAATTTATTGGGATGACGTTGGTTAATAAAATTATGTTTCAAATGTACAATTCTATAATATATCATCCGTATATGGTATTGTGTTCACCATCCAAAGTCAAGTCTCTTCCTTCTAGTTCAGTATTAAGATAAAATGTAATCTTAATTAATAATTATATTAAATGATTACTCTTAACTTTTAACTCAAAAAAAGTTATTTCAATTTATTTTTTGGTTCTGTGGTGTGTGTGTGTGTGTGTGTGTGTGTGTGCGCTTAACTTGCATTAGGATTTAATCATTGAACTTTTATTTCAAACGAGGCTTTTGATAATCAGAGTGGTTTATTTTCTAACTTGGAATTCAAATTGTATTATTAGTATTATTAACAAATACATTTTGTGTGTGTGTGTGTGTACTCATGCACGTATATAAATGAAGAACCAGGGCTATGTAGCTGGACATATTTACCAAGGATAATAATATGAGGAGTGAACAGTCAGTCTTAGGTACAGAGAGACTTTGTAATTAATTAATGTGCTATTTAGATGAATTTTAGGGCCTCTAGGTGCAAACAATATTTTTCAACATTGCTTCCAGAAATTCCAGAGAAACATTGGTTGATAATGGAGGTGTGATCTCATGATGAAAACACATACCCTGAAAGATTGCTGATCTCTAACAAATGAGATGGCCACAGTTCTGTTGACTAAATGCTGAATAAAGACACACAGTTAATAAAATGCTAGTTGTAGTCACACACTTCTTCCAAAATCTTTACTTAAAATTTTAAATAGAAGGAGCTTAATTTTAATAAAGCTTTTAAACATGCCAAGTTTAAGAAATAAGTTATTCAGATATTTTTGGGTTATATGAATGAACTAAAGGCCTGGTGCAAGAAATTTGTGCATTTGAGCCGGGGTTGGGCGGGGGGGCTTCCCTCAGCCTGGCCTGCACCCTCTCCAATCCAGGACCCCATGGGGGATGTATGACTGCTGGTTTAGGCCCAATCCCACAATCCAGGACTGCTGGCTCCTAACTGCTGTCCTCCCTGCCTGCCTGATCACCCATAACTCCCCTGCCTGCCTGCCTGATCACCCCTAACCACCTCTGCCTGCCTGCCTGATCACCCCTAACTGCTCCCCTGCCAACCTGATTGTCTCAAACTGCTCCTCTGCTGGCCTGATCACCTCTAATTGCCACTACCTCAGCCCAGCACTCAGAACCCAGGATTCCTTCCTCCAGCCGGTCGCAGGCACCTGGGACATGGGCTTCTCTTCCTCTGGCTAGCCGCAGGCACCTGGGACCCAGACCAGCTTTACCCAGGCCGGCTGCAGCCGCAGGGGACCATGGGCGGGCGGCTTTGGTTAGGCTGCAGCAGCAGGTGCTTGCGCCTGGGACCATGGGGTGGGCGGCTTCGCCCAGGCCCAGCCTTGTCAGGAAGGAGGTCCAGATGGTCGTCCAGAAAACGTCTGGTCTAATTAGCATATTACCCTTTTATTAGTATAGATATGTTTCTGACCTCAGAATATGGGTAGATTTGTAAAAACAAAAATACCATACCATATAATTAAATTTTGAAAATTACTTCATATTAATTAAGAGGTTATATAGATTTTAAAAAATGGACCATAGAAAAGTAAAAACCAAAAAAAAATTTAAAAAAATTGGGGTCTCTACTCTATTCCATTGATTTATATGTCTATGTTTATGCCAGTACCATGCTGCTTTGACTACTCTGGCCTTGGCCTTATAGTTTGATATCAGGTAGTGTGAGTCCTCCAACTTTTTCCTTCTTTATCGTCATGCTGTGGCTACTTGGGGTTTTTTGTAGTTCCATATACATTTTTGGAATATTTGTTCTAGGTCTGTGCAGTGCACCATTGGTATCTTCACACGGATTCCATTCAATCTATAGATGAGTTTAGTATAGATCTTAATGATGTTTTTTCTATCCATGAACATGGTATATAGTTCAACTTAAATTATATCTTCTTTGCAATTGATTTCTTTCTTTAGTAACATAATTTTCCAGCCCTCTGGTGGTCATTAGGACTGCTTTTGCCGTAGTCCATAATTTTCCAGCACAAGTTTTCTTTAGCCTTGGTTAAATTTATTCCTAGATTTTTTTAAAAAGTAACTGTGAATGGGATTGTTTTCTTAGTTTCCTATTCTGGTAATTCTTTATTGTTGTATAAATATGCAACTGGTTTCTGGATATTTATTTTGTATCCTGCTATCTTGCTGAATTCATTTATCAGTTATAATAGTTTTTATAGTGGAATCTTTAGGGTTCTCCATATGCAGTATCATGTCATCAGCAAATAATGACAATTTTATTTTTTCTTTCCAATTTGGATGCCTTTTATTTATTCTTCCTGTCTGATTGCTGTGGCTAAGCCTTTGAGTAATAAGAGTGGTAAAATTGGCCCTAGCTATTTTTTCTCAGTGGTTATAGCATCGGCCCACTGACTGAAGGGTCCTAGGTTCAATTCCAGTCAAGGGCACATACGAGGGTGCATGTGGAAGGCAACCAATTGATGTGTCTCTCACATTTATGTTTCTCTCTCTCTCTCTCTCTCTCTCTCTCTCTCTCTCTCTCTCTCTCTCCCCCCCCCCCACTCCCTTCCACTTTGTTTAAAAATCAGTGAAAAATCAATGGGAAAAATATCCTCAGGTGAGGATTAACACACACACACACATGCACACACACACACAGCGATGAATGACATTGGCTGAGGGTTTGTCATATATGGCTTTAATTATATTGAGGTAATTCCCACTTTGCTGAGAGTTTTTATCATAAATGTGTACTGAATTTTATTAAATACTTTTCTTGCACCTATTGATATTATTATGTGGTTTTTATTTTTCATTTTCTTTATGTGATGTATCACATTTAATTTGTGAATATCATACCAACCTTGCATCTCCAAAATAAATCCCACTTGATTATATGACCTTTCAATGTATTTCTGGATATAGTTTGCTAATATTTTATTGAAGATTTTAGCATCTGTGTTTATCAGGGTTATTGACCTATAATTTTGTTTCTTTGTAGTGTCTTTATCTGGTTTTGGAATTAGGATAATGCTGGCTCATACAATGAACATGGGAGTCTTTTCTGCTCTTGAATTTTATGGAATAGTTTGAGAAGTATAGGTGTTAGTTCTTCTTTGAGTGTTTGGTAAAATTTACTTGTGAAGCCATCTAGTCCAAGACTTTTGTTTGTTGAGAACTTTTTTATTACTGCTTCAATTTCACTAGTTGTAATCTGTCCAGATTCTCTGATTCTTCTTGGTTCAGTTTTGTATGTTTCTAGGAACTTATTAATTTCTTCCAAAGTGTTCAATTTGTTGACATATGGTTTTTTGTAGCACGTTTTTATTTTTACAATCCTTTGTATTTCTTTGGTGTTAGTTGTTACTTTGCTTTCATTTCTGATTTTATATATTTAGGTCTTCTCTCATTTTTTCTTGGTGAGTCTGGTTAAAGTTTTGTCAGTCTTATATATCTTTTCTAAGAACTACCTTTTAGTTTCATTGGTCTTTTTATTCTTTTAGGCTCAATTTTATTTATTTCTGCTCTTATCTTTATTTTCTTTCTTCTACTCACTTTTGTTTTATTTGTTGTTCTTTTTCTAGTTCCTTTAAGTGGGTGACACACCTGGAAGAAGAGGGCGGGGAGCCTGATTCCGGGTTGCTTCATCTGAGAACCTCCCTCTTGCAATCTGGGACCCCTTGGGGAATGTCAGAGAGCTGGTTTTTTCTGGATCACTGCAGGCCAGGCTGAAGGACCCCACCGGTGCACAAATCCATGCACCAGGCCTCTAGTTTATTTAATATTTTTCTTGTTTCTTGAGGTAGGCCTATAATGCTATGAATTTTCCACTTCAGACTGCTTTTGATATAGTCCATAGATTTTTGAATTGTTCCATCTCATTTTCATTTGTGTCAGGGTATCTTTTGATATCTTCCTTGATCTCATTGTTAACCCATTAATTGTTTAGTAACATATTATTTAGCTTCCATGTCTTTGTATGTATTTCAATTTTTTTTTTCTTGTGATTGATTTCTAGTTTCATACCACTATGGTCAGAGTAGATGCTTGATATGATTTTAATCTTCTTAAATTTATTGAAACTTGTGGCATATCTAAGAAATGTTCCATGTACACTTGAAAATAATATATATTTACTGATTGGGGTGAAATGCTCTGAATATATCAATTAAAATGCTATGAAGATATCAATTAAATCTATTTGACTTAGTATGTCATTTTCTTATTAATTTTCTGTCTGGAAGATCTATCCATTGACATCAATGGGGTGGTAAAATCCCTGATTATGACTGTACTAGAGGCCTGGAGCACAAAAATTTGTGCACTGCGGGGGAGTCCCTCAGCCTGGCCTGTGCCCTCTTGCAGTCTGGGATCCCACGGGGGATGACCACCTGCTGGCTTAGGCCCGCTCCCCGGTGGATTGGGCCAAAGCTGGCAATCAGACATCCCTCTGGCAGCCCGTGAGCCCTTGGGGGATGTCCACTTGCCAGCAGGGAGAAGGCCTAAGCTGCAGTTGGACATCCTTAGCGCTGCCGAGGAGGCAGGAGAGGCTCCCACCACCACCGCTGTACTGGCAGCCATCAGCCTGGCTTGTGGCTGAGCAGAGCTCCCCCTGTGGGAGCACACTGACTACTAGGGGGCAGCTCCTGCATTGAGAGTCTGCCCCCTGGTGTCAGTGTGTGTCATAGGGACCAGTCATTCCCAGTCGTTCTGCTGTTAGGGTCAGTTTGCATATTACCCTTTTATTATATAGCATAGAGGCCTGATGCATGAATGGGGACTGGCTGGTTTGCCCTGAAGGGTGTCCCGGATCAGGGTGGGGGTCCTGCTGGGGTGCCTGGCCAGCCTGGGTGAGGGGCTTATGGCTGTTTGCAGGCTGGTCAAGCCCCCCCCCCCGGTGCCCAGTGGGGCCCCTCACCCCATGGAGGTTTGGCCAGCCTGGATGAGGGACTGAAGTCTGGCCACACCCCTTTTAGGGTCGGGGGTCCCCACTGGGTTGCCTGGCCAGTCTGGGTGAGGGGATGAGGGCCGTTTTCAGGTTGGCCACCCTCCTGTCCCCTGGCTACGGAAGCTCCCAGCCTCTCCTTTTTTTTCTTTTTTTTCTTCTGGCATATTTTACCTTCTATAATTGAAACTTTATTGCCTTCAGTGGAGCTCAGAGCTGGCCACGGCAGGCAGGAAGCTTGGCTTCCTCCATCACTGGAGCAACCAAGCCTCTTGCTCGCTCCAGCTCCATCGCTTCCAGCTGCCATCTTGGTTGGGTTAATTTGCATATAGTCACTCTGATTGACTGGTGGGCATGGCTTAATGCATAGCAAAGGTATGGTCAATTTGCATGTTTGTCTTTTATTATATTAGATCACTGTGGATCTCTTTCTTTATCCATCAAGATTTGCTTTACCTATTTAGTTGCTCCTATGTTGGGTGCAAAAATGTTTACAACAGTTATTTCCTCTTGTTGGATTTCTCACTTTTTCATTATGTAGTATCTTTAGTCACTTACTGTATATAGCCTTGGTCTTAAAGTATATTTTGTCAGATATAAGTATTGTAGAGTAGTACTTTTAATTTCTATCAAGGACATTTTTTTGTTTCTTTGGTTGGTTGACTTTTTTTTTTTCATTCACAACTTGGCTAACTCTTGCAAGAGGCTTAACTCCTGGCCTATCTCATTTTTCAGCATGTCTTCCTCACAAAGCTTAATCATGTTTAGATTTTTATTTAAAACTAGAGGCCCAGTGCATGAAATTCATGTGTGAGTAGAGTCCCTAGGCCTAGCCAGCAATCAGGGCTGTCAGGGGCCTCCCTTCTTCAGCTGCTGGCTACTGCCAGGGGCCTTCCTTCATTCTGTGCTGCCCCCTGGTTGTCAGTGCACATCATAGGGAGTGATCAGTCTCATGGTTGAACTCCCATGGGGACAATTTGCATATTAGGCTTTTATATATATAGATAAAATATGTACAACTCTTTCACTTGAACCCTTAGAGGCCGTTATAGGGATATTAATTAGCCAAATTTCAATATTTTTGTGTCTCAGGAAATAGGGAGGCCCAAAGAGAGGAAAGGAGATTGGGGAATGGCTAGTTGGTGGAGCAGTTAGAACACAAGACAATATTTATTTATCAAGTTTGCAATCTTATGTGGGCATGGTTCATGACACCCCAAACAATTAAAATAGTAACCCAGATCATTGGTGACAGATCATCCAAATAAGTATAATACTAATAAAAAAATTTGAAATATTGTGAGTATTACCAGAATGGAGGAAAATATTTCTTGTGTTATGATTGATAGGTTATAAACAGATTAGTGATGTCTCTTGCATTACATGTAATGTTGGCCTAAACTAAAGATGGAAAACAATGCATTTTACATTAATATTTTTATAACATAATATGTTGTTTTATTTGGGATTTGTTTTGATTGGAAATGATGCCGTGTAATTTTCAAAGTATTTTTGCCAACATCATTCAAGTGTATATACATAAGAACTTAAATTAGAAATGGTTGATGTCCAAGGATATTTCTGTTCTTACTAGGATTTCGAAAAGGGAAAAAAAAATAGATTCTGCCTAATGTTGAAGGAGTTTAGTGCCATTATTTCTATAATAATGCTGCCAACCACTCCAATCAAGACTTCATATTGAGAATCCCATTTTATACCTAAATATCAGTCTGGCATCTTCTTATTTTGCTGATAGAATGGAATGTGCAAGTTTGTTTATCAAGTTATGGCTATGAAAGGGAATGCATTTAGTCTGTCTTATTACTGTCACAGCTGCAATGCTGAGAGCAATGAACAACTGCTTTCTGGTAATCACATCAGTTTTTTCTTTCTTACTATACAGGTTCAAATGATAATCACTTTGAAATTCTAGAATAAAATGCTGATACATAGGGGCCTTGCCAGCACCCTGAAATATCACTTGCCTTTAGTATTTGCCACTTAATTAAAATGGCATCTGCAATAATGGAAGGAGGGTGCTGAACACTCTAAGAAACAAATGTTGCAAAGAAGCCATGGTGCCTGTGGTTAGAACAGCATTATTATTTATTAATTTATTGATTTCAGTTGCCATGTATCAGAGTGCTTCATGACAATAGAATTAACAATATAGCCTTGAAAACAATAAAACTCTAAGAAGATATGCTCTCCTTAAAGAATATCAGTAATGCCCCTTTGATTTGATTTTTAAAAAAAAACAAAACTCTAGAAGCTCTGAGCTTCTTGACAAATACCACATCTAGAATTTTAAATTCTCAGGGTAATTAAATTTCCTGAGATGACCTTGGATCAATTTTAAAAGAAGAAAAATGGTAATCCTTTAAGCCACAATCCAGTTTGCATTAGCACAGTTTATTTTAAGCCCTAATGACTATATTTCCCAAATCACTGTTATAAATATGTCCAATATTTCTATCAGCTGTCTATAAGTGTACCTGTCAATTTTGTTCACATTAAATAAA
Source organism: Myotis daubentonii (assembly GCF_963259705.1). NCBI lineage: Eukaryota > Metazoa > Chordata > Mammalia > Chiroptera > Vespertilionidae > Myotis > Myotis daubentonii. Next base: position 55,227,804 of record NC_081843.1, read on the forward strand.
TAAAATACATTTATTTTTCAATTCAGAGTAATTTTTTAAAATCTTTCAATAAGAGGTAAGTGGTGTCTTTTGGCTTATCCTTTTAAAAATTCTGGATGTATTCAAAGCTCAGGGAAAAATGAAAGTGGAAAGAAGTTATTCTCTTTTAAAAAATCAACCAATTCATTGGAAAAGAAATACATTTAATATGAAGGTTATTTAACTCTGTGCAATAGTTATAACTGAAGACATTCTGTTCTGTCTGTGATGTGTTAGGCCTTTAATAACTGTTAGAGGACAATGTCAAGGAGAAGTTGGGGTTATGGGAAAACAAAAAACAAAAGAACGTATAACTGAATATATTGAAATACCAATAATACCAATGTAAAATTTGATGTTTGTTAATAAGTATACTTTTTATAAAGTTGATTCATGATGTTTTTGAAACAAGCATGAAAAATAAAATATGCCATGTTCTTAAGCATTAGAGTCAAAAGTTGTCTTCATGCCCTAACCGGTTTGGCTCAGTGGATAGAGCATCGGCCTGCAGTCTCAAGGGTCCCAGGTTCGATTCCGGTCAAGGGCATGTACCTTGGTTGCGAGCACATCCCCAGTGGGGGTCGTGCAGGAGGCAGCTGATCAATGTTTCTCTCTCATCGATGTTTCTAACTCTCTATCCCTCTCCCCTCCTCTCTGTGGAAAAATCAATAAAATATATTAAAAAAATGTTGTCTTCAAATACGAAGATGGTATCTACTCCCTTACTTAACTTTCTGATTTCTGCACCCTGTAAAAGGATATTTTATGAATAAGTTGGGAATGGAGATTAAAAATCACCAAACAATAAACTGTTTTTACTTTAATTTTGTCAGCTTCTTTATTTTAGTCTAATTTTTAAAAAATGTGTTGGAAAAAAAACACTTGATTTATGTTTTCATTTTACATTTTATTTGGTAATAAATACAGTCATCCTCATAAAATTAATTCAATTTTATTTAATATATACTTATTGTGGGGTTTTTTTTCAGTGTTTAAGACACCGCAAGAACTGGGCGGGGGCATCTGGAAAAACAATTAGATGTGGCATTAACCATTACCCTGAAGCTCATTAGAAAGGTAAATTAAATGAAAGTTATAAAATAATGTGATAAGTAAACTATAGTCTGTCTGCTACCATTGACATAATCTATGGTAATAGTTGGACAGTATCTACTTATAATGACACTTACTTTTATGAGAAGGATTTCCCATGGCAACAAGATAAATTACCTGGAAATAAGTCCTCTGAGGGAATTGGACAGCAGATTTCTAAAGCATGCCCATTTGAAATAGAAAATATCAATTTTACATGAGACTGAAGTAGAAAGTGTATCCACCTGAATTAAAAGTTTAAAGAAAAAGATAATTTCATCTAAGGTCAAATTCAGAAATGTAAAAAGGCCATATAGAATCACTTAAAATAGCACTGAGATATTCTTGTAGAGTCTTGTGCAGGACATGAGCAGAACATGTGCTAGGAGTCAGCAGGTTAGACTTTTATATGAATAGTGCACTTTCTATCAGTGTAATCCTAAGGAAGCCCCTTAGATATCTAATGATCAATTGCCTTAATAATGGAATACCTTAAACATCAAATAATATCTGTCGCTTTAGAAAGTTGGGTGAAGTATCAATGCAAAGTACTTGGTACATAACAAAAAGAGGAATAAAATTAGATGTAAGCTATGAAACAAGACATCAAGTTCTTCATATTTCCATAAGTCATTTCTTTTGTAAAAGCCAATTTTTATGTAACAAATCAAATCTCTTCATGAATCAACTGTAAGCAATTATATAAAAATAAACCACACGATTGCTTGTCAATATAGAATGGAGAACATTAGAGGGGAAATGATCATTTGTAAAAGAAAGAATGGCAATTGAGGTTCAGTTTTTGTGTCACTGTGTATGATGGATAAGTTAATTCCTCTGACTAATGAACCAAGTCTTTCTCTTGGCCAGAACTAATGAACTAAGATGTTTTTCACACTCAATATTGTAAGGTAACCAGTCCTCTGAAATAGACACGGGCCTTGATGATACAAATTAAATAATGGTCATGTTAAAACCTAACCTGAAAGCATTCATCTTCTTTTTGTTTAAGGTGTTTGAAAGAGCTTAGTGGGAGGGGGTTAATGGATTATAACTAGGAGACAGTAGTTTCAGGACATAAGAGTTTTGTTTTGCTGTTTGTTTTCCCCCACTGGGGAGGTTCACAATTAAAACCAGGAAGCACCTTAACAATATTATTAATGTAATTTCACTATACATTCAACAGCTTTTGTTCAATCTGTACTTTTAGCATCTCAAATGATAATCTAGCGAGATTAATATTATAGGAAATGCTCTTCTATATGAAGAAGAAAGTATAAGAGTAGAATCATCCTGAGTGATAAAAGAAGTCTCTGAGAAATATGGAACAGAGAGAAACATCAGGACATCTGATGAATGAGACACTGAATCTTAAAAGTGATTCACAAACTTTTCTTAGCACTTTCAGGGGATATTTCAACATCAAAGACACCTGGACTATAGATATCCCTTTTGTTAGTATTGTATTCCATTATACATGCACAATCCATCAACTATAGTCCTTACAAAGATGGGAATAGCCAAAAGAGGATGAGCAATGCTATCATGCTATCAAACATTTCTTGACTTACTATTACTTATTTATATGACCCAAGGCTTCCAGAAAAAAATAGTACTTACTTTAAATTGTGCCTGAAACTTTCGTGCCAAATTCCAAAAGTCCTCCTATGTATTAGCATTTAGAACCATATGGCAGCTGGTCAAAAAAAAAAAAAATCAGAGAGAATTTAGTGCAGCCCAGTGAAGTGTTTGCAGCAAGCATTCTCAGTATTCCTTTTCAGCATGTGTAAATACCTCTCCCATAGCTAAGAAGAGGAAACGCTGCTTAACAAATGCATATGGTACTTGCTATGTGGCAGGCATTTTTAAAATATTTATAAATGATAACTCATGTAATGCTCATAAGAAAGGCTTAATGAAAATTTAGGTAGCATAATTATTATGCCCATTTTACACGTGATAAAATAAAATACACGGAGAAGTTTAGAAATTTGCCAAATTACACAGCTGGCTGTGACTGATCTGGGTTACAAATCATGCAGGTGGGTTTCAAAGTCATTGCTTTTAACCAGTAGGCTTTTCTGTGTCTCCATGGGCTTAATAACATCCTCTGAATGACCTAGGTTTCAATCCCAGTTTTATCATTTACCAACAAATACTCAGTTTCTATATGTATGAATTGATGTGTTATGGGAATAAATGGGATAATATAAAAACTGCTTTTTGTTCCCTCCTTTTTCACCAGTGATGTCTTAGAATTACGTGTCTTGGAAAAAACTAACCTGTCATCTTGATTCTTTTTATCCCATGGCTAGACCTGCAATGGCTCTTTTTCATTACCATCATCAATGTTTTTTTCTTTATTGGATAACTCTCAATACACTGTAAATTTTTCGAAGTTGACAGAATAGCATCATTCTAGTTCCTCTGACATGGATTCACTTACAGTAAATGAGAATCTATGCAGACAACTATTACTCTGGGATCATGACACAAGAAGCATGTAGCTACATGAGATTTAAGGTGACTTTACTAACATATGATCAGCCTCCTGTGGTACCTGAAGCCTATCTACCTGGGATTGATGCTTCGGTATTTTTCGATATCCTAGAAAAGTTGAAGAGGGCAGTCTACATTTTTCCTATGACCAATTTCCCCACTTATATATAAGTAATACTTTTCTCACCCTGCTCAGATCTGTTAGGAAGCCTCCGCTGACCCATTCCTGAGCAAAGGGGGAGAGCATCTCTGACTTTCTACATTCTCGCCTATTGTCTTTCTCTTTTTAGTTTCATCTCAAGACTTCTCTATATTCTCAGTAATCAATGGATCTCTCTCATTACTGAGGAAAGTACAGAAATTGCAGTCTTAGTTTCATCTTTTAGCCATATTATATTGGCTTTCTGGACTGATCCTCACTTAATTGATTATATAGTCACTACTGTTGATTTAGCATTGTGGCTTTTCTTTTACTAGACTAGATAAAGTACTTTTTTTTAATAAAAATATGTTACACTAATTTATCTCAATTGTAACCTGGAATTTTAATAGTTTATCTCTTACTTACATGAAAGATAGTCTTTTTTCTGTGTTCCCCCTCCAACTTATATTTCCTATCACTATTTATCTGTTTTATTGATGCATTTTCTTCATTGTTTCTTAAAGAGAATGTATTCTTGTTCTCTAATGACATATTTAGAAAATTTATGCTATTGTTTGCTTTATTGACTTGAGTATTTCTTCTTTCAGGCTCAATTGGGTAGTTTTAAAAAATTATATTCTTATATTTCCCAATTCTATAGTGTAATATCCTGTTTCAAGAAACACTAAGTTGATTTATTTATTTTATCAACCCTGATCTATTCATGATTATTCTCTATTCCTCACGTAAACCACATCAGTATACAGATTGTAAACTTGCATTTTCTCATTTCATTGCTCTCACTTATAACAATATCAGATATATTACTTTTTCCAATACATATACATGGTTCAAATTGATATTCACTGTTTTTTAATCGCAAAATTTACATTTGATTACCACTGTCATCTTAAAATTAATAGCTTAAAGTGGTAGAATCCTTCCTCACTTTTAGGTATGCCTAACTTGCATTTATTTTTTACTGTTTCATCCTTTTTCCATATAATGGCATTTTTAACTTCCTTTCATATGAAATATCATGAAATCAAATGTAATGCATTTGGCAATTGGCACCTGACATCTAAATCACCAGCCAGCTAGATGTATACACACATTCTGGTTTTTCATTAGCTATGCATTTTATACATTTTTGAGGTTCTACTTATTATAAAGTTATTAGAGGCCTGTTGCACGAAGAGATTCGTGCAATAGGCCTTCCCTTCTCCTGGCTGCCGGCACCGGTTTTCTTCCGGCACCCGGGACCCAGGCCTTCGCTCTGGCCAGAGCCGCCTTCTGTCCTCCATCTTCACGGCTCTGGCTCACCTTCAGTCTTTCACTCTGCTGCTTGGAGCCTACATATGCAAATTAACCACCATCTTTGTTGGTGGTTAATTTGCATATTGCACTGATAAGCCAATGGGAGGCGTAGCGAAGGTACGGTCAAATTACCCTGTTTGTCTATTATTAGATAGGAATTAAGTAATGGTGGGCAGGGGTCTCTGGAGAAGGTCAGATATATATGGTTTTCCATGTCAGTGGTTTAACCACAATTCTGTAATTAAACATGTTTTACAGTGATAGTTATATGTTAATGTCCTATCTTTTAAAAATATAGTGTTGGGTACAATAATGGTTTAAAATTCAAATATTTTGTAACTTACATTGAATGGTTTTATTTGTAGGCTTCATAATTTATTTATTAAAGGGGGTAGCAGAGTTGTAAAAAATAGTCCCTTGGGAGTACTGTGAATTGTCTGTTGAAATGGAAGAAATAAGTGCATTTAATTGATCAATAAATTTATTACTGCTCATTTGCTATAAATAAATCTATTTACCTTTCCGTAATGTAGATATTTCTTTCTTAGACATTAAAATTGTATTAGTTATTGTGGCCTCTGAAATATGGTTTGGTCCCTTAATGAGTGGCTGCTTTGTACAAGAGTTCTTATTTTACTCTAAGCCTAGCTGATTTGACTCAGTAGAAGAGTGTAGAACCTGTGGAATGAAGGATCCCAGGTTTGATTCTGGTTAAGGCAAGTACCTCCTGCCTCAGTTGCAGGCTCAATGCTGGGCCCTGATCAGGACACCTGTGGGAAGCAACCAATTGATGTGTCTCTCTCATATCAATGTTTCTCTCTGTCTCTCCCTCTGCCTCCCACTCTCTAAAAAAAAACCAATGGAGAAAATATTCTCTGGTGAGGATTAACCAAAAAATAAACAAACAACAACAAGGAAAACCAGTGTAAACACTTTGCTCACAGAAATCTCCATAGTGCCTGGCCATCTTCCTCCTTCACACTGTGGCCTAATAAGGCTGGCTGCTGCTGCTCAGTAGTTTAGCATTGACCCAGGATCCAAGAAGTCGCTAGTTTGACTCCCAGTCAGGGCACATGAGAAAGAAATAAAATATAAAATTTTCTGTTCTTCCAAAATGGGAGTTTTTTAATATGGACTTTTTTAATAGTTTCAATCCTCAATGACTTTCTTCCTCAGTGATTGGAAAAAAAAGAAACTATTGGTAATGCAATCTTTTTTATGAAGTTATTAGTTGAAAAATAATCTGAATTAATCATTTTTATGACTTCTTTGTAATAGTGTCTCTACAATGTTGCAAGTAATAGCATAGGAAATTCTGGAATAAGATATTTACTGAAAAAAAGAACAGATTAAAGGAGTATAAGATCCATAGAATTATAACTTGCGATATTGAGTGAGAGAGACAGAATGCGAAGTAATAAAGTGGTAATAAAAACACAGAAAAAGAAAATACTGTTGGAGATAATTAGTAAATTCTAAGTAGAGTAGTAATTTCTGGATGTCACTTTTTATAATCATTAGAATAAATCAACTCTTTGATAAAGAAAATACAGAAATACAAACAAATAAAAACAAAACAAAACAACCAGAATAATAATTTTGAAGTTTCCGAAATCAGATTATGAAGTGTATTCACAGAAAAAGACTACCTTTTGGGGTGGGTAAACTATACCTCCATCACCTATTTTGTACAACCTATAGGTTACAAATATTTGCACTTGTAATTAATTTAAAAGAAAAGGATGATTTTATCACAGTAAAACTGACATGAAATTTCAATATGTTGTCCTCATACGTTTGGGTTTATTTCTGAACTGTCAATTCTATTCCACTGGTCTATATGTTTATGTTTATAATGCCACTAGTTCCATATGGTTTTGATTACTACAGTTTAATAGTAAATCTTTATATCAAGTGTGTGAGTCCTCCAACATTTTTCTTTTTTCAATATTGTTTTGGCTTTCTAGGGCCCCTCGTGGTTCTATATAAATGTGAAGATTGCCTTTTCCATTTCTAGTGCAGTTTGATGGTGTTAGGGTAGGCAATACGGACCAAATAGGGGCAGACTTTTGTATTTTGATCTAAGTACTCTATTGCCATCTTCTTAACCCCCCGCCACCACCTCCATGCAAACACAAGCACTCATAAATTGCTTCTTTTTTTAAAAAAAATATATTTTATTGATTTTTTTACAGAGAGGAAGGGAGAAGGAGAGGAATAGAGAGTTAGAAACATCGATGAGAGAGAAACATTGATTCGGCTGCTTCCTGCACACTCCCTACTAGGGATGTGCCTGCAACCAAGGTAATGCCCTTGACCAGCATCGAACCTGGGACCCTTTAGTCCGTAGGCCGACACTCTATCCCCTTAGCCAAACCAGTCAGGGCAAATTGCTTCTTCTTAACTTAGGCTTATACATTGAGTTGTTAAAAATGTGATATCCAACAAATCTTCTAATGAGTTTATCCCCAGAAAGTGTATATTCCCTGCTACAAATGCTTGCCTAGAGAATCTGAAGTTTGAAGTTTTTTTTTTTCTTCTGAACAACATAGTGTTCTGAACAACACTGTTCCCTCTCCTCTGTATGAGCTGTCAGTATAAAACAACAACAACAACAACAAATAAAAATCATCTCTTCTCATTGTCAGGCATTGTGCTTAGTGTTATACCCTCTTAATGGTTGGAGAAGAGGAGTAGGAATGATTTTTATCACTTAAGCCATAGTTCCCGTACCTGGGAGACAGTCTTTAAAACCTTATATCTTGTATTTAAATACTGACAGTGACTATGATTTAAGATGTCTCTTTCTTTGAAATAGTTTGTTCAATTGTGTTTCAGAAGGATGAGAATATGATAGATTGCTAAAGAAAGGGCTTCTGCCTTGATGATGCAATTAGTGAGAAGTTTCCACATCTGGACCATGATTGTCTCCTCCTTTTCCTTTGCAATGCAGGTGGCAGTATTTTCTCTTTATAAACAAAAATATTTTTATGTTATTTTCATGGGCATACTTAGGTTGCTGACATATTAATTAAAAGAATATAAATATTTTGTTATTTTTTTCTCAAAGATATAAAGCAACATATGGAACATGAATATTCTTAGTAAACCAATGTTACAGGAATGTTAAAATGGTTGAATAAAACATGGATTAATTTAATTTATGTTGATTTATGACATTTTATTCTGTTGAAAATTAAACTTACAAATCATTTATAAAAGACATCAATGGGACACAAAAATATTTTATCTGATGTAACTACAAAAGGAAAAAAGGAGAGATTATTTCTTTTATTTCATATCAAGTAATTAGCATTTTAAGAAGCTGAAATGAGAGTAGGTAAGAAGAAAGATGGGGAGTTTGGCTGACGTATTACTGATAAAAATATCTGATCTAAAAGTACATGTTAGAGAAATCACAAAGTGACGGTTTGGAGAATTATATTCTTGCTTTTCTTGTTGACCCAGATAAGAAGTATAATCAAAGATAAACTCATCCTAGTCAAACAATTAGATATGATTATCCTATCACTCAAAATACCTATTTTTTTTTTACCCACCGTTCAAATTGTAAGTAATGTTCTCTTAAATTTTATATTGCAAAAATGATTTTATTCAGATGTGACAGATTTGCTTTACTCCATTATAACTTTAAATATTTCAATTCATCCTTGTAGTAAGTGCTTATAATTGAAATGTTCAATGCTAGTTTTTGGTATGGAAATAAGAGTAAACATACTTAAAGAATAGAATAAATCTAGGCATGAAATTTTTATCCCTCTAAGACTCCCACATTGATTTTGTCTCAATTATGTTTCTTTTAAATAAAAGATTTTATTGTATTTTGCAATGAAGAGCTGGCAAAAGAATAATACCTAAGGACAAATCTTAATTTTTACTCATCTTTTTGAATATAGTACAAATTGTGTGGAAAATATATTTTTATCTTCCTTCCTGATCCTGTGCTGAGAAAGGTAAAAAACACTTAAAAGGGAAGCATATAAAGCCCTGGCCAGGTGGCTCAGTTGGTTGGAGTGTCATACCACATATAAAAAGGCTGCAGGTTTGATCCCCTGTCAAGAAATGTATGGATATATTGGAGACAATCAATCCATGTTTGTCTCTCACATCTATGTTCTCTCTCTCTCTCTCTCTCTCTCTCTCTCTCTCTCTCTCTCTCTCTCTCTCTCCTTTCTACTCTAAAATCAATAAACATATCCTCAAGTAAAGAAAGGAATTGGTTATCTATGTACACGTCAGTATAATGACAATTCCAGTTGAAAACAAAGGAAAGGGAATGGAGACACTGGGGCCTAATCTTAATTATGAAAAACTTTGTCATAGGAAATGTGAGATAAAAATTTAGGAGTAGATGGAATCATACCCAATAAGTACATTTTTAAAAGTCTGCAAATTTCACTAGCAAAAACTCAACAATATTTGTCTTCTTCACCTGGTCTACTCTTTGGCTCTTTAAAAATTGAAATAGTACTTAAACCAATTTTGGATTTATAATTTTCAAGGAATCTGAAATGCAACTTGCAAATAGGTAGAAATTCATCTGTAAGGACCCTAATTCTTTGTATTTTGGGAGGTATAGGAGAGGTATTTTCAGGATATTCTCAGAATAATTTAGCAATAGTGTCATGTACATATTCTTTGAATTTTCCCAAACAAAAGTAATACCAGTCATATCACTTGCTCTTTGATATTATTTATATTGAAAATTTGTCAAAGTACAGTTTAAAAAGCATTTTATCACCTAGAGGGGGAAAATCTCTCATATCAGAGAAATTTGGATTTTTAAGAATTGTGTCCTCATTTTTTTATTGGCCAAAGGAAATCTTGCTCTGTAGCATTTAAGTGGCTCTGTCTCTTTCCTACATACTTGTCCATTCCCTACGGTGTGTCCATTGTGGCCATTCTATGAACTGCAGTTTATTCTGCCAAATCAAATTCATTAAAGCCCTGATATTTGATAGGACTTGCACATAAGCATATATGTGCAAGACTAACTTAAAATTAATTTATATTCTGTGCAAGAGGTGCATGAATTTGTGCATGGGTGGGGTCCGGCCAGCCTGGCCCCAATTAGGGTTGATTGGGGCCGGGCCTGTTGGAAGGACAAGACGGTGGGAGGTTGGCCAGCCAGCCTCATCCCCCAGTGGGGTGGTGGGCTGATCAGGGGTCAGTGGCTGGGGAGAGGGGCCATGGGCCGATCAGGTTAGAGGGGGCTGATAGGGGGTGGGACAAGCCATGGGGAGGGGCTTTGGGCAGTGGGCCAGAATGGGGTGGGGGGGCTCAATTGGGGGCCAGTGGCCTATGGGAGGGGCCACGGGTAGTTGGCCAGCAGACCCTGCCCCTGATCAGAGTGGGGGGCCTGATTGGGGGCAAAGCTGGCTGGGGGGAGAGGCCACAGGCGGTTGGCCAGCTGGCCCTTCCCCTGATTGGGGTGGGGGGCCAATCAGGAGTGGGGCTGGCTGCGGGGAGAGGCTGCTGGCCGATCAGGGTGTTGTGGGCCCATTGGGGACAGGGCAGACTGGGGAGAAGGGCCACAGTGGGGTTGGCTGGCCTCCCCATCCTTGATCGGGGTGGGAGAGCCTGATCAGTGGCAGGGATGGCTGAGGGGAGGGTCCGCAGGCCTGCCCCAACCCCCAAATTGGGCCAGTTTGCTCGCCACAGTGGGTGTCATAGTGATCGGTCATTCCGGTCTTTCCGGTGTTACAGTCGCTGGCATGCATATATATATATATATATATATATATATATATATATATATTACAAATTTCCATGTTTGAATATCTTTATGTTTCCATTTTTAATGTCCTTATTATGTCCTTAATGAAAGCTCTATCATTTTCTCAATAAATATTGTACACCTATGCAGCCTAGATATCTATCTTTTAGTTTATATTACTTTTTCAATGGAATTTTATACCTTTGTTACTTTATGTTTGTAGTGTATGTAATGCTATTGAATTTGTTGTAGGAAAGATATTTTTTTTAGTTTGCTTGAAGTTTCAGGAAATTTTGTTTTATTTAGTTATTTGATTAATAAATAATAAAAATCTAATATATTTTTCTCTCAACTTTTAAATATCTTTTTGTTTATAATATATTATTTTACTATCCACAATTTTTATAAATATTGAATGTCAGTAAATGTGAATTTCTATCTTGTTAAATTTTGAAAAAATTGTTTCATTATGAAATATGCTTAGATAGGTTTTAGAAAATTACCATTATTTGTTTAAGGACATTCTCTTGTGTTTTTAGTGGTTTAATATATATTTGCATGAAAAGTATTTTGATTTAACAATTTTTACATCTTTGAAATTTTTTAAACTACTTTAATTCATTAATATTCAAATTTTTCCATTTTGGGCCAGGTAACATGACTTCATACTTTTACACTTGAAATGATCTCCCACAAACTCAAAGAGCAGTCTCTTATGTTAAATATATGGACTTTTTCATGATCAACTCCAAATATATGTCAAAAACAGCAATTATATGAGAATCTTTTTTTTAATTTTTTAAATATATTTTATTGATTTTTTACAGAGAGGAAGGGAGAGAGGTAGAGAGTTAGAAACATCAATGAGAGAGAAACATCGATCAGCTGCCTCCTGCACGCCCCCCACTGGGGATGTGCCCACAACCAAGGTACATGCCCTTGACCAGAATCGAACCTGGGACCTTTCAGTCCACAGGCCGATGCTCTATCCACTGAGCCAAACCGGTTTCAGCAGAGAAATCTTAGGTTGATTCTTGTGTTTGTGGGGGTTCTGCCATTCTTTTTTAGTAAACTTGTTCAGTAAAGGCCCAGGCAGTGAATATTTTAAATTTTGAGTGCCATATGGTCCATGTTTCAAATACTCAAGTCAATTGTTGTAGTAAAAAAGCAGCCATAAACTATATATTAAATGAGAGTAGCAGTGTTCCAATGAAACCTTATTATACACACTGAAGTAACCATTGATAGACTGTTTTATAATAATAATTGTACATTTTAATACTTCACTGTTAATAATGAATAGAACATGTAGACAAATATCAAAAGGAAATAGAGGACTTTATTAACACTATAAATTAACTATAAATAACAGGCATACAAACATTCCACATAACAACAGAAAAATATATATTCATCTAAAATACACATGCAACATTTTTCAAGATAAACCATAAATTAGGTCATAATATGTCTCAGTATGTTTTAAAAAATTGAAATTATATGAAGTATGTTTTATGATCACAATAGAATGAAAGTGAAATCAACAGCAGAAGGAAAACTGGCAAATATGTGAAACTAAACAATACAGTCTTAAAAATAATAGGTCAAAGAAAAAAAATCAATGTAAACATTATAAAATACTTTGAGATGAACAAGAACAAAATCACAACATACCAGAACTTATATACAATGTAACAAATCAGTACTCAGTGAGAAATGTCTAGCTGTAAATATCTACATTAAAAAAGAAGAAATATCTCAAATCAATAACCTATTTTTATACCTTAAGGAACTAGATTAAGAATAGCAAACTAAGCCCAAAGCAAGCCAAAAGGAGATAATAAAGATTAGAGTAGAGATAAACTAAACAGAGAATAGAAAACAATAGAAAGATTTAATGAAACTAAATGCTGGTTTTTTTGAAAGATAAAATCCATATGTCCTTAACTAGACTAAAATAATAAATAAAGGGTACATATTAATTAAAGTCAAAAATAAGCTCAAGGGCACTATTATTGACATTACAAAAACTAGAAAGATTATAAGAATACTCAGACAAATTGTATCTCAGAATCATTAGATAATCTAGAAGAGATAGAAAAATTATAAACACACAAGTTACCACATCTGACTCAAATAGAAAATCTAAACACATTTATAACAAAAAGTTTAAGTAATAAAAAAATTTCCAACAGTCCTCACCAGTTTTGCTCAGTGGATAAGAGCATCAGCCTGTGGACTGAAGGGTCTGTGATTCAATTCCTGTCAAGGGCACATGCCCAAATTGTGGGCTCAATCCCAAGTAGGGGGTGTGCAGGTGGCAGACTGCCGGGAGCCCATCCATCCTTGCTGTTTCAAGGGACCTGGCATATATGGCATACTGTTCTTAATATGTTTGCTCACCTTCTCGGCACTATGTGTTTTAACCAAGGTCATCTCTCTGAGAAAGGTTGCTTCCCCAGGTAGGGATTTTCCCCTGAAGTTAGGGAGGGAATAAAACCCCTTAACTAAGTGCCAGGCGGGTAATTAATCACTTTAACTACGAACAATCATGCTTAAGCTACATAATCTTTACTCCCTGGAATGGAGATAAGAAACGCCCTAACCTTTGGAATAGAGATTGATAGGATTGGAATCAACTGGTATAAATACAGATGTAACAAGACAACAGGACACAGAACCTAGACACAGAACCTACACAGAACCTAGAGACAGAAGAACTTCACTGGAGAGAACATGGCAAAAGATCCTGGACAGAAACTGGAGACAGAACCTAGAGACAGAACCTAGCGAGAGAACATGGCAGAAGATCGTGATCAGGACCTGGCTACAGAACTTGGTTGGAGAACCTAGGCAGAACCTGGCTGAAGAACCTGGCTACAGAATCTGGTGACTGAACCTGGCTGGGGAACCTGGGGAACCTGGCTGGAGAACCTAGCAAGAGAACATGGACACAGAACCTGGCTGGATATCCTAACCAGAACTTCGCTGGAGATCCTGGACAGAACCAGTCTGGAGAACCTAGCGACAGAATCTGACGACAGAACCTGACTGGAGATCCTAGAGAGAACCAGGAGAGAGAACCCAACCATACTGGTCAACTGAATGCTGCCTCCATGTCCTTCCTTCTTCACCGACTCCGTCCACACCTTTGGGGACCCCCGGACCTGCTGGGGTTGGACCCCGGCAGCAGCCGATCAATGTTCCTCTCTCATCATTGATGTTTTTATCTCTATTTCTATCTCTCTCCCTTCCTCTCTCTCTCAAATTAATAAAAATATATCCTAATATATAAACAAACAAACAAACAAACAAACACACAGTATAAAGTAACAAAGCTGAGTTCACATTCCTGCTCCCCACATCTAAATGTTTACCTTGGGGGAAAAACTCACTTCATGTTGTATCAATATATCTTTGATATTTTGGGAATAGTAAATTTCTTTTGCAGGGGTATTACAATTACTGCATTATATTTTCAGACTCTGGTAAAAAAAATACCACCTATGAGTAATCTAATGACCACTGTTACCAGCAATGATGCTTAAACGTTGAACTTCCTGTGTTTCTGACACGCAGAGTCCTCCACTATTCCCTGAGTTCACATTACCTTCTATTAAACAAAGCTCCTTAAAAGTACTTTTCCAGTTCTTGCTATTTTCCATAGCACCTAAGCTTGTTTCTTTTAAAATTTATTTAAACACAATTATGTGCCCCTACTGTGGGCAGTGCAGTATTGGGTGTTTGGAATACAAAGATGAATAAGAAAGTAAGAAGATAAATGAGAAACAAAATTAAGTTATAAACTATCTTCCTACACAGTTCCTTTCCCTGTTTCTAAGCACACACCCCCAAACACACACACACACACACACACACACACACTCACACACACACACACGACAAATTTTTTGTCAAATCTTGACTGGTTCAAATTATTTCTCAGAATAAATTTCAAGTTTATAGCCATGAAAATATATAGGGCTCCTCAGAACACAGCCACCATTTATGTCTCAATTGTCATACATTCATATTTTATATCTATATATAGAAAATTTATAAAAAAAATAATTTCCATGCTACCATATAAAACGCTTATAATTTTCTATTCACTTTGTCCTGTTTTATACCTCTTTGCTCATCTTCTCTCTCCCTAAGAATCTCACTTTCCACCTTTTAAAATATCATTATTCTTCCCTCAGGTCAGGAGGCTTCTCCTCCAGATATCCCTTGTCAAATCCTGATTCAGGCAGCACTTTTTTGTTTGTTTGTTTTTGCCTGTGCTCTCAGAGCACTGAATATATATCTATCTTAAAATTAATAATATATAGAAACTGACAGCTGGTGTTCCACCTACCATTCTATACTGAAGCTTCAGAGAGCTGGAATCATTACTTCTTTCTTCCCTTTTTCTTTTCACTCCTGTCTTCTAGCTCAGTGGTGAGCAGACATGTTTGTAAAGGGTCAGATAATGTACATTTTAAGCTTTGCGTGCCACACAAGCTTTATCACAACTACTCAGCTCTATGGTTGTAACATCAAATCGGCCATAGGTAATAAGTAAATAAATGAACATGGCTATCCTAATATATATGAAAAGCCAGGTGTCATCATGACCGGACGGATGACCAAACAAACAGCAGGCTAGGGAGCTGAGGGAGTGGGAGCTCTGGGCCCTCGGCTGCCCACATCGTGGTGGCAGGAAGAGGGAGCTGAGGGCCCAAATGACCAAAGGACCGGTCTAGATCTCACAGCATGGCAAGGCAGGGCCGCGGAGGCCAAGGAGCCTTGCAGGGCAGGGGCTGTGAGTGTGGAGTTTCCCGGGGTGGCTGAGGCGGAGGAGTGTCGCAGGGCAGGGGCAGCAAGCATGGAGTGTCCTGGGGCAGGGGTGGCAGAGGCGAGGCAGAGGAGCGGGGCGGGGCTGCTAGCATGGAGCTTTGCGGGGTGGCAGAGGAGTGTCACAGGGCGGGGGCGGCTAAAGCCAAGGAGCCTCGCAGGGCGGGGGCTGTTAGCGTGGAGGTTCACGGGGCAGGGGCCATGGAGGTGGAGGAGTGATGCTGGGCAGCGGACATGGCTCTGATGGCAGTTTGGCTTATGGATCCTAACCGCGCACGATTTAATCGTGCGCTGGTCCTCTAGTGTTCCAATAAAATTTTACTAAGATAGGCCCGCTGTCCTTATGTTGCTGACCCTTGCTGTAGCGTGGTGCCTGTAATATAGTGCTAAATAAATGCTGAGTGAGTAAAGGAATGCATGGATCCCTGATTTATTTCTGTGCTAAATTCTAAATGCATAAAGTGCCTACTACTCTGTTCCCCGCTGGAAGGGCCCTGTGCTATAACATTCTGTTCCACTAGTGATTGGTGTCTTTTCTTGGAATCCCAAAGAAGTATTTGGTGCACTTTGACTTATTAACAAACTTTCCTAATGTCTGGTGCCTGAATAACATTCTTCTTCACAAAGCCAGTTTTTCCATCGATTCTCTGCCTTTGCGAAGTCCCATTGTCTCCATTGCCAGCATTCTACATTGCTAATCATTTAGCAATGCCTGCATGTCTTCTCTGTGCCAGGGACTATGAAGCAGAGATGAATCAGATATGGGTCTCACTCCCACGAGGCCATGTGTGTCAAGGAGAATTATAATCAGGTACAGGAATGGTAAATATACTCTATTGACTTAAATAATCAAGGAGCTTTTCTCTCTCAAACATCAGTAATGTCATAAGGGTTTTTGGTTTTTATCAACTTAATGATGATTTTAAGAGCTCAAACTTTCCCTATAGTCTGTTGTATTCCTTTTTGATAAGATTTCTGTCCTCATGTTCACAAAACGGCTGCTGAATACCTAGGCATCATACCCACTTCCCAGTAGAAAGAAGGCAGAAGGAGACTAGAACAACAGCTTATTTCCATTGATGCCATGGTCTTTACTGCATGAGCTTTTCTAAACTGAAATTCAAGACATGGGGTTGAATGGATATTGAGTGAATTTTCTGGAAGTATGTGACTCATCATGCTATTTATATGTACTGTTCTGCAACTATGAATGTTTTATTTCACTTGCAAATAGGTCTAAACTTCACAACGTTAGCCAAATAATTTTTAGAATTTTCTTATGTATAATGAAATGTAATGTAAATGTGATGTTAAATTTGTGCTATATGTCATCATGTAAATTTAATGTTAAATTAGGATGACTTTGTGTGCAAAGAATCATTTTGTTTATTTAACTCTCACTCTCTCATAACATCTTCACTATAAGACCTGTTGACATTGAAAGAATTTCTCCTGTTCTACATGAATATTAGCACATTTTTGTTATAAAATTTCACATGGAGAAAAGTATAGTATATGTTCTAATATTTGATATTTGAAGAGTAATACAAATTTCAACTCAAGTATCTATTAATCTTGTGTTAATATTATTTTTGACCCACTTTTACTTTCATTATGAATAAAAGGCTTTTAGTATAAAGAACTAAAATAATTGAATTTTAGAGTTAAGGAGATGAAATATTTTACATTCATTTTTTCATAATGAAATCTTCATGTCTTCATATCTATAAATGCATACTTGAAGAAAATAATTTGATTGTAATTCCACATTTCAAAGACATATTGCATTACACCTGTCACAAAAGAAAAGTCTGCTTTGTGGCAATAATTATTGTTAATTATCAATATTTCAAAATAATGGGAATACAGTGATGAAATATATGTCATCACATAACTCTCTATTGAAAATAACATGATAGAAAGTAGAAAAAGCTAAAGGGCAAATGAAAATTTTATTAATACCATCTTTCCTATGACTGCAGAGATATCTTAATATTTCTGCCATAGTGTTTTTACTGTTGCTCTTTAGGGATGTATCTATAAATAATTTAATGTTTAGAAAGGACTTATATGAAGAATGATTTATAAATGCAAAGTAATATTATTTTACTTTTAAGGAAGTTATCTAAAATGCTTGACTTTGCTATAAAAATCTCAACAATTATAATAAATTCCTTTAACTAGTACACATTAAATTGTGTGATTAATAGAAATAGCAAGTTTTCAAATTGTTTCTTATAGCAACAAACAAAGCATTATTTGTTATAGTCTCCTTAAACTCCTAACCCTCAAAATAATAAATTATTATATTTAATATATTCACAGTTCTCTTCTTTCATTGATAAGATTTTTAAAAATCCTCCTCTTTTTTAATCTCTCCTCCCTTCTTCTTTCTGGTTTACCTTTTATTATAGCAGCGGTTCTCAACCTGTGGGTCGCGACCCCTTTGGGGGTTGAACGACCCTTTCACAGGGGTCGCCTAAGACCATCGGAAAACACATATATAATTACATATTGTTTTTGTGATTAATCACTATGCTTTAATTATGTTCAATTTGTAACAATGAAAATACATCCTGCATATCAGATATGTACATTACGATTCATAACAGTAGCAAAATTAGTTATGAAGTAGCAATGAAAATAATTTTATGGTTGGGGGTCACCACAACATGAGGAATTGTGTTAAAGGGTCTCAGCATTAGGAAGGTTGAGAACCTCTGTATTATAGAGTTAATCTGTGCCATCACAAAATTGAGCTCTTCCCAAAGTAAAAATTAATCTTTGCAAATAAGGTCTTAGATTGTTCTTTTAGGTTATTATAATCAACTTTGATAATAATAAGATAATAAAGACTGCAAGAAGATTTATTGGGCTTGAAACCAACCTCCACTATTTTAATCTCTATTTTTATCTTAATACAATTTTTATACTTATAAAAATTTTTACATATATCACAGTGTTCCCATATTCACTTAACCAGATTCCTCTTGTGTTAGTATCTGGCAAAAACATACTACAATGATCCAAAATAAGAAATTAACATTTATACAATTTTATTATCTAAATTACAGACTTAATTAGCATTTGTCAGAGAGACATGTCCTTATGTTGTTGTTGTTCCAGGATCCATTGATAAGCCCACATTACACGTAGTTGTTTCCTTGGTCTCTTCTAGTCCGTGACAGTTTCACAGTCTGTTTTTGTTCACTTGACACTGTGGATAAGTATTGGCCAATGTATTTTTTAGAATATCCTTAAACTTGGATTTGTTTAATATTTTATTTTTATTGATATAATTAACATATAACATGCACAAGCTTAAGGAATTGATTTGATTCAGTTATGTATTGCAATATGGTTACCACCCTAGCATTAGTAACACCTCTACTACATCACATAGTTCCTTTTTTTTTATGGTGAGAACATTTAGGATCTAGTTTCTTAGCAACTTTGAGGCATATAACACAGTATTGTTAACTATAACAAAATATACATTCAATTTTTAGAGTTTATCTTCTAAAAGAGAAAGACAAATACTGTATGAGCTCATATGTAATGAAATCTAAAAAGATGAATTTGTAGAAACAAATAATATACTGGTGGTGACAAGAAGGTGGGGGTTAAGTAATTGAGGAGTTGTCTAATGTTTTCTTATTAGTAGTTTAAGATTATGTATTCTTTGGCAAGACTGCCCCAAGAATGACTTGCCTTTCTCATTGCATCTTTGCTGTGGGTATGTGATGATAATATATCTAGTTACACATAATGTTAACCTTAATCACTTGATTAAGGTTGTATCTTTCAGGTTCTCCACTATAAAGTTACTATTTTCCCCCTTTGTCATTAATAAATGTATTGGAAAGATATTTTGAGACTCTACAAATAATCCTAGTTTACTTTTACCCACTAGTTTTAGTATCCATCAGTGGGTCATGCCTGTAACAATTATTATATGGTGTTCATTTCTTTCTTTCCTTCCTTCTTTCCTCCCTCTTCCCTTTATTTATCTCTTCCCATTGTTACTCTTCCTCAGATAAGCTTTACTTTTGGTTTTACTTATCTTTATGATAGTCTGCACATTATCCTATCTAATAAAAGAGAAAAATGATAATTGGCGTACGACGATACCCTTTTCATTGGCTAATCAGGGCTATATGCAAATTAACTGCCAACTAAGATTGGCAGTTAACTGCGAACAAGATGGCGGTTAATTTGCATATGTAGGCACAATGCAGGGAGGTGAAAGGGAAAGCAGGAAGAAGCCCCCTGCCACTGACAGTGATCGGAAACCCAGGGGGGAGCTAAGAGCTGGGGGGCAGGGCAAAGGCGGCCCTGGGGCCGCCTTTGCCCTGCCCCCCAGCCATGATCAGAGAATCAGGCGCCTTTGCCGCCCTGGCCAGTGATAGCAGGAAGTAGGGGTGGAGCCAGCGATGGGAGCTGGGCACGGTCGAAGCTGGCAGTCCCGGGAGCTAGGGGTCCCTTGCCTGGGCCTAAAGCGAAGCCCACGATTGCGGGGCCGCTGCAGCTGCAGGTCCCTGCTGCCCGGGACGGACGCCTAGGCCAGAGGGATTAGGCCTGGGCAGGGGCGGAGCCTGCAACCGCGGGGAGCTGGGGTTCCCCTGCCCAGGCCTGACACCTCTGCCAGAGGCCTCAGGCCTGGTCAAGGGGCCGATCCGGTGATTGGTGATCGGAGGGTGATGAGGGTCAACTCCTCTGGCTGAGGCATCAGGCCTGGGCGGGGGGCTGAGCCGGGGATTGGGGGAATATGATGGTCCCCTTGCCCAGGCCTGAAGCCTGGGTCAGAGGCATCAGGTTTGGGCGGGGGGTGGAGCAAGCGATCAGAGGGAGATGGGGGTCCCCTGCCCAGGCATGATTCCTGGGCCAGAGGCCTCAGGCCTGGGCGGGGGCCAGAGCCAGTGATCAGGGGGAGATGGGGGTCCCCTGTCCAAGCCTGACACCTCTGGCGGAGGCGTCAGGCCTGGGCAAGGGGCCGATCAGGCGATCGGAGGGTGATGGGGGTCTACGCCTGAGGGCTCCCATTATGTGAGAGGGGGCAGGCTGGGCTGAGGGACACTCCCCGCCCCCACACACACACCCAGTGCACGAATTTCGTGCACCGGGCCCCTAGTATTAATATAGGTAAAAATGTGTCAATGACATAGTCACTTGTTAAGTTTATCACTACTGGATGCCTCCAAAAAGGTGTTAGTGTATGTGACATTTAAAATTCTGAATAATTTATCAATGAACTCACATGACCACAAAATCAGGAAATTACTTCAGTTTGTCTGAAAGATGAAACTTGCAGAGTTTGTTAGTTCTGGATTGAGCCCATATTGGTTATTCTTTCCACAACATTGGCCATATTTCCTACCTTTATTCTGATCTACTGAAAGATCAACTTATATGTATTTCTCTTCTGAGTTATCTGCTGTTTGTGTGTGTGTGTGTGTGTGTGTGTGTGTGTGTGTGTTTTAGTACTTAAAATTGATGGATTAAACCCATTGGATTAGCATACACAGCATGACTATCCAAATACTAAGTCAGTTTGGAATTTATGATGTTTGAATCATTGAATTCCTGACTTTTAATTTTGAGACTAAGATTATATTTTTACTAAGTTCATACTTGATTATTTTCAACTGAACTCATGCTTCAGTCTTTGTCAATATCATTAACTAATGATTTAGGCAATTCAGTACAAAGAATTCTAATTCAAATATATATAAAAATTCACTCATAAAATGAAACTTCTTTTCTCTGTTTGGTGTAGACTAAATATTTACCAAAATTGTTCTTATCCAACTGATTCTTCCCTGCATAGATACAGCAAAAATATGGGGGAAGACCTAACAGGGCTGAGAGATTTTGATCCGCTTCGCTGTGTTGCACCTTCCTCACAATTCAGGAAATCAATGGCATATCTGCTTAGTAATCACTGACGCATGAGATAATTGCACCTTCTAATATTTTCACCTCTGAAATGGATAAAGCCAATTACCAGAGGGTAAACACCTTGCTTTTGGTTTGATTGTTTTTCAATTTTTGCGATCATATTGAGAAATAATCATCTCACTCTGTATTTCTGAAGGCAAAATGATATTGCCTCTGATGTATAAAGCTACTATTAAATATACTTTTATCATATTAAGATTATTATTTGTTCAAATAACTGGATTTATTGTGCTATAGATTATATATACCTGAAAAACCTGTGTGTAGTCTTCTAACCCAATTATTTTAAAAACAAACAAACACACACTATGGACTTCAATATAGAGAACTGGACACTTCATTTTATTGTTAATATGGTGGGAAATTATCCCCACAGCTTTTGTTATGCTGCCTAGAAACATCTTAACTAACTAGATAAGTGTTCTTCTTTAGGATAGAGATGTGTGCTGAAGTAAATACTAAACAAATTGAGTATTAACACACAGGGAGAAAGTAAGATTGATGATCTGACAAAACAGGAATTAAAAAAAAGGAACATTTCCAAGATTTTCTTGTATAATTCAAGTCCACATAATTCAAGGCAAAATTAACTTACTGATTCTTATTTGACAACAAAGAAAGAACTTTATATTGATTATTTTTTTAAAATTTGTGCACATATAACATGGTAAAGCTGCATAATTGGAAACATAGTTGTTTAACCTCAGTGGTTTGCATTTAAATTCCAAAATTCCACAGAGACAATGGAGCATTTATTTGAAACAAAATGAGTTCGCACTTATTTCTCTAGGTTTCTAGGCATATACAAACATCAAAGATCAATTTCCATATTAATTAAAGGAAATAACCCTAAAACATTTGGCAATTTTTACTTTGAGCATTTGCCAGTTTGCACAGCCCAACATATGCTGAACGTTTTATATACAAATGATATATTACAAAATTTACCAATAATGGCTAATGCTATTTTTTAAGTTTACTTGTCCAAATAGCAGCAATTTTAAAGAATAAATGTCATTCTGTATTAAAATGCTGTGTGCACTTACTAATTTAATACTGAGAAGCTTCTTTAAACTTATTTCATGTCACTGTCATTTCAAAATTGTGATTTTCAAATATTTTTATGCAATTAATTTTGAAAATACTTAATTCTTCTGTTTGATGAAGTGGAGCAAAGTGAACTTTTGTTCCAAATGTATGATTATATGTCTAGCATTAAAGTGATGCCAAAGTCAACACTCCTCAGAATTCTAAATGCCAAGAAACAGACCTGGTTGCAATTGCATTCTGGATTTTCAACAATTGATCATTAGTTCTGAGATACTGGTTATATAGGTTACATAGCATTGATGTTGCTTAGAAGATGTATCATGGCAAACTCTGACCTTTAAATTTCCTACTCTTGGAACATTGTTCTCAAAAAGAGAATGTTAGAAAAGAAAAAGGACTTCAGACACATAATTTATCTGGCTCAGCTAGAAATCAGAACTGAGTCATTAACTCAGGTGCTATTACTTTATTAGAAAGTGGAATAAAAAGCAGAAATAAGTCAATAAGAGGGTGTGGTAATAATCTGGTACCACTTGGAACCAAGTGCTAATGATTGTGTTCTCTCAGGACTCCTAGGAGAGGCTACAGAATTCCTGGTTCCAGGAACTCCAAGGCCAGACAGGGGAGGAAGGAACCAACTTTTCTCATCTAAACAGGGAATGTTTGCTGACAGAGGATATTCATTTCATAGCACTTGTGTGTGTGTGTTTGTTTGTTTTTCCACAAGCACAGGTTCCAACCAGGTTCTGAGAAGCCACAAGCTTCTGTGGCAAAAATAAAACTTTGAGACATGACTCCATAGATGGGTGTACCCTGGCTCCCAGACAAGGCTCCATTATGTTGTGCCTGCCTGAAGCTAGAAACCCATGCAGAGTTGGTCTTTACAGCAGTCACCTAACCAGAAAAAGTTGCCAAAGCTGGAGACAGGTGAGGCCAAGGGAAACTGAAGTGGCATCTAAGAGGTGTTGGAAACAAATTCAGACTTTTTTATTCACACTTGAATTAAAATGTACAATTTAGGGCCAATTTATTAACCTGCATATCTATTCAAAAGTATGGCACTAGCAACAATATCTGGATTAGCTCCTTAATGTCAGTTATGCGCATTGTACTTTATTCTTCATGGCGCTAATATTCACTTAACTAGTGAAAACAATGATCTACCTTGAAGATG
The DNA here is from genome assembly GCF_963259705.1 of Myotis daubentonii. Classification (NCBI taxonomy): domain Eukaryota; kingdom Metazoa; phylum Chordata; class Mammalia; order Chiroptera; family Vespertilionidae; genus Myotis; species Myotis daubentonii. The sequence continues at coordinate 55,251,627 of NC_081843.1, forward strand.
AGTTCTATTATATTAACTAATGAGATATTTCGGAGCCTTTTATTTTAATAATAAAATAAACTTAAGCTTCATAAGAAGCGTAATATTATAGACCGTTACCTTGGCCCTGAGCGAAGTGGCTCAGTTGATTGAATGTCATCCCATACACGAACAGGCAATTTGTTCAGTTCCCAGTCAGGGCACATACTCGGGTTGCACGTTGGATCTCAGGTTAAGGCCCTTACTGATGGCAACCAACCATGTTTCTCTCTCACATCAAAGTTTCTCTCTTCCTTTCTCTAAAATCGATTTTTAAAATTATTTTAAATTTTGAATGAAGAAAACCCTTTAACAGTGCTTTTATAAAATATAAATGAGTTTTCTTTATTTTTTTAAAATAGTACTTTTTATTCAAAATAGTGCATATACCTTCATACTAGCGATATAAAATGAAATTTATGGAAAATGAATAATTATAAAATCTAAAATACAGTTTGTGTTTTGAAAGTAATTAATTTTTTACAGAGAAAATTAAAGTTATAGTAAAGAGACTAAGTAAATAAAATAAATTTACTTTTTAGTTTTTATTTTACATTCTATGTAATCTTCAGAAATGGCATAACCATATCATTGGCTTTATGATAATTAATATTTCTATTTTATTTTTACTTCCTTTAGAACTTAAAAGTTTCTTCAAATTTCTAAATAGTAATTGAATATAGTGTTACTAATATGTATATGTATATATCTTATGCAAATATTATGTGTATTTTTATATAATATTTACATTTAAGTTTTAAAAGGACATATTTAGGGATCCTAATTGGGGCTATTTCCTCTTCTTCATGAAAACTGGAACTTAAAATATAAAGGCCAAATCATATATAAATGAGAGAATTACATGGCGTCTCCTTCTATTTTAAATCCTCTAAGTGTTCACCAAATTTTTCTAGCCAGAGTTACATTCTCTGAGATCTTATGGGTGACCAATTTTATTTTTCTTGAAAGGAATATTTTCTGGTCATGCATATTTCTGCTAAATATTTTCAAAGCTCAAGAGAAAGAATCAAACATGGTATTGAAGCAAAAACAATTATTTGTTAAGATACTTTTAGTGCAAAGAAATTCTAAAAACTCAGAAAAATAATTTAAACATATTAAATATCAACATTAGTAAATAATTTTTAATAAGTTAAAATTCTCAAAATATGTAGATTGGGAAAACAAAGATGCCAAATTTGGATAAAATCTCTCTAAGAAAGCACAAATAAATGGCTTTCTAGATGTTAATTGATAATACTAGTTCATTTAGGTTTGTGGAGTTTCTTAAAGAAAAGATATACCATACATGCATTTATATGTATTTAGATACCCTACTTATATAAGCAAAGTCTAGAAAAATAAATGATTAATAAACACACTAAATCTAATAGTTTTTCTACATTAAGTTTATAAATATTATCTTAAATTATTTTAATTTTTATAATAATTAAAATTACAGTTGATATATTTTAATTTGGAGTATACAACCTAATGATTAAACATTTATGTAACTTGCAAAGTGATCACACTGAGAAGTTATTTTAGACTATTTTAGATTACTTAAAGCTTAATCATCATTTTGCTCTGTAAGAATCTTTCAAAATTCAGATTGTTTATATAATCTTAAAAATATTTAATATCAATACAGTATAATAAGTCAACAAAACTAATAAAATTGTGTTTACTAAATTTCTTTTACTTTTACATAATAGCTTTTCAACTGAGATATTTTAATGTACTTTCCAAACATGACTTGAAGTATCTTAATAATTAAATATTATATGAAATAGACTAATTCTCTATGAAGATAATTAATGACAAAATGGCAATTTCTACATTTTATAGAACTGATGTCTCTAAAATAAGCACCTCAGAGACTAATGATTAAAGAAATTATATTACTTATTTTGTTCTCTTCAATTTAATTATAGTTTTATATTACATATGTATTTAATATATATTTTATTATCTGGTAGGGTCTAATCTCTCTTTTTTAATTTTTTTAAAAGTTTTTATTGTTGAAAGTATTATATAGGTCCTCCTTTTCCCCCATTAACATCCTCCAGCCTGCTCCCATCAAAAATTTTATTTTAAACTAAAGATTTCAAATTATTTTTGTTTAAAAAAAATCAAGCAGATGCATGCTGCTGTATTAGCAAGTTCCCAAATGCTTAGTTTCCCATATGCTGAAGGAATAAACAAGAATCACTGATATAGCCCAATGAACTACACCTTTGGTTTTAATCTTGCGATATAACTATTTAGAACTGTAGCGAAGAGGATTTTTAGTTTGGGTATTATTTGACAGTTGAAAAAAATCATATTTTCTAAACACAACCCTATTGTACTGACAATAATACAATTTCTCTTGACAAATTCTCTAAATTTGAGAATGCTATCAAAGGCTACAAGCTTATTTGTTTGCATAAAATGAATATGAAAATGAAATGTTTTGGGGGGTATGTAGAAAATCTAAAATTGAAAGCATTTAAAATATGGTAAGCAATCTGAATGACAACTCATTTTTTTGCAGCTTACAGTGCTTAAGGGAAAAAAATACCTGTATTCACAGCTAACCTGAGATTTGCAGTATAAAATAAATTAACAATGAAAATAACGGCATCAGCCCTAGGGTAATGCTATTTGCTGGAACAAAAAAAAATACCACATAATAATTCCAGAGAGGGATTCTGAAACTATACAGAAAGTACAGTTAAAAGAAAATTATAACTTACAGTAATATTATCACTTCACATAAAATTTTTTCATCAGATTTGACACATTTTACACTTTCATAACAGTATAAGAAAAACAAAGATGTTTATCATTTAAATTATTTACCTGTTCTTCAATTTAAATAAAAAGAGCTTGGGAATTTGATACTAGCTCTATGATTTATCACACCTAAAACAAAACCATTGGGTATTTGTCCTTAATTACCAGCTCTACCACAATCACATTTCTTATTAATTGGGAAATGAACCTTACCAAATCAGAATTAGAGTCAATGACATTTAATCCATTACTAGGAATCTGTTTTTGAATTTGTTTCCAAAACATTATGTTCTTCTCAAATATGTGCTTAAATTTATACTTGCATTAATAGTATGATAAACTATTTTGCACGTCATATATTGCTAAGGATTGTCTTTGGTTAATTAAAGATTTTATTGCGTACTGGAAGGTACAGTACTGGACTACTAAATGATACATACAAAAATACAGCTATTTAAACCTCTATGTTGTATTCCTGTCACTTTCTCAACAACAACAGAACAAATTAATAATCATTCCATCCTCTTTTCTCAGTGATTGCTCAATGCCCTTGTTTAGTAGTTTCAAGAGTATTACAGCAATTCATTACCAACTCTAAGAACTACTGTTTTGTATCATAGAATATATTTTGGTTATGAATATTATTTTTGTTCATGCCTGTGACCAAATTCATTTTTTAGCAACATTCTGCATAAAAATAATGGTAGAATATGACATACTAAGTATACAACATCATTAGCTCATTTGACTAAAATGCAATGTTTTGTGCAGCATTTATTTTGCTGAAGAATTTATATTAACATGCTAATTGAGTGTAAACTTAAGCATTATTAAGTCATAATATCTTTACAAAATGTGTTAGCAAGAGTTCAATGAAAGTATTTGTAAATAAAGGTGTAGAGCTGCCTGTTTTATAAGTGGCCAGTTAGCATAATGAACCCAAATGAAAACGATAAGCAAACATTATTGTGACAGGCAAGAGGAAAAAGGGAAAGCTGACCATTTCTCAATGTTCCTTTTTTCCCTCATGGAAATATATATGCCAATGAAGTGATCAGATGAAATGCAGTGCTGATGGGGAGGGATACCTCAGTCAAGGCCCCTCAATAAAGAGGTGTCTGCAGTCTCAGCCAGTATGGCATCCTCTAATAGCAGGTGCCCAAGCTGGGAATACTGATGTGCACATGACCATGGCCTACAAGTGTGGAGTCCTTGACTGCAGCTCCCATTGGGAAACTGCATACATGGGACTATGCACCAAGACTGAGGTGAGGGCAGCTGCCTTTATGAGGCCTGCCAGTCAAAGCCTTGTAATTGCCTGTTGTGCAGCCTGAAAGACCACATATAGAATTTTGCCTAGAGACGGACTTCTTAAGAACCAGTTTCTTTTTTTTATTATAAAGCATAATCTTGTTTATTTATACTACGAACAGATTAACAGCTAAAGAAACAAGAATTTATGTTACAATTAAACTAGATTTTTTCTGGTAACTTGAGAATTTGTAATTAATCTAAAACACCTGGCTTAGGAGAAACATTCATTTACCATTCATATTGCTTAGAGAATTCTCACCATGTAAGTGTCAAATTCATGAGAAGAATCCAAACTCACTTCTCCAGCTTTCCTGGTGGTTATCATGTGAGCATCTGTTATAGTCTCTCCCAATTTAGATTCATATTTTACTAAAATGACAAGAATAACTCTACTTTTCTCACCATGGCCAGTTATATATAGTGAGAAAATCCTCTAACATTAACTAAAACATTGTAAAAAAAATATTAAAAGCATAAATTTAAAATGAATGTTTGACTGGAGAAGAAAATAATAAAACATCAAAAGTCAAAAATCAACTAAATAGTTGAAATTTTCAGAGAAAAAGAAAGACTGAGAGAAGGAGGGGTGCAAAGGGAGGGAGGAAGGAAGAAAGAAAGGAAGGAAATAAGGAAGAAAAATATTCAAACAAATTTTAGCTCTTTGGATAACCTCTGAAATCAAATAAATTCAAGTTTCTCTCTCTCTCTCTCTCTCTCTCTCTCTCTCTCTCTCTCTCTCTCTCTCTCTCTCCCTTTTTCTTTCCCCACACCCCCTCTCCTCTCCCTCTCTCTCATTTTATTAATTATTTTTTTATATGTTGAATCTCACGATTTTGGTATTGTTATGCAGGTGGTTTTACCCTGTATCACTGTCAGAAGTCTCTCATTTTAATAATGCTCCTAGGCTTAAAGTCAGCTTTGTCTATATTAGAATACCTACACCAGCTCTTCTTTTATCACTAGTATAATAAACATTAGCATTAAAAATTTTATTGGCAAACATCAAATATCTTAGAATTAATTTAAAGTAAAAGTCATAAGATTTTCATATTAAAACTAAAAAAGCATTTCTCAGAGAAGTTAAAGAAGGCATAAATAAATGGAGGAATATTATAAAGATGACAATTCTCTTCCCATTAATATATTAAATATAATGTAATTTCAACATAATCTCTTTTTGTCTTTTGCAGTAATTGTTTATCAGATTATAAAGTTTACATAGTCATGCAAAGACTTCAGAATACTAAAGGGAATCTTTAAGAAAAATGAACAGCCCTAGCTGGTTTTGCTCAGTGGTTAGAGCATTGGCCTGGGGACCAACGGGTCCTGGGTTCTATTCCAGTCAGGGCACATTCCTGGGTTGTGGGCTTGATCCCCAGTAGGGGGTGTGCAGGAGGCAGCTGATCAATGAATCTCTCTCATCATTGATGTTTTTATCTCTCCCTCTTCCTTCCTTTCTGAAATCAATAAAAAATATATATTAAAAAAAGAATAAAGCTGGAGGACTTACACCATCATAATGTAAGATATATTATAAAACTATAGTAATTTCTAATGTAGCACTTATTTAGTTTATTTAATCATAAGGAAATATTAATATTTCATGTGTTAATGTGTAAACTTCATTGGCTCAAACACTTCAGCCATGATATGACTGACTTTTTTATAAAAGTTCATGTATATTATTCTTAGCAAATAAGAAAAAAATATATAGTTTAGTGGTATGCTTTACTTGTTTTAAATATTGATCTTAGGACAGTTTTATAAAACTACAAGTACTAGTATTTTGCTTCATCAGGCATTCTCCTTAGAAAATAAAATAATCATAAATCAAAATCTACAAAAAATTACTAAATTAATAAACATGTAGTGAGCTAATAGTATACCATAAACAAGGGATATACATCAGAGAGTGTAATGGCTCCTCACCAAATTAACTGTGAATGTAATTCACCAATTAAGTTGATTGGTGGAAAATGCCATGAAGCATCAGTATATGTTCTACAAAGCATTTGGTAAAATTCCAAAGCCATTAATGTTAAACACAACAAACAATACTATCAGTACATAAATACAATATCTCAGCTTACTAGAAAGTATTTTTCAGAAGCCTAAAGTTAATAAGAAAGCATGGAATTATGTGTATATTATCTGTCTTTGAGAATAAATTATGTATTCCTCTCTGAAAAAAAATAGTGTTTTTTCTATATGTGCTAACCTAGAAGAATCAGTGAGAGTTAGGAATCTGGCACATCAGACTGTCTGCCAACATTATCTTTAATGGCATCCAGTTATTTTACTCATTTACTCATTTTTTCCCTAATTTGTTCTCATTAGTTGAATGAACACTTATTAACATCTACTTTTGCAATATATTGCATTAAGTATGGGTACAGATAAAAGATGAATTAGATTTAGAACTTGCTTCACAACAGGTTTTTAAATTATTTTACCTATATGTTTGTATTTCATAAGTGCATATTGGTTCCTACATGATCTGTATTTTTATCACGTGAATTATCTATAATAATTTTAATACTTGTGCATATGTATCTGTGTATGTCTTTGTATATGTATTTATATAGGTGGATGGGGGCATTCTATATAATAAAAGCCTAATATGCTAAGTGTCCGGTCAGCCAGTTGGCCATTCAACCAATCAAAGGATAATATGCTAATGATATACTAAGGCTTCTCAACTGCTCATTATGACATGCACTGACCACTGGAGTGGGAAGGCACTCCAACCAGTAGGTTAGCTTGCTGCTGGGGTTCGGCTGATAGGGACTGAGCGATACTGGCTGGACATGCCCTGGAGCCCTCCTGTGGTCTCTCCCTGGCTGGTCAACCTCCTGTGTACCTCCCTGACCTGATTGTGCATCAGTGGGGTCCCTCGGCCTGGCCTGCTCCCTCTCACAATCCGGGAACCCTCGGGAGATGTTGGAGAGCCGGTTTTAGCTCCATCCCGCAGGCCAGGCCGAGGGACCCCACAGTTGCACGAATTCATGCACTGTTCCTCTAGTTGGGAATAATTTAACTGAATTAATATACAAATCTAAAATTAAAATGACCCACTTAATACCACAAATGTAGATATTTATCTTTAAAAAGTTCACTGAATAATTATTCTCATATGTTTACAACTAATGAAATTCATTAAAAGAATATGTGAAAACATGTAGAACACAGTATGTGTTTTCAAAAAATAAACCTTATTTTGATCAATTTTATTAGAAACAAATATGTGGCTTCTGAAGTTGAATAAAATAATTCAATATTTTCTCATTGTGACAAAAAAGATAAGATGTATCTTAATTTTAACAGTGTTTCCAGAATGCACAAAGTACAAAAGTTATTGGGATTGTATGCTCATAATTATTACTTTATCAACCTGTCCCTTTGGGTGAATATTTTAACTCAATTTTGACCAAATTAAATGCCAGAAATAATATATTATGTTTCATATGTTACTACCTACTAAAATTATAATACTGATTTATTGCTGTGATCTCCTATTTAAAGCATGAACAAGAACTATTAAACTCTCATTCCAGAAGGGAAATTTTTATTATTAACAGATGCATTCTAACTGGGGAGTCTCATGCAACTATGAAATATGAGTCTTACTTCAAGATGCATTTATTCATGATGTGTGTATAGGGACAAAGAGGTTCAGCTCTGGGTTCAGGCCGTATTCTTGGCTCCTGTTGTCATCAGCTCCCTAAGTAATTCTGCTCCAACTTGTCCCGAGTGATCTGCCATTGTTATATTTCTTCCTGTGTAAACACTGCTTAACCAGCGCAGATGAGTGCTCTCTCCTCCTCCCTACTTTACTCTAATAAAATCCCCATTTTTCACAAACAAGAGAACGTTCATTTTTCCCGCCTCATTTTTCAAGTACCAAATCATGGCATTTCAAATTTTAAGTAAACAAAAAGTCCAATTTTTCATAGTGACAGCAACTGCATTGATGTATGAACCTGAAACACCAAATGACTCATTCTTGATGCTATTTGAAGAAGCCCCTTGTATTTTTTAAAACATGTCACAGTGATTTGTTTTGGCATTGCATTTTAGCCCTTGTTTATGTAAGTTCTTAACAGGCTGTGTTTCATTATCAAGAATAGGTCCTCCTTATAAATTAGGTCCCATCTGCTAAAATCTCCTCATTAGAGGTTCAAAGGACAGATAATGCCATGTACTCCTTACTTAAATAAATCTCATAAGCTTTCAGGCTGACCAACTGACTTACTTAGAAGCTGTAGAAACAATGACAATCATGAAATATATATATATTAACCTTTGGAGTGAACTGCAGTACAAGTATGTCTGGACAATCTTCAAGATGGGCAGAACCTATTTTTTATCTGGATATCTTGGGAGAAAAGCCTAAGTGTCACAGCTATTGCCTTTTCATTTTTGTACCAGTCACAGAATCATAAGGATGTGTTTTGAGGAGAGAGTACTTGTAGTCGTCAATATAATGCTGTGTCGGTCTCCTGCACTGCCTTGTGTGAATGGACAGTGATAAATGAAAAGGGCCATGAGAAGCAAGTGCTTACTTCAGATTTGAGGTTTCTACCTTTCAAGAGTGATTGGCTAGGAACCCATGGCTTCAAGGATGCTAAAAAAGTACTTATTTGTGTTTTGTTTTGTTTTTTCCATGACTGTAGTGGAGTATAGCGATTTATTTCAGTGGTTAAAAGATTAAAATCTAGAGTAATAATCCAAAAAAAAGTTGAAATCCTCCTTTACTCATTATATCTTTGTGGACTTGTGGGTGGGGTGACTCTTGAGCCCACATTTTATGTTTATTGATGTATAATTGATATAAAATTACTATGCACTTAACGTGTGTAATATCTCAGAGATTAGACTCTGTGACTCTATCATGAGTAAGATAGTGAACATATTCATCAAACCCAAAAGTTTCCTTATGCTACTTTATAATTTCTCTGCTATGTCCCTCTTTACCTCATTCCCATTGTCCCAGAATACCACTGATCTTTTTGTTACTAAAAATTATTTTGTATTTTCTAAAATTTTGTATAAATGGAATTGTAGAGAAATACGAAAGATATATAAAAATATAAATGTATTCTTGGATCATTCGCTCCCTTTTTATTGCTGAAAAGGATTCCATGTGTGGATATGCCACAATTTGTTTATATCAACAAATATTGGTTATTTCAAGTTTTTAGCTATGTTACAAATTAAGCTAATGTGAACATTCTTATGCAAGTCTTTTCGACAACATACATTTTTTTTTAATGTTGGCTAAATAAGATTAGAGTAGCTGGATTATATAGTAGGCATATGCTTAACTTTTTTAGAAATGGCTAATCTTTTTTTCAAAGTGGTTATAGTGTTTTACCTTTCTACCAGAAAAGTCTCTGAGTTCCAGTTTCTCTACATCCTTGCCAGCACTTGTACCATCAGCTATTTAACTATAGTCATTCTAACATATGTAATGGTATTCCACTGTGGTATTAATGTGAATTTCCCTAGGGTCTAGTGAAGTGGAACATCTGTATATTTTCTATCCTAAAGTGTTCTAGTCATTTGCCCACTTCTTATTAGATTGTTAATGTTCTTATTAGGTTTTAACATTATGTATTCTAGAGGTAAAACTGTATCTAAACCCAGGTTGGGCTGCCTGCCACAACAAAAGTCAAACTCATGAGACCAATGCTTGTGGAAAAGGAAAGGGGTTTATTCAAGTGCCAGCTACCCAACACGATGGGGGAAGCTAGTCTCAAAGCCCATCTTAACATCTCAGTGCAGGTGGTGTGGCAAGGTGCATGGGGGTGCTGACAGTGTCCTCCCTGGTCCAAAATATGGAATTTCATGGTCATCATCCTTGAGTTTGCTATCTATTCTGTATTTTTTGTGTGTGCCAGTGAATTCCTGTGTCTGGGTGATTGGCATTAGCCAGGCCTTGAAGGTCAGGCTGCTCTTTAGGTTCACACAGGAACTGAAACTGCCAACTATAGTAAAGTATACTTAGAAAAGAAACTTTTAACTCAGAAGGTTTAGTTTCAAGTGAACAATATCAGGTGAGAGTAACAAGCTGGATTTAACATTTACGAAGATTAATATGGGTAGCTTTATTAATCTTAGTAAATATTTTTAATCTTAGAAAATTCCCCACTTGCAACTCTTTCTCCACTTCTATGGAGCTTTTGAATTTCCTGATGGAATGATTAACTTGAGCCTGTTTTGAAGCAAAATCTTTTGTGTTAAAAGCAAATACATTTCTTAGGGGTGCCTGTAAGGCAGATACAATTTTTCTAGTCTGGGAAAAACAAGCCATAGGAACTTTAAAACAATAAAGTCAAGCATTATAAAGAAAATGATGATAAAACCTAAATTAAAATTCCTCATAATGTGGACCTGAGTTTTTGTGGTATTTATTGACTCATAAACTAATCTCAGTTTCCTCAAGTGTTTCCTGAAGTCAATTAGCCTGTTGCCTGATTTTTGTGATGCTTGTTTCTACCTGAGTTTGTTAATGTAAGTACAATAAGAGGAGTTGATGGTCATACAAACACCTCCTTGTCCTGCTAATCCTAGATAATAAAAGGCTAATATGCAAATTGTCCCCTCTACTGGGAGTTCGACCAGGTGTTTGATCAGGGGGTGGGGCTGGCCAGCCAACTTCCTGTGGCCCCTCCCCCTGGCCAGTCCCACTGCCAATCCCCCACCTCACCCCAATCGGGGCAGGCTGGCTGGACTCCACCCAGCCTCTGAATTTGTGCACCAGGCCTCTAATATGTAATATAAAGGAATTTGATCATCTAGAACAACTTTAGCCAGAAAACCTAGAGGCCTTCAGAGATTAAGGAGTGAAGTGGCAATTTCATTTGCTATGGTGATTAAAGTCATAGAGATATTCTGAAGTACATGCTGATGTGTAGATACTCCCTACCAGGGTATTAGACATCTAAAGAAATATTTGTCACTGTATGGGATTTCTCTAGGAATATCGTAGGCCACTCAGGCGAGCATTGATTGCTCACCGTGGAGTCCCATCTGCCCAAGCAGTTTTACTCACTTGCTAATAGGAGGGATTGGTTCTCCTCTTGGTCCCCGTGAACAGGTTAAAATCATTTGTAGTTGGAGTGTATGTTCTGCTGGGACCTGCAGGCAAAGCAGCTGCCTTTCATGAGACAAGGTTACTTGGGCATGCAATTTACAGAGCAATTCCCATCCCAGCAGAGGGATGGAACATTCAGGCATATAGAGAAAACTTGTGTGACAATTTAAAATTTCCTAATTGACACTCTAGGGATTGGAGATAGGCCTTTTGTTGCATCTTTACAATAAATTCCACCATTTAGATAGTTTACTGACTTATTTTAGTCATTCTTGTATTTAAAGTTGAATAAATGGCTCCAGTGTCTACTAAAAAGTCAATCAAGGTGTTCCCCATGGTCATTTATACTTGGAGATCCTGTAGAAAAAATAATGATGGGTCAGCAGGTGTACAGAGGAGCCCCTGGGCCTCCTGATTTATTACCTGAGTCACCACTTCATGTCACTATATGTCTATGTGCCTTTTTTATTTATTTCTCTCTTTTCCCCATGCCCTTGGTGACCTTCTGTACCTGGCCTGTTGTCCTTGCTCTATTTTGTCTGTATGGCTGCCTGCTCCATTTCCCCCTCGAGGATCTTGGCTCTGAATCCTTTCAGAAGGCATCCAGTACTTTTTAAAATGTTCATGTCTAAAACTATGTCCCCTGAACAGCAACTTTCTATTTCTCCTACTTTCTACTTCTGCAAACCACCATTTTACTTTTTACTTTTATGAGTTTGACTATGTTGGCTATTGCACATCAGTTGAATTATGTAGTATTACTCTTTCTGTGCCCTGATTTATTTCATTAAGTATAATGTTCTCAAGATTCATCCATGTTGTAGCCAATATCAGGAACTGATTAACAAAGAAAACAAAACCAACTCTAAAAAATAGGGAAAAAGACTTGAATAGACATTTCTACAAAGAAGACATACAAATGCCCAGTAGGTATAAGAAAAGAAGCTCAACATTACTAATTGTTAACACTAGTAACTCTCTGTATTCCTTTGTGCTGTCACCTAAGATCAGGGGATTACTTTGAATAGAATTGACTGAATGCTAATTTTCTCATCTAAACCGAGTTTCCCCAAGAAGAATAGGAGATAATTACAAATTTGGTCATCTATTATTAAAATCAATTCTAGAAATTATTTCTCCAGGAATCAAAACTTAATTGCAATTTAATAATTTTGCATATTTTCTCAATGGCTTTATAAGGTCCTGATCGAAATAATGCTATTGTTTGATTTCTTCACCCAGAATCTTTCTTGTAATGCTGGACTTATACTCAGGTTGAATTGAATAACAATAAGTTATATTTTTCAGCTACTAATTATTTAAAATTATAAAAATGACAATACTTATTCTCTTTTTCCTCTACTTACTCTTTCTATTACATTTATTTTTTCTCTTCTCATTCATCTTCCTCTTCTCCTTCTCATTCTCCTTCTTGTCCTCAGAGAGACAAAGTATACAGAGAAGGAACATAGAAAGTGATAAAAAATTGGAGAGTAAATTCACTAGGAAAGGATAGGTGACCTAAAGTTGCCACTATAGAGATCATGTTACCCCAATACTAAACAGTTGCTTTCTGTGCTGATTAGCATCCATTGATTTCTTTTTCTCTGATAGTTCAAAAACACATATTTTTAAAACTGGATTGACTATTACAAAGTAACATTTTTTTAAAATTTCATAGATGAGAAAAAAGAGGCTCCAAAAATGTAAATGATTTTCTCAGTCTCAACGAGGATCACAGTGCTTCAAAGGTTCATCTTTAAAGTCAAGCTTCTTTATTAAAGGGGATAGAAAGGCAAGGAAGCAAGTGGGATATGAGAAGTCTAGAACAGGCCATTAGAATAACAAACTTCTACTAACTAAACATTTATTTAATTATTCAAGTTTTGTGGACCTATATGGCTTTCCATAAAAAATTCTAATTCCATATAATAAAGAGGTAATATGAAAACTGACTCTCACTCTGTCACACTGTCACAAGATGGCTGCACCCACAGCAGAGGCAGGGTTCCCGTAACTAGCCGTAATGAGCAATTAACAGAGACCTGAGGCAGGGCTTGATGGGGGACCTCAGGTCATGCCCCCTGCCCTGGGCCAGGGGACCTGAGGCTGCACCCTGTGCCCCGGCACCGGGCAGGGGAACCTGAGGTTGTGCCCCCAACTTGGCAGGGCTTGATGGGGGTGGGGCCGGTCGGGTCTGGGTCTCGTGCAATTTCAAGGTGCATGTGGGTGGGTGGGGACTTGACTCTGTGTCCCACAGCGAGCCCCAGACTCTGACAGGAGGAAGATTTTCATATACATTTAGCTAATTTTCTTTTGTCTCTGACACTTCTATTATAGAGAAAGGGCAAATAGCAATATTAAAATATTTCCTCTAATTATTTCCCTTTTAATGTGCACAAATTTCGTGCACTGGGCCACTAGTAGCTAAATAATTGAAATCACATTTTAAGTCATTTGGAATTGTGGGGGAGAAAAAAAACTTTTCTTTACCTTCAATCAAATAGACATGAGACAGATTAACAAGAGAAAATAACCAAATTTAATACATACTTATGTATGGGAACTCTGCATACATGAGGTAATCAGAGACCCTACATACATGAGAAGTTCAGAAGCAGAAAGAGAAATTGGGTTTACAAGACATTTTGAGCTCGGGCTGAGGTAACACAGCTTGGAGCTTCAGTGTGTCATTGGGAGAGAACAGGTGCTCAGGAATTATTGGTTTTCCCTGTCATATAGATAGGCAAAAATCAGTTCTAGTGATAACTCTTCCTGGGCCAGACTCCTAATTTAAATTCATCTAGAATCTAGATAGTTAGGGGAAATAGGGGGTGGGGGCAGAAATTTCCCTTAAGCTTGTATGTTCCAGTTGCCTTCAGCTCAAAATAATTTTCAAACCACTGAGACACATCTAGGGATGACTCATTCTGAACTCCTACAGAATTATAGAAGTGAATATTTATATGGCCAAGTAAAGTTTGCTTCTCTTTGAACTCTAAGCAGTTTTCTTTCAATAATCATATGCATTAGAAATATGGATTGGGATGAAGACATTTTCTGAACTTAATCAACTTTGTTTCAAATAATTTTAAAAAGCTAATCTTTATGCCTTCCTTCTAGAGCAGTGGTTCTCAACCTGTGGGTCACGACCCCTTTGGGAGTCGAACGACCCTTTCACAGGGGTTGCCTAAGACCATTGGAAAACACGTATAATTACATATTGTTTACAGTAGCAAAATTAGAGTTATGAAGTAGCAGTGAAGATACTTTTATGGGTGGGGGTCACCACAACATGAGGGACTGCATTAAAGGGTCGTGGCATTAGGAAGGTTGGGAACCGCTGTTCTAGAAAATGTTTATGGTGGTTGTGTTCCTCTTTAAAACAAATAACCAAGAAACTCAATTAAAAGCATTTACCTAGTTTTAGTTTCAGCAGTAGTTTTTGTTTGATTGTTTTGTACTTCTAAGTAGTTCACTTCTATCTCAGCTAGTTTCTTTACAATTCTCTTTCTCATAAGGTAAATTTTTAATATCATCTTTGCATGCTGAAAAGGTGGTGTGTGATTAAAATAACAATTCATCCCTTTCTTAAAGAACTTTTCTTTCTTCTTTTCTGGTTTGATTGAATGCAGGTACCTAGTACTGTTTACCATTTTGAAAAAGGAAAGTTTTAATGGCTTTTGTGGAATAAGCTGTCAAAATGACAGGAGAGGTATCTACTTTATTCTTTACTTTCAACTATAAAAATATATCTTTATATGCAAGGGCAGATCCAAGATTTGCATCCTGAATGTCATACAATTTGGCAATCCCCATTTAGAAAAAAAGAAGACAAAAGTTAAGAGTATGTTGTAAAAAACTGAATATTTATTTAAAATGGAAAACTGGGAGCCGTAGAAAGGGTTCACAAAAGGAAGGGTCGCAAAGTTACATTCCCATGAATTTCCTAGTAAACCCTCCTTTATTTGGCTGATTAATTGGTCACCTAGCAAAAAGCCATGAGTAGTGAGTATATTTTACCATATTGTTTTCATGTTCTTTACCCCTTAATGGAAGTATTCTTTTAAAAAAATATATACATATTTTTTATTGATTTCAGAGAGGAATGGAGAAGAAGAGAGAGAAACATCAATGATGTTGAATCAGCTGCCTGCCACATACCCTCTACTAGGGGTCGAGCCCACAACCTGACCAGAATTGAACCCTGGACCCTTCAATCTGCAGGCTGACGCTCTATCCATTAAGCCAAACCAGCTAGGGTTAATGGAAATATTCTTTTTAAAATTGTAAAGGTATAAGTGTCCCAAAATTTATTCATTTTATAATGTCCTACGAGATCATCAGAGAGCCTAAATCGCTTTTTAACCCTCACGTTTCCTACTACATAAAGTACTTAAAGTAACACTTAATATGAAAAAAAAATACAAATGGACTTATTTTTGTCACGAAAGTATAGACAATAGTGCTTATAATTTTCCAGCACATATATTTTCTTTTCATTTTTAGAATAAGTAAACATTTAAAATTACTTTGCTCCCTAGATATATAGGCTCATCTCACAGTTGTTAGCTAAGCAAAATAAAGGATGTCTGTTTTTATTTAAAAAGCAGTCTGGAATACCTGACAGTTTCATGCTGCTCAAATCTGAAAGTATAATCAAGAATTTTCCTCTGAGTATTGAAACATAGTATTCAGCAATGATGGATCAATATCAATTACTTTGAGAGTTTGATTGTAGAGAAATAAATTATGCAGTTGGGTCTCTATGTAACAAGAATTGTCTATACAACTACCAATATAAAATTTCCCTATTAAAAAAGCAAAGGAATTAATCTCTGTTGAAAAAATAAATTCTGTGTTGTAAGGATGGAGGGCTTTAAAAAAAAAAAAAAGCTATAGCCTTTGCCTTCATTAACTATTCTAACCTCCCTAAAAGTAAATTATAAAATATTTAACATCACTTTAAAAGATATCAATATAACTAAAATATTATCCTAGTGCATATATTTTAGGCATAACATTTTTATTTCCCAGATAGTTTTTAGATATTTTTATGACAAGATTTTTTCTTCCTCCAAATGTACTCAGATAATCACCTGCATCATACTGGATTGTTTGTTAAACTGGAAGTGCTGAGATCTGCTCCCAACCTCATGAACTAGAATTTCAAGGGTGGGTTGCATACCTACATTTTTTTAAATAAGATATCTGGGAAATTCTTTTGCACACTGATGTTTATGAACCACCATAAAAACTATAATATTGCTGCATTTTATAGTAAGCACTTAAAAGTAATTATTGAACTATTTCTTACATTTGGCTACAAGAATATATATATATATATTATGCAAATGAGATCGAGACTCCATCACAGTCACAACCAGCTTAGGAGGATGGTCCGGGCTCTGTCCGAGCCTGAGAGTTCAACACAGAGGGGCACCTGCTCCGAACCTCTGCAGCATGGCTGGAGGCAGGCCCCCAGCAGACACACACACACACACACACACACACACACACACACACACACACACACGG
This sequence comes from Myotis daubentonii, assembly GCF_963259705.1. Taxonomy (NCBI): domain Eukaryota; kingdom Metazoa; phylum Chordata; class Mammalia; order Chiroptera; family Vespertilionidae; genus Myotis; species Myotis daubentonii. The sequence continues at coordinate 55,268,371 of NC_081843.1, forward strand.
GGTGCATGCTCCAAGTCTCTGCAGCCAGACTATGGCTTAGGCCTGCTCCTCATGGGGAGAGTGCCTAAACTATCAGTAGGACATCCCATGAGGGCTCCCGTACTGTGAGAGGGGGCAGGCTGGGCTGAGGGACTCCCACCCCTCTGTGCACAAATTTCGTGCACGGGGCCTCTAGTAAAATATAAAAGCCTAATCGACTGGCCAACTGGCCAACCAGCCGACAGGCCGACTGTCCAACAGTAGCTATGATGCTTACTGAGCACTGGGGGGCAGACACTCAACACAGGAACTACTGAGCTACAGTGACTTGGCAGCTGCGTTTCTCAGGTGATGCACTTGGAACCAGAGAGGAAGGAGCCTCATTCCGGGGTGTGTCACCTCAAGAATGGCCCTCTCGCAATCTGGGACCCCTCAGGGGATGTTGGAGAGCTAGTTTTGGACCGATCCCCACAGGCCAGGCCGAGGGCGAGGGGACTCCCCCCTCCCACCCCCGTGCACGAATCTGTGCACCAGGCCTCTAGCCCATTGGCTCCACACTTCGGGTCTGGCTCCCAATTGCAGAGATCATGGGTCTGGCCCTTACAGAAACTTTTTGACTCAATTAGCTAAATGATGAGATGTGCAGGACCTACTTGCTGCGGCCCCGATGACTGGTGCCCACATGTGCCCAACTGCTTAATATCGATTTCCAGTGGAGGCAGAGAATTTTTCTGCTACCACTCTTGGCTGGGAAATGGGCCACAGCTTTTCTCCTTCTGGGCAGACAGTAGCGCTAGCGGGCAACCTCCGGGGAAGGAAGGAGGCGAAGGAGCAGCTCAGGTGGGAAGAAAGAGGTTCCCGCCACCACAGGACTCCACATGGGTGGAAGGGCCTGGATGGGAGCCTGACATTGAGCAGGGTCTTGCCCTAGGCTGACTAGATTCCAGGCTAAGTAAATCATGTTTGCTAAATCATTGCATTTTGTAGCTAAATGCCCACAAGTCGTCAGTTACTACCAAACTTAGGATAAAGTGACATGAAAGAAGCGAGACAGATACAAAGAGAAAGTGACATAATACTGGGAGAAGAGAGGAGGGAGCCTGATTCCAGGGTGTATCACCCGAGAACGGCCCTCCTGCAATCCGGGACCCCTGGGGGATGTCGGAGAGCCGGTTTTGGCCAGATCCTCGCAGGCCAGGTCGAGGGATCTGGCCAAATCCATGTACCGGGCCTCTAGTAGAACTATAAAAGTAATCTTAGTTTTAAAAATAAAATTATCAAAGAGTTAAAGATATTGACCAAGTCCCTATCTTTATATTTTTATATATAGTCCTTAGATAATTTTAAGATGCCTTATCACTTATGAATTTGGATAAAAGATCCAACAACTACATTAAACTTTATTTTTTCATGAGGTATGACAGATATATACTTCATATTCATGACTCAAAAGTTAGAAAGAGCCCAGAATTCCTATCATAGAATTATGAAATTAATCATATTACCATAGGCAAATTAATATCATGATTTCTTACATAAAGCAGAGGCAGGGCATGATACTTGATAAAATCTGCCACGTTTTGATAACATAAGTTTAACTATGTAATTAAGGGGAGTTAAAGTAAGTTTTTAGTTCATTGATATGAACCATTAGTTTATCTACCCAAGGATAAACCACAAAGGTATGTGTTAAAGCGCTATTTCAAAACTCTAGGCCTATACAAAGCTATCTGCAAATAATGTGTGATTCATAGAACTCAAGCAGAAATATATTTCCTTACCTATCCACATATTATTAACCTAACCATCGTCTGTTTTCTATTTCTCCCCTGGCCCTATGAGAGTAAATGTAGATTAAAGGTAAAAGTTACCTAAAGGTTAATCAGTCACAAATAACCATAGATCTAAAACATGGAGAGATCAGTGACCTCCAGGTGGGTCAGTGGTTTGCGTCCCAAGAGTGAGAAACAGCATTG